>NW_022103923.1:99302-116016 GCF_000313985.2 Echinops telfairi
GTCTTAAAGGCTTGAAGATAACTAAGCGGCAACAAAGAAGCAACAAAACCTACATGGAAGAAACACACCAGCCTGTGTGATCACGAGGTGTCAATGGGATCAGGTATCAGGCATCAAAGAACAAAAAATCATTTCATTGTGAATGAGGGGGAGTGTGGATTGGGGACCGAAGCCCATCTGTAGGCAACTGGACATCCCCTTACATGGGAAGGAGATGAGCCAGTCAGGGTGCAGTGTAGCAACTATTAAGCATTCAACTTTCCCCTGGTTCTTAAATGTTCCCCCCACCCCCCATTATCATGATCCCAATTCTACCATACAAATCTGGCTAGACTAGAGGATGTACACTGGTACAGATAAGAACTGGAACCATAGGGAATCCAGGACAGATTAACCTCTCAGGACTAGAGGTGAGAGTGGCAACACCAGAGGGTGGAGGGAAGGTGGGGTAGAAAGGGGGATCCGATTACAAGGATCTATATATAACCCCCTCCAAGGGGAATGGACAACATATAAGTGGATGAAGGGAGACGTCAGACAGTGTAAGACATGAAAAAATAATAATAATTTATAAATTATCAAGGGTTCATGAGGGAAGGGGGCAAGGAGGGAGGAGAAAAATGAGGAGCTGATACCAAGGGCTCAAGCAGAAACAAATGTTTTGAGAATGATGATGACAACAAATGTACAAAAGTGCTTGACACAATGGATGGACGTATGGATTGTGATAAGAGTTGTACGAGCCCCCAATAAAATAATTTTAAAAAGAAAATAAAAGAGTTAGTGGGAAACGGACAAACTGGAAAGATTTACCTGGGGGTCTAGTGAATTATCAAAAAATTGTGGGCCTTCTGAGTGAGATTCTTTGGTGTAAAGAATTCAAGAGGAAAAAAGACAGGCGTCCCTGGGCACCTAAAGATGAGGATTAGGGCATTTAACCAGAGTGACTTAGGGACGGCATTTTGAAACTGGCAGGGTTTTTAAACACTGGCCTTATTTGTGGTTCTCTGACTTACCTTACGAATTATTGGAGCATATGATAGCCTGAAAAGTTCCTGAAAATATACTCCTGTGGGTGAGAATTGAGGGAGGACAGACAGTCCTGCGGATGCAAGAAATGCTCATCGTTTGTCTGGGCCTGCACGAAATGCGACCTAACTTGAGACCAGCCCATAGTAGGCAACAATCAGGAGGTGTGCATTTGCGTATGCCTAGGTGGGGTTGTAGTAGCTCTAGGGAAAGCTTAAACAGCCTTGACAAGAGTGGAGGCATTTTGAGCTGACAGAAGCCATTATGAACTATAAATGAACTAGCTATGAACTGTAAATGAACTACCTGATATTAGGGATGTAGGCTGTGCAGGCGTAGCACAACGGGATGTGCCAAAGAAAATGTATCTTCAGAAGGCATGCGAGAACCACCAGAACAGTTATTGCTCAACTAAGAATGGCTAACTGCAATATCCCGCTTCTGTACTCTGCTTGCTTGCATGCCTGCACATTGCAAAAGCATAAAAACCTTTGGAAAATTAGACTGGGGACCACTCAGTCTCCTCTCAAGAGGGCTGACGGTCCCTGCGCAGGAAATAAAAATTTTTCTTTTGAACTTGCCGGCGGTCTGGGTTGTTTTCTTTCTGGGAACGGACAGTAGGCTACAGTATTTGGAGGTCCCGCCGAGATCCTACTGCCACTGTCTGAGCCTGGTTAGAAAGGAGACGTCCTTTATAGGAGTGCTCTCCCCAGAACTAGGAGATTTCCGAAGAGACGTGCCTTCACCCCAGTTCATTTGATTTGAACATCCGCCTTTGGTAAGTGCACCTTTGGGGGCGAATTGTCAGCTGGACGCGGCATATGACAGTTGCCTGAGGTCCCAGGGAGATGTCCCTGTGGAACTCTTGTATCTTGGAAGGGGCAGGGCCCCCCTTGGTTTCCCGTGGCTGTTCACGAGTGTTTGTTTGCTAGCTGCTTTTGCTTTTGTGTCTGTGTTGTCGCTTTAAGTGTTCATTTTACCCTTTTTGAAGGTTACTCAGAGGCCGACAGGAATCCAGAGAGTTCCAAAATGGGACAGAAGCCTTCGACACCACTTGAATGTCTTTTGGCTAATTTCTCTAGGCGCTCAAGAAGAGTACATGGTTTCAACCCTAAAGCCTGGAGACTCCACAGTTCGTGTAACGGTGGTTGGGCAGGAGTCCCTGATTGGCCTCCCGCAAGGCTCGTTTTCCCTTCCCCTATTACTCAGAGCTCATAGTTATGTTTATGGGGAACTGGGACAGCCTGATCAGATCCATTATATTGTTGTGTGGATTGACATTGGCACTGATAACCCAGCTTATATAAAACATTTTCTTCCTCCCCCAACAGAAAGGGTTCTTGTTTCCAAGACTCCAGGAAACGCAGCGGGACTGGAGAAAAAAAAAACGGTCCAAGTCCCTAAAACCACCACTCCTGGGGAGCCCCGCCCCTCCCCCTGCCTGTTGGCTTTATCCCATTTTGCAGGAGGACTCCTGGGCAGGAAAGCCAGCTTCTAACCCTTTGGTGGCACCACCACCCTATCAGGTTCCGTGGGCCAAACAAAGGGAAATACTATCCCTTTTTGATTCCCCCACACACTAGGGCTGGCATGTCTTACCAAACCCCTGAGAAGGATCACTCAGAGGCAGCCATTCTCCCCTTAAGACAAGCAGCCCCAACACATGGGGAAGACCCCTGAATCTCTTTTTGGTATATGTCCCCTTTTCTTCCAGTGATTTGTATAATTGGAAACAACAAAATCCCTCCTTTTCTGACAAATCACAAGGTCTGATTCCTTTGCTAGAAGCTGTTTTTCATACTCATAAGCCCACCTGGGACGACTACCAGCAACTTCTCCAGGTGCTAGTCACAGCAGAGGAACGGAAACGCATCCAGAGAGAGGCCCAGAAGGCAGTCATTGGACCTGATGGGCAGCCAGCGGCCACTCCTCACTTGAGAGAAACTCTTTTCCTACTACACGACCAATGATGGATCCAAACTCCTCGCAAGGCCAGGAAGTCTTAACCAGGTATCGCCAGCTTCTTTTGCAGGGTCTTCACGGAGCGGCCAGGAAACCTATGAATTTATCTAAGGTCAGTGAGACTTTTCAGGCTCCTACAGGAGAATCTCTGGCTGCCTTTTTAAAGCGGCTGATGGAAGCCTACAGGCTTTATACCCCTATAGACCCGGAGGCCCCAAGAACAGGAGGGCAATAAATATTGCCTTTGTTACTCAGTCGGCCCCAGACATTAGAAAGTAATTGCAGAAGTTAGAAAGGTTTGAAGGGAAAAATCTTAGTGAATTGGCAGAAGTGGCTCAGCAGGTATATAAAAACAGAGATGACCTCACCACGACAGAGACAAAGAAACTAGCTAAAATTTTAGTAACTGCCATGGGAGACCCCAGAGGCTCGGGAAAGGGAAATCGTGGTCCACTCATGGAGAGGCCAACCCATGGGCACCACCGACCCCTGGGGAAGGATCAATGTGCCTACTGCTAAAAAGAAGGACATTGGAAATATCAGTGCCCCAAAAATCCCAGGAGAGGCAGACAACCCACCACAAGAGAAGATGGGCCTCATCCTTGCCCAGAAAAAGCCAAGAGAGACAATAATGCTTGAAAAAGCTGAATAAAGGGGTCAGGGCTCTGTTTCACTTGGCCCCCAGGAGCCCAGGCTAACTCTCCAAGTAGGGGGCCAGCCAGTAAATTTCTTGGTGGACACAAGGGCCACCTTCTCGGTTTTGAAAAAGACTACAGGTGCATTGTCAAAAGAATAGACTTTAATTACAGGGACCACAAGGAAGATCCAAGCATACCCATGGACAACGGCTAGAATAACAAATTTAGCACAAGGGACAGTTACACACTCCTTCCTAGTAATGCCTGAATGCCCCTGTCCCCTAATTGGTCGGGACTTATTACGAAAACAGGGGGCCACAATTACTTTCTCGCCTGATGAAACCACCTTAACCTTGAAAAAAAAACCATGTTTTGCTCACGGTTCCGTGATTTGTCTCTCTCATCTGCTCTGATGCCTTCATTTTGGGCCCAACCGAGAGAAAGGTGAAGAGGCAGCCCACAACTTGCAACCTGGAGACTGGACGTGGGTAAAGAAGCACCAACCCGACACCTTAGAACCAAGGTGGACTGGCCCATACCAGGTGATACCACACCAACTGCTGTTAAAGTAGCAGGGAAGGGGCTGTGGATTCATCAGTCACAAGTAAAGAAGGCCCTCCCCGAGCATATCCCGAAAAGATGGACACTCAGAAAGACGGAAAAACCCTTAAAATTAAGACTTTGCAGAACTGAATTGTTTTTGTCTGTCTGAATATCACTGACAGCACCCGCCGTTTCCCCCATCAACCACAAACACATCTGTGGACTGTGACTCGAACCTCCAGCGAGAAAAAATGTAACCTCTTACTCTGGATATAACCCCCCACTGATTTTCGCTTTGATTTGTTTGAACCTGAGTTGCATGTAAAGGTCCCAAAGGAATGCTTCTACACCCCAAGGGAATGCTCAAATCCAAATTTTGAAAAACAGCTTACAAGTCACCATATTTCTATATATGCCCGGCTAATGGACCTCCTAACTGCCAAGGGGAGGGACATTACCATTGTGCAGCCTGGGGTGGAACACTATATCATCTAAAGGGTGGAAACTTGTTAGAGAAGACCCTGATATTACTGTTGAAAGAATGGAACTAAAGTCTGGGGTTTAATCCTGTCACCTGTACGGTTTCCAAATGTACCCAATAAGAATTGGATTCAAGTGTTACTGGGAGCAAAAGTGGTTCACTGGGGAAAACGTGGGGAATTCGACTTTATGTAAACGGTAGAGAACCTGGGACAGCCTTTACTATCCAGAAAAGGAAAATATGGCAACCTCCAGTCCCTATAGGCCAAAACCTAGTGATAAATCTTGAAGAGCCACAGCGGTCTGTCACAAAAATTCCTTTACCACACCCTTCAGACTCTTCAGTAACTTTCCCGTTTACCAACCCAACTCAAATGGCCCTTCCCATTCAGGAGCCACCTCAAGGTTCTGTGATTAATATTCTGGTTGCTGTATTCCAATTTATGAACTCAATAAATCCTAACTCACAGCTGATTGTTGGCTTTGTTTGAACCCTCCTCCCCCTTACTATGTAGGCATAGGTACAAATAGCACTACTGATACAGACTGTAATCAAATTAAAAATGTCAGTATGAAGGATTACACTAAGCAGCAGTCAGTATGTAGGTAGGGTCAAAATGAGCTCAATTCTAAGCTCACTTCAGAAGATTTGCAAGGGCAAGGACCGTGTTTCATTCATCTAATTATCCCTTAAATATATCAGGATATCGAGGTTTTTGCCTTCAAGCTATTCTTATATAGAACCAAACATTGATCCTTATTTGTTATCCGCTCCAACAGGTCCTTGATTTGCTCGTTCCACAGGACTAACACCCTGGCTCTTTTCCCCAGTATTAGCAGCGGGCTCCGGTATGTTATTTCTCAAGTGTACCTGTATTCTGGTGGAGGAGGTAGGGATCACTTTGGAATTTCAGGACAAGTTAAAAGAGCCCCAATTTTGGTCCCACTGTCAGCAGGGCTTGGGGTTGCGGGATCAGCCACAGTAGGGTCAGCTGCATTAATACAAGGAAACTTAAGCTATCAGACTCTTAGTCAGCAAATTGATTGAGATTTACAAGGATTAGAAAAATCAGTCTCCCATTTAGAAAAGTCCTTAGACACCCTTGCAGAAGTTGTGTTGCAAAACCGCTGAGGGCTTGACTTGCTCTTTTTGAAACAAGGAGGGCTGTGCATGGCATTGTGAGAAACTTGTTGTTTTATGTAAACCATTCAGGAATCATTAAAGATAGTTTAGCCCTGGCTAGGAGAAAATTAGAGGAACGAGACGTAAAATGAAGGAACCAATTGGTGTGAAAAGCTATTTAATTGGTCACCCCGGCTAACTACCCTAGTAACGGCCCTAGCCAGACCCCTAATCCTCCTCCTGCTAAGCCTCACATTTGGACCAATAATAATGAATAAGCTAGTGGCATTCGTTACACAGAAAGTACAAGCCATAAAACTCTTAGTGCTGAGTCCACCATACATTCAGCTGGCGACAGCAGATTCAATGATATGAACTTGGCTAAGAACAGAAAGGAATTTAGTAGCTCTAGGAAAAGCTTAAACAGCCTTGACAAGAGTGAAGCCATTTTGAGCTGACATAAGCCATTATGAACTATAAATGAACTAGCTATGAACTGTAAATGAACTACCTGATATTAGGGAATGTGCCAAAGAAAATGTATGTTCAGAAGGCTTGCGAGAAACACCGGAACAGTTACTGCTCAACTAAGAATGGCTAACCGCAATATCCCACTTCTGTACTCTGCTTGCTTGCATGCCTGCACATTGCAAAAGCATAAAAACCTTTGGAAAATTAGACTGGGGACCACTCAGTCTCCTCTCAAGAGGGCTGACAGTCCCTGCGCAGGAAATAAAACTCTTTCTTTTGAACTTGCTGGCGGTCTGGGTTGTTTTCTTTCTGGAAACGGACAGTAGGTTACAAAAGGGTAGGGTAGCGCATAATGGCTGCCTAGCTGCCAGTTCCTGAGGGCATGTAGCAGTACTGCCCACCTAAGTCAGATCCCAACACCAACACTAGTGCAGAGAGGGCAAAAAAGGCAAAACTCACTTTAGTATTACTCAATAGTATGGCTTATTAGTCAGATGGAGTGCTTAGTTGCCAAAAAAGCTTTCCACTGATTTGTGAATAACCTGAGTGAAGAGGATTACAGGCTGATGAGGGACAATGACCTGTTGGTCACTCAGGTCAAAGTACTGAAGAAGAGTTACTGCAACGACTATGAAACACTAAAGAGCGACACACACACACCCACCACCACAAGACTCAGGTTACTATTAAAGTATATTTGGGGATGGGGTGTAAAATGGTAAACAAACATCTGTAAATTTATGCTGAAGTGGCATACATTTGCAGTAAGTAGTCATTAAAAGAAAACTGATATTAACCCTTGATCAGAATATCAAGGTGGGAATTTCCTTCTCCATCTCATTCAGGCTCTAATTGAGAAACAAGAAGCTATAATTCCCACCTCACCATATATCCTGACTGGTGTCCTACCTCCATTGGAAGTTTCTTCTACTTCCTGGATTACTGCATCTTCATAGACATGTGGCTTCCTCACCAGCAAAGAGAAAGATTGCATAGTCTCTAAGTGGTTTGCAACTGGGGATGAATTTGCTTCCCCCGCCCCAAAGGGCATTAGGCAATATTTGCAAGCATTTTGGTTGTCACTACAAGGCCTCCACAGCAGGGGAGGACTTTCAGGTGGTTGTTTCCCTCGAAGTGTGAAGGACACAGCTTTACTCTGTAACCAAGAGGCTACTGTAACAGTGCAGTTTGGAGCATGCCTTTATATTTGGTGCTAGGTTCAGACTGTTCTTTTGAATTGACCTACAATATTCCCTGATGGTTCAGTTCAATAAGGGGTACTCAAGTACTTTCAAATTTATAAATGTAGTTTATATTTGGCAATAGTCTTATAATTTAAATTAAACCTAATGTATTATCAGGATCTCTAGTATCACAGTGGTCGAAGCGCTCAGCTGCTAAGCAATAGCTCAGTAGTTTCAACCTACCATCTGGTCCAAAAGAGCAGGATGTGTCAGTCTGCTCCCACAGAGATTTTCAGCCTTGGAAATCCTATGGCACAGTCATAATCTGACCTATAGGGTCATTATGGGTCAGAAGTGGGATTGAATTTGGTGAATGTGAGATACGTATTATCAAAGGTACTAAAGAGCCTATATAATGAATGTGGATTAAGGAGAATTTGAAAAAGTGGAATTTAATCTAAAACGTAAGTCCTGTATTGGGGATTTTTTAAAGTTTCTGGAAAACTCTACTTTCTTCATAACATTTTGAGGTCCCTTTGTACCTTACCGATGCTTGCTTTATTGATTGCATTGAATTGATGAGTAGAATAAAAACAAAGGTTTTTTTCTATTTTCATATTCATTCCTTCCCTACAGTATAGGCTAGGCTCTGAATATGATGAAATTTGAAAAATAGACTCCTTCTAGCTTCCCTTTAACAAAGTCTCTCAAATTTTTTTTTAGGATTAGTTCACTTTCTTAAAAAAAATCAAATGGAAACTTTTTTTGCCTTTACTTATAAATCTTGACTGTGTAGTTCACAAAATAATTAACTCAATAAATGTAAAATCTGTGTTCATTTTTGTTTGTTTTAGCAATACCAGATCCCTTTTTTTGATTGTCCTAATTTTAGTATTCCCATTCTTCCTTTCCCATAAAAGGTGGACACAAGTCTTCAGATGAAGTATCTTATTGTGATTCCACTGTTGACTGGTTAGGTCTTTTGAACCACCTGAACACGTGATAAAGAGTAGGCAGAGAGGAAACCAATCTTGCAGCAGAGTGGGCCAGAATAAGCCTAAAGGTGATGATTCCAGATTGAGATTAGAACGTGGTGTGAGCCTGAATACATAGAATGAATATGCCCCATCTTCGAGATAGTTCATGGGAGTGCGGGGGTGGCGGCACAAAGAGTATGGAAAATAACAGTGAAGGGCAAGTGGAAAATACACTACCTGGATCAACATGTTTATGACAACTCTTAAGAACAATGTGCAAAATTAACAGAAGCCCAACCTACCAGAGGCCAAAGCTCAAGAAGCATTAGTCTAGACTTTCAGAGAGTTAGTTTGAGCGTTGACAGTGGCTCACCACCTCTGAATCTACCGAGTGCAGTGTCACAAAGATCTTACCATGTTCCTTTACCTCAGACTTTTCAGCATCCTTCATTCATGGAAACTGAGGTTATTTCTAGAACCCAGGATCAGGAAACAGAAAGAGAGCCAATATCTGGAATTGAGTTACAAAGTAGCACTCAACTTACAACTTCTGGACCAAGGGAAGACACTCAAGGAGAAAGTTTTTCAGGGAGAATCATCAATGAAGAGCTTGGAGATTGGAACAGAGAAACCCAACCAGACTCTTAGATCTGGAAAGTACAAAGGGTTCATCCTGAAGCGCAGTGAGAATGAGGCAGCATAGCTAGTGGAGCTCCAATAACAACTCAGACATCGGTCAACCTCATCACTCATGAAGGTGGAGGAGGAAGGTTACAGCATGTGTTTCCACAGTCTGAACATCCAGTTTTGAGAACACTACTCAGTGGCATGAGTAAGTCTGTTCATAAAACTTCAAATACTGGCTTCAGTGATACAGGATCTGGTGCAATGCAGACCACATTCTCACAGATCATGAAAGTATTTGATGAATCCAACAACTTGACGCACAGTATACCTATTTTAGATCCTGGTTACTTGATGCACAGTCTGCCTAATTTAGGGCTAATTTACTTCATTTGGAGTGAGTCTTTTTTTAGAGCCTGGTGATTTGGTGTGCGTCAAGCCTATTTTAGAGCCTAGTGACTCAGCTTCAGGGGAAAATAGGAAACAGACAGAGAATGAGAGCAGTGGTGATTCTAATCATATTTGCCCATTCTGGCTCCGATTCCAATCCTAGCTTCAACAGAAACCCAAATATTCATGAATTCCCAGCTCAAGCTCCAGTTACAGTTCTAGTTTGAGTTCTAGCATGATATCTAACTCTAGCTTTAGTATTGAATTTTCAGAAATCAGTTCAGTGCTATTTGAAAACAGTAATGAAGGAAGTGTATCATCAGGGTCATTATCAGAGTTCAGTCAAGGACAACCCTGGGTCCTTTGGCCCTTTCCTAATGTTTATCCCCCAAAATGAAGTGAATCAAGTGCAACCTACAAGACTCAGTAAAAATCAGGTTGACAACTTGGAAATCCAGTGCTTTACTGAACATGATGCAATCAAACCTTGTAGTGTTTGCATTACAGAATACACAGAAGGCAACAAACTGTGGATACTCCCTTGCTCACATGATTTCTGGCTGGCTGACAACTGGACTTGTCCAATCTGCCACAGCAAAGTCACAGAGTCTGGTGCCATAACAATGTGAGATCTGAACTCTCTGCTCTATAGAGTGATATAATAATGGATGGATAGGAATTGCTTGATTTTTATTCATTTTTCTTAGAAGAATGCTGAAAAATGTAAACTAACATCCAGAATGGAGTTATTGAATTCTGAACAAATCATTACTTTTTCTCCAGATTCTGTTCGAGAAACAAAGGAAATATTCTGTAAAACCCATTAACCTCACAATAAAATTCATTTCTCCACAATGATGACTCATGGAATGTCTGTAGAATCATAGCAGGTGCACAGGGTTTGGATATTCCTGATTCCATATAATCAGATCTAGATGGATTTGAATTTTTCAAAAGGCTTGTTGCAGCTGAGTCCATTCCAACTCATAACCATGCCATGGGGCAGAATAAAACTGCTCCATAGAGTTCCAAGGCTACAGTCTTCATTGCAGAGACTCCCACAGCTTTCGCCCATGAAGCAAGCAGTGGGTGTGAAGCACCAACTGTTCTGTTAGCACCTGAGTGCTTTTTGCTGTAACCACTCTGCTACCAATCAATTTGCATAATCCTATATGATTATGTAAGTCCAAGAAAATTCATGGCCCTCTCCTATTTTGTATATAGATGCAAAGAAACACCAACCCAGACCCAAAATAAGCAATTTAAGGATTTATAGCCATTCTTATAAAAAAGAGGGGTGCTACACTCATCCTATGCTGTAAAAAGCCCTCAGAGTCTTCTCTTTCCATCTCTTGCACGATCAATCTATTGCCACCCCTCATAGCAGCCTTAAAACTTCTATGCCTCACTACCAAAGTATCATTTCCAGATCCTGTTCAAAAAAGATGGCAGGCTTGAGTGACTTGACTGAATGTCTTCAACAAAGGGACCCTTTAGTTACTATCATGTAAATAAAGAAACCAAGGGATAAAGTTCCCTGCTGCTAGCAATTCTAAGTATCAATTATTCTACCACTAACACTGAAGGGGCAAGGAGAGTGTTTCCTGGAACCCAGTACATGCTGGAATTGTAGTAGAAGCCCATCCAAGTGAAGCTGTGGTCTTAAGCTGTGGCAAATGTGGTCACTGCCAACCTCAAGTCTCTAGGGAGATAAACCCTTAGAAATATATACCCTTTCTGTCCTCTTGCCTTCTAATCTCTTAAGTGTATCTATTAGCTAAACTCAACATGAAGACTCACAGGACAAAAGAGATTGGTTGATGAAACCCTTAAAGTCAGTCTCTTGGGGTGACAGAGCAGAACTAGGACTAGGGGCTGCATGAAGAGGCAAAACGAGAGACAATCTAGCACAATCAGAATGCCAAAGTCTCTTCAAAGCAAGTCTATGCAGCCTTTCTAGTCACTCCATGTTGACCTCTATTTGATTCTTTCAACTCTGCTATTTTAACACCTATCTTTTAATTTTTTCTTTTCTCTGATCACCCAGATCTCGTATGATAAGGAAGAGAGCAGGCACATTTCATCATTAGAAGCAATGAGAAGATGGGAACTGCTTAGAAATTATTACCTTTCCTTAAACTTGCCCCTACTTAGATATGCGGTGGTTGAAACAACTAAGTACAAAGGCAGCTCTCTGTCTCACATAGCACTCTGTGTGTTTCTAGCTAAGTTCCATAATTCATCTCAATAGACACACAGCACACTTAGATAATGATCGTGATTATGGATTTTATTATGAAAGTTACCAGGTTACAATTCAAGTGAGAAATGCTCAGGCAGAACTGTTCAGACAGGACATGTTACCAAGTTCTCTCATGGCTGCTAATAATGTCTAAAGGGCATGTCAGTTGGCTGTAAGCCTCAACCCAAAGGTACTCAGAGCCAGCTTTGTGGGTCAGCAAGCCCAGCTCCTCCAAATCAGTGCTCCACATGTCAGCTTCCTGCCCCACAGCAATCAGTTTTCCTTGCTCTGTGCGCAGGGTAGTCTATCGCTGTCTCACGTTTAGTTCCTGGATGTGCTGCTGCGGCTGTTGCTCTGCCATTCCTCTGGGGATGATAGGAAGGCAGACACATTTTGGAGCAGAGAGGCAGATGCGCAGTGGGGAGGACTAAGGGGCTCCAGCAGCCACACATTACTATGGCCACAGGCGACGCAGACCTCACATGAGCCCAGGGGAAGGTCTCTCACTCAAAGTAAATCCAAAGGGCAGGGTGGATGTATGCACAGCTACAGTAATTTTTCCAACTCCTTTCTATGTGGTAAAAAATAGCCTTGCATTTTTCTTTGAGAGTAAACAGAATGTTATGATGTATAAAACAGCTCAGTTGATTACAGCCAGGAAGTGTACGTGCAGTGCAACATGATGGCATGTGCTTTAAAGTAACTGTGACACTTTATAAAAAGGGAGAGCAAATGGTTTGGGAGTGGCAATCAGGGGGAAAGAAGACACCGACAACACTTTTAGTTCAGTCATAAACTGAAAAATAGGAGGAAAAGAAAAACAGCCCTGACCCTGAGATGTTTCTGGAAAATCAGAATGTTTAGGCCATAACTAGCTGACAACTAGGTCAAGGAGCTAATCTAAACATTCGGCATCAGATACTGAAAGATGGAGGAAATTTTGTTAAGAATAAACTGTATTCCTGGGGAGGATAATGGAAAGGGTATAATGGTATAAGATGTCAAAACATGTTAGAGTTGAAGCAGATTAGAAATCCACAAAAGCATTTGAAGATCAGAGTACAGGTGGTTAAGAGATGAGTTGGGAGGTTTGAGGAGCTGATGGTGACAGGGATGTAAGCCATGATAGGATTGACCTTGATTATGTCCTCTGGTTATTGTGGTGATGAGTAATTTAACAAGTATGTTCATATTTAAATTTGTACTAGAACATATGCAGGAGGCTTTCATTTGATTCCAATCCAATGCACCTCATGAACAGCTACCACCCATCTCCCAGGGAAGATTGTGTGTTGCATGATGCTAAACCATTTCAACAGAACTTTCAGACTAACATTAACTAGAAGAAAGGCATATAACGCAGGGGAGATGCCAAGTTGTGATTTTAAAATGTCCGCATTGCAGCCACCCCAGTGAAGGTGGGTACCCACATAGAGCCACTCAAGAACGGGGATACTTCTTTAGCTCTAAGGTAAATCAAGTGACATTTGTAAACATAAATCCCTGGGTAAATGCTCCTATGGACTGGATGTAGGAAACAAGGCATCTGATAGGGGTGACCTAAAGTCCATCACCATGAGGTGACTCTAACTTATAGTGATCCTATATGCAGAGTATCACTGCTCCCCAGAATCTCCTAGACTGTAAATATTTACAGGAGCAGTAACAGAAAACCTTATCATACTCCAGAGGATCTGTTGGCGAGTGTTAGCTAGCCCAGTCACTATGTAACCAAAGTTATTAAAACCAAACCAAATAAAATACTCCATATAATTAATTGACTCACAGTGACCCTATGTTTGCTTTCCAAGTCTTTACAATTTTTACAGAGAGATTTAATCCTTTTAACAATGATGCTCTTGGAATGAACACTTCATTTATATGCTGTTCTATAAGATTAGAAAAGCTCCTGCTTCATCAACTCTGCTCTGAGAATGAAGGATGGGGCTGAATCTCCAATGTACAGTGGCTTTTAGAGCCCCAAATAGTAGCAGAGCTAGTTTAGCTTTAAGTGTCATACACCATCATTATGACGCAGTAGACACATTTCTAAGATGTACACTTGCTAGGTAACAGCATGTTTCCACTAGTTAATAATTGGGGCAGAATTAGTAACTCCTCTGGCAGCAGTGGTGTTTCTTTTACATTGGCATACATTGTACTTTAAGAAAATGCCATCGGAACGTGTTCAATCTCCTGCTTGATTTGAAAGGGCACGGCCCTCTCTGACTTTGGAAACTGAGCTTTAAGTTTCTTCCTCTGGCTGTCATTCATCCTAGCCGTCATATCCACAATCTCAGAAGGCAGAAAGACACTTTATATCAGGTGCTGCCAAATGCAGGGAGGAATAGAATAATGGCCATTAATACAGTTTCAAAAACAATTTTAAAAACTTTGCTCCCCTCTCATGCCACCTTCTGACCACATTAACTGAATAATTCAACAGATAGATTGTGGTTAAATTGTATTATTTTCTAGAAGGCATTCTGAGAATGAAAGAAAATGCTATGAAGAGGTGATAACAAAGAAACTGGCACAGAGCAGGTGCCCAGGAAATGCTTGCTGAATTAAATGTTTATTAAATGATATCAGTCATGAGCATGCGACCACAGATTAATTCCTGAGACCAGGATCATAACTAGGATGGAAAGCAAGCAGAAGTAGGTCAGAACTTGGAAAGGACACTAAGCAATAAAGAACAGGGCACCAGAGGAAGCAGGTCAGTGATCTGGGCAGGACACAGGGCAGGAAGGACCTAAGCATTGAGTGTGAGCTTCTATTAGGTTCAAGCTTTGAGAATAGAAGGTGTTTTAGTCTGGGTTGACTAGAGAAACAAATTTACAGAAAAAGCTTTATATACAAGAGCAATTGAATGCTGAGAAAACATCCCATCCAAGTCCAGATCAAATCCATAACTCTGATATTAGCCAATATGTCTGATACAAATCTATAAATTCCTCTTCAAACCCATGAAACAAATGCAATGATGCCGCATGCAAGAAGATCACAGGCCAGTGGGTGAAAACTCTTGTGGATCCAGTGGCAGTGAAAGCATATCAGCGCTGGCAGGGTTCTCCATGTGACTCCTTCATCTCCAGGGCTCTAATATAGCTCCATGTGTCTTGTCAACAGGATATCTCGCAGGGAGTATGTGTGACCCACCCCCGGGGGGAGTCATTTATCTCTGTTGTGCCTCCAAATGAGGTCATCAAGATGTGGTGTAATTGACAGGCCCGACTCCACTCCTTCCTCAAGTTGACAAATTATGTAACTTCCACAGACCACCCCTTGACAACTTGACACTTTTACACAACTCTTTAGTCATACATAATTTGTAAACAAAGTAACAAAATCATATCTGTACCTAACAGGGTAAAATTAAAATGCATGTAATTCAATATGTGCCTGCATTAGTCTGGGTACTTTAGAGAAACAAATCCACAGCAACTCATGTATAAGACAGAATTTTATGTAAAGGTTAAGTGCGCATCAAGAAAACATCCCAACCCAGTGTTGCCCAAGCCCACAAGTCCAACATGAACCCATTAACCCATATGTCCAACACCAGTCCACAAAGTCCTCCATCTCACAAAACAGACGCAATGATGCTGACTGCAAGAGGAAAGCTGAGTCAGTGAATGTGTAAGCATCTCAGGCCTGGCAGGGGTCTCCACATGGGCGCTCCAGCACCCAGGGCTTCATCGGGGTAGGTCCATGTGGTTTCTCTTGGGGGGTGTCTTGCAGGAAGTCAGCCTGGCATGCTGAAGCAGGGAACTGCTAAGGCAGCTGCACCCTGGTTTGACCATCACAAAGCAAGAGACCCAAGAACTAGAAAGGGGAGGCTTACTGAACCATTTATCCCTCCACCCTTCAACTAACCCCACCTGTGTTTATCAGCCAGTTTGACACAATCAACTAACTCACTCAGCGCCAAAGCCTCATTTAAACATAATATTCTATAAGTGAACAACACAGCAATATTCTATGCATAACAATTGTAGGTAAGTGAACTTACGCCATAATTCTATCATATATTCTTAAGAATATATTACCTCTCCTATGAAAGTTAGTAAGCCAGCCACTTCATACCTTTATCTGCCCCATTTTGGGTATCCAATTTCTGTACTGCCCACTTACATCAACTTAGTACTCTGAGATTATCATATTCTTTGATGTGAAGACTCTTCCTTTCAGTTGGAACTTTGTGAAGTCTAAATCCATAAGCACAGTCAAATTAGGACAGGCCATCAATAAAGTCAGGAGCAATATGCACCAGTTCACAGGCTCAAAAAATTCTTATCTTTATCTGGTCAACTCAATGTGGGCTGCCTCACTTAGCCTCACCACGGTGCCCATTTGTCACCTCACCTTTAGACAATGGACTTGTCACAAATTCTCAACAAGCCTAGCCCCCATGTGCTAGGTCATGAACTACAGACTAGTCAACCCACTCTCATCTTCTCCTCTAGTCCCCATAAACCAGGTCCATGGGTGTTAATGGCCAAACTCAACCCGTCTCTTTATTGCTGCATTTGTCCCACTTCCATTCAACAAGTGGATGCCGGTGGCTACCTAGCAAACATTTCAGCCTGCTCACAGGCTCTGTTTAAAGCTCAGTCCTAGAGAGGAGAGTTTCTTCATGGCTCCAAATTTTTTTTCTAGCTTCAGGCACAAAACACTTGTTCAAAGTTCAAAAAGCCACAGAGTTTCTTTTTTTTATCTTCAAACTGTTAACAGCTCCCTAGGGAATTCTCTTCACCTTTGAATATCCTGAGCACTCAAGACACTTAGTGGGGCTTATATTTTCAGAGCCTTTTGTGTCCTAAAACCATTTATTGATCCAATTTTAATGGCTGAAGACAAGTGGGCTTACAAGTACTCTATAATCACACTTATTTAATGTCGTGTTGGAGGTTTTAGCTAACAGCATAAGGCAAAGAAATCACAGGTATTCGTCTGGGGAAGGAAGAGGTGAAACTATCGTTATTTGCAGATGATGTGATTTTATATATGGAAAATCCCAAAAGTTCCACAAGGGGAGTACTGGAAGC
>NW_022103923.1:117095-149958 GCF_000313985.2 Echinops telfairi
AAACATATGAGAAAATGTTCCCAATCTTTAGCCATAAGAGAAATGCAAATTAAAAAAACAATGAGGTATCACCTAATACCCTCAAAGATCGCCCAATTCAAAAAATCAGAAAGCAACAAGTGTTGGAGGGGCTGTGGGGAGACAGGAACTCCCATCCACTGCTGGTGGACCTGTATGTATGTACAGCCACTATGGAAATCGATCTGGCGATATCTAAAAGAGATGGAAATCGAGTTAGCATACGATTCTGCAATCTCCCTACTGGCCATATAGCCAGAAGAAGCAAGACACAAATCAAGGCCAGACATCTGTGCTCCAATGTTCATTGCGGCACAGTTCACAATTGCAAGGAATTGGAAACAACCCAAATTTCCATCAACTGATGAGTGGATTAAAAAGCTGTGGTATATACATACAATGTAGTACTATGCATCGCGAAAAAGCAGTGATGTACATATGAAGCATATCGCTGCATGCGAATAGCTGGAGGAAATCATGCCAAGCGAAGTAAGTCAAGCACAAAAAGACAAGTACAACATGAGTCCGCTGAGGCAAGCTTTAAAAAAAATGCAAAAGGGGAATAGGGAAAAAGCTACTGTATACAAACATTCCTGGGGTGAGGACCAGGTAATATGTCAGTGACAGATCAAATACAGGAACACACATGGTAGACAACTAAAAAGTAGGTGGGGAAAGGGAAAAAAATAATAAAAAAGAAATGGTTAGGAGGACACAGGGCACTTACCTACCCAAGGGGAGGGTATTGTATATATCACCACAGGGAAAGAGAGACCAGACTTCAACTCAGTGCTCCAAGATGTGAATACAACATGCTGGCGTGGAGTAGGGAGCCAGTGGAGAAGTCTGGGGGGCCAGCCCCAATCCCAACTACTACGTCGACACCTGCCCCTCCCCATAGAAGAATTTATTTCAAAGGATGGCATTGAATCTGCACCTCTGGGAGAGGGACATATCGGATCCGAGCACACGGGAGCAGATGAAGGGGGAGGAGGAGAGAGTGGAGCACATCCTGGCCCACCAGGCCGTGAGGACAATGTTCCCAATTAGAGCAGCCAGTCCACAGAGAGGACCACATGGCCAGCCCCACTATGAGACATGACGCCCCTCACTGACCCTTGGCCCTACAGGGGACAACACCGGAGACACAGTGTGGGAATTGCACCGTGTCTGATTCCGCCATAGGGAGGCAAAATACTAAGGTGGTGCAAAAAAACAACAAGGGAGCGGAGCAACGATGTCCCGTCCCGGGGGAATGCTAAATGTGGACTTTGGGGCCAGGGCATGGTGCCCTAACAGACTGGACTGGAAAGCATTCCTAAAGGCCATCACACAATCCTTGAACTAACTACAAGCTTTTCTTTCTTGTTGTGTTTTTTTTTTGTCATTGGTTTGTTGTATATTGTTTCTTGGTTTTTCTCTGTCTTTGTTTTTTTTTGCATGTTATTATCTCTGCAGGTCTGTCTAAATAAGATAGGCTGGATGAACAATCTGGAGGAGAAAACAACGGGACCAACAGTTCTTGGGGGACATGGGAGAGGAGGAGGTTGGGGGAAAGGTAGTGGTATCAACAAACCCAGGTACAAAGCAACAAGTGATGCAAATCGGTGGTGAGGAGGGTGTGGGAGGCCTGGTAGGGCATGATCAAGGGTAATGTAACCAAGAGGAATTGCTGAAACCCAGGTGGGGATAGAGCATGATACAGGAGGAAAGTCAAAGGAAATAGAGGAAAGAGCTGGGAGGAAAAAGGAATTTATAGAGGTCTAGATAAAGGCATGTACATATGCAGATATATTTATATATGAGGATGGGGGAATAGATCTATGTCCATATATTTATATGTTTTGTATTGAGGTAGCAGAAGGACATTGGGCCTCCACTCAAGTACTCCCTCAATGCAAAAATACTTTCTTCTACCATGTTTTCCTGGAAGTAAGACACCCCCTGAAAATAAGACCTACTTACAGTTTTGCTTCTTGCTAAAATATAAGCCATCCCCTGAAAATAAGACCTTCCTGAACATAAGGCCGCCTGAAGCTACCATAGCTCTGGACACTGGACCATAGTGGCAGATGCTGCCACAAAGCTCACAGTTGGCCGTAGCGCAACTGGAGCAGACAGGAAGTTGAGTAAATGTACCATAGTTTATGAATAAATTTACCATAGACTGTTGTACATGGAAATAATGGTAGTAACAAGAAATTCTTGATACTATAGGATTCACAGTTTGTCTGTTTATGCTGGTTTGTGATAACAACTACTACTGTACCATATACAGGTAATACATTTCCTTTTTATTTTGTTCAATAACAAATGTGTACCATATTCTTCTTCATGAAAAAATAAGATATCCCCTGAAAATAAGACCTAGCGCATCTTTGGGAGCAAACATTAATATAAGACACCATCTTATTTTCGGGGAAACAGGGTATTAAATTGGCATTCTATGATGCTCACCTTCCAGACACAACTGCTGAAGACAAAGCGGGTGAACAAGCAAATGTGGTGAAGAAAGCTGATGGTGCCTGTCTATCAAAAGATATAGCATCTGGGGACTTAAAGGCTTGAAGGTAAACAAGCGGCCACCTAGCTCAGAAGCAACAAAGCCCACATGGAAGAAGCACACCAGCCGGTGTGATCACAAGGTGTCGAAGGGATCAGGTATCAGGCATCATCAGAACAAAAAATCTTATCATAATGAATGAAGGAGGGAGTGTGGAGTAGAGACCCAAAGCCCATTTGTAGGCCACTGGACATCCCCTTACAGAAGGGTCTCAGGGAAGAGACAAGCCAGTCAGGGTGCGATGTAGAAATGATGAAAAATACAACTTTCCTCTAGTTCCTTAATTCCGCCCCGCCCCCTATCTGCTATCATGATCCCAATTCTATCTTGCAAGTCTGGCTAGACCAGAGGATGTACACTGGTACAGATAGGCACCAGAAACACAGGGAGTCCAGGGAGGATTATCCTTTTTGGACCAATGGTGTGAGTAGTGATCCTGGGAGGGTAGAGGGGGGTGGGTTGGAAAGGGGGAACCGATTACAAGGATCTACATGTGACCTCCTTCCAGGGGGGCAGATATCAGAAAAGTGGGTGAAGGGAGACGTTGGACAGGGCAAGATATGACAAAATAATAATTTATAAATTATCAAGGGTTCATGAGGGAGGGGGGAGCAGGAAGGAGGGGAAAATGAGGAGCTGATGCTAGGGGCTTAAGTGGATAGCAGATGTTTTGAGAATGATGAGGGCATTGAATGTACAAATGTGCTTTACACAATTGATGTATGTATGGACTGTGATAAAAGTTGTATGAGCCCCTAATTAAACGATTAAAAAAAGACAAAAGAAGATGCAGAGAACCTAATAATTCTATGAGACCCTATAAAAAGGAACATCTTATGTTCTCTAAACATCCCAGAATAGGAACAAGTAAAAAAACCCACAGAAAAGATAATGGAACAAATATTAAAAGCAAAACCCCCTAACGTTATGACAGAACAGAAAATCCATTAATCCCAGAGAACCCTAAACAGAACTGACCCAAAAGAAATTCACTCTGACACAGAATAGTCAGCTAATATCAAAGAAAATTGACAACTTATAGCAACATTGGAAACAGAATAATCACCTATAAAGATGAACCAATAAGAATTAGCTCAGATGTTTCAATGGAGACCACACAGGAAGCATACAATGCATGGATATTCTAAAAACTTGAAAGGAAAATATTGTCAACCAATATCCTATATCCAGCAAAATTGCCCCTCAAACATGAAGGAAAATATAATCCGTTTTCAGACAAGGAAAAATTTTACAGAAGTTGCACAAACCAGAATAACCTTACAAAACAACAACAACAACAACAAAAACAACTCAAGGGAGTTCTTTGAACAGGGGATCAGCAACCACAAAGAAGAATGCCAAATCATCATTCAAGACCTAATTTTTGATAAATCATACTACATAAGTAATGCACAAGTGAAACAAAACAATAAGATTCAAATTAAGAAACCACAGATAAGTTTCCACAATGAATATAACAATTAAATAATAGAGGGAACAGAGTAGATATTAAACAGTGGAATGGATAAGAAATTGAGTATTTCACAAAAGAAAATAAAGTGTCTTCCCACTTGGAAACAGACAAATTTAAATTAAAAACAAGTTAAGTTCAAAGAAAATATAAAAACCTCAACAAAATAAAAAAAAGCAGAAAGCCATAAAATCCCATTAAACAGTAAGATAAAAACAATGAAAAAAGTTACAAGAAAATTCCTTAACAATAAGAAACCAGCAGGAAATAATTATGATGAACAAAGAAACTAACAACACCATAAAAGACATACAACAAAATGACAGCAACAGAACCATAACTATCAATAACAACATCAAATGTAAATGGTTTAATTCACCAGATAAGATATAGAGAATAGCAGAATAGATGATTATATGAGCTATTAATATGCTGCTCACAAGAAAGCACAGCTCAGATATATATAAAAAAAATCAAGGGTTAGAAAAATATTTCAATCTAAGCCTAGTCAAATGAAAGCAGGAGTAGCAATATTAATTTCTATCAAAATAGACATCAAAATAAAAGCCATCATGAGAGACAAAAAAGACAGTTTTATAATTTTGAAAGCCAAAATTGAACAAGAAGATATAACTGGGAGACATCCATACACTCAATGACCAAATTAAAACTAAACTGCCATCAAAGCCATGCTGACTCATTGAGACTCTAAAGGACAGGGGACAACTGCTCCCATGAGTTTCCTAGATGGTAACTCTCTATGGAAGTAAAAAGCCTCATCATTCTTCTGCAGATCAGCTGATGTATTTGCACTGCTGGCCCTGGAATTAGCAGCCTAACTCATAGCCACTATGCCACCAAGGCTCCTTTAACTCAAATAGGAATTGTTAAATGTAAAGATGCTCTAAGGATTCGGTTCAAACCTGGTCTACCTCTCCCTTTTTAAAACTGACCCCCACCCCTGAAATCAGGAGCTTTATTCATCATTGGACATTATTTTTAGGTTTCTTTCCGATATTGGATTTTTGCAAGTATCATTCCTCCAGTGGATCATTTGGACGAGTGCCCATTTTTAATATTTTAACTCCAACTCTTCCTTTGTGCTTTATCTGTGCTGTTGTGTAATGGGTCATATGGACTTTCTCCTGGATTATGTTTCTGCCTTTCCTCTACTAGTTCAAATGGAGGAAGGGGAAACTTTTCTTGTCCTAACTTTAGGAATGTATTAAATTGACTCTAAAATGACCTTTCATGTAAAGAAGTAAGGGAGAGTAACCTAAATATCTCTCAAAATTATTTTCAAATTGTCCCTGGAATCATACTAAGAGCTGGTTCCAATGGCTTGTGGGCAGGGGAAGACATTGGTAATCACACTTGTTTTCAGAATGTGATGGGAGCTTCTGTCCTTGGTCATGTTCTTTGTGTTTGGTACCATCGTGCTTGGGTTAGAAACAGAACTCAGGACAAAACCTTGAGTAAGTTGGAATCAAACATCTCATTCTGACCACCTGGTTTAATTCTCCTCCTCCCTTTTTTTTTTAATTGGCATAGGAGGGTGCTGTGCCCCAAAGGGAGGGTGTCTGCACTAAGGATTTAGAAACACTTTGGAAGCTCATAACCTCATCAGAAATTGCCTTCATCCACATTCCTGATCTTTAAATGAGTAACAAACAAATGAAATTAGTTTCAATTAAGCCATGTTACTTTTTTTTTTACTTCTGTCCAATTCAATTACCTTTACTACATCCCAGAGGAAGTCACTATTATAATTCATCCTTTTACCACACACATGCTTTTGCTTGGTCACTCAACTACAACCCCCACCTCACTCCATATTGTATACAATTGGGTCATTTTTGCTTTGCAGGCTCATCTGAGATAACTTTTCCCTCCTTCTACCCTGGATATGCTCAACTTCAAGAGATTGGGGCTTGGTTAGATGGGGAGACACACAGAATACCTGTATGGGACTTACCCCGTTCTTCAAAGGCAAGATTGCTAAACACACAAGAATGATCAGGAGACATTTATTTGGATCTAAATCATTTTATTAAAAGAAAAGGTAGGTTTGGGAGGATAAAAGAGAGCCTACTTATGTGACACTGGGGACCCGCGTAGACACTCCCTAGTGCCTATGAGAGATTCTCTATGTAATTTACATAAATTAGCTGTCTAGGAAGTCACACAGTTTTGGTTGTGCTGCTCATTGGCTAGTAGCTTCAGGTCCAGGGTGATCAGGTTGACGCTCCACTGCAGATGAAAAGCTCACTCCATAACTTTGAGTTGTCCATTCCAGTTGTCCTCGTTGTCCATTTCAGTCTTCCTGATGTCTTGGACCTGGATGCCCCCACACCGACTCTGCTGCCTCAGCATCATCTCAGAGTGCCAGTGCTTCTTCTGCATTTGTAGCAGAAAATAAGCAGCAATATTCTTCAGGGTAATGTGGTCATGGCAGGCCATGGTAAAGTATGTGTAGCAGCCGTATAATTCCATGTTGATCTGCTGGTCAATAGCTGCCTTGTACTCCTGGTGCTGTTTCTGAACACCTGATGGAAAAAGTGCAGTCAGTATGGCTTGAGTGTTAGTTATCTGAGGACAATGGGGGCCCGGGGGTGGGGTGGGGGTGGCACAGAAGGTGGTAGACTGCATACACAGCAGAGGCCTCCTGAAGTCCCCTGAATGAGTTCTGAATTAGAAGGGGAGTCTGTACCATTATCACAATGGCAGGATTAGTTTGCTGTGGTGGGGTCCTTTATAAGGGGGCAATTGGAATGCAGATGTAAGATATAACATAAAAAAGGATTGGGACCCTGATGTTGGGTCCATTCACTCCCTATTGGTGGGTATGGGCAGGTGAACAGGCCCATGAACCTGGTGGAGGCTAAGTACATGAGTCTCTCTGGGCAGCATGTACAGTCTCTCTCTAATATTTTATAAGTTATTGGGAAGTATATGAGAAAGCAATAGGAATCAGTCCTTTGGATGTATCTTATGACAACTTATTTGCATATGGATATGGGCTGTTAACCTAAAGGCTAGTGGTCTGAAGCTACCAGTTGTTCCTCAGGAGAACAAGGAGGCTTTCTGCTCTTGTAATGATTTATAGCCTTACAAACCAAAAGAGGCAGTTCTAATCTGTCCTGTAGGGTCAATAGGAATCAGGCTTGATAAATTGTAGTGGGTTTCTGATTTGATGGCTTCAATAAATTTATTGCTTCTTTCTTGTGCTCTCGTTTGCATTTAACTTTTATTTCTGTTACTTGCCCTTGAGTTGATTCTCGTTCATGATGAGCCCATTTGGGCAGTATACAACTACTCCATAAAGTCTTAAAGGCTATGTATGACCTTTCAGAAGCAAATCACCAGGCCTAGCTTCCAAGATGCCTTTGAGTAAGTTCAAAGCACCACCTTTCCCTAGCAGTCTAGTGCTTCGCTATTTACAGCACTCAGGAACCCACATATCTAATATTGCTGAGTTTTAATTGAAAGCCAGCTTTCCTCCGTGATGACAGTATCTAGAATGACACTCTGTTAGCATGTTCACACAGGTCCCAGTCCTATCAACTCCAGTGATCTTCACTTCTCTCCTTCTCTTCATGATAAAGTTCATACTCTCAGACTGCATAGTACCATCTCTGTAATCTCGGTGGGTGTTTCCACCTTTTCATCTTTCACTCTTCCTGAACTTGTTCTTCATCACCTTGGTTCCTTCTTACATACTGACAATTCAACATAGTCCTAAGATACTCTCTATCTGTCCTATCTGGACCCCAATATGGACACTTTCAAGGACATTTTCACTGCTGTCATTAATATGCACAACATCTACCCTAATCCTGCCAATTTTCTTCTATGCGATAAAGCAGCCTTTTGTTTCCTTTGAGAGTAAATAGAAGGTTAAGAGATATAAAAGAGCACAGTTAAGTACAGCAAGGAAAGTGAAGGGTGGTGGAACATGGTGCAATGTGCTTTAAACCAACTGTGGTATTTCGTGAAAATGGAGAATAGTGTGGAAATAGCAGTGGGGAGCAAGGAAGACACCAACATCACTTTAGGCTCAGCGATAAACTGAAAATAGGAGGAAAATAAAACGGCCTGGACTTTGAGATACTGCAGGAAAGTCAATGGTTTTACACAGTGACCAGCTGACAACTAGGGCAAAGAGCTGATTGGAGCATCCTGCCCGACATATGCAAACAATGACATTATGATGTCAAACGGCTTATCCAGATTAATTTATATTATGATTGGCTGTGGATGAAGGAGAAATAAAGCCCTTTACTTATATGCATAAAATCTACGGCCCTTTACATGTGGATTTCTTTGTTTCTGGAATCAGAAGTGCACCTCAGATTTGCAGTACTAATCTTACTAGCTTCAAATATATCTGTCCCAGAGAAACTTGTTATTTTGGAATTGTAAACAAATTTCCTGATTTCTCACTTTAAGCTTATTAATGGATTGAAAATTTCTCTTCACTAACTGCAAAGATTACTTGTATTTGCATAGCATGTGAGACTGTTCAATGTTGCTCACAAAGATTTAGATCATACACTAAATTTCCTAGGACCTTTAGGCTTCCTGATATGCTGAACCTCTGTTGTATAATATAGAAACATTCATTCCTAAAGAATGCTTATGATTAATATTTGAAAACATATTCACTTGGGAAGTTAAAGCAGCACAACCCACATTTGTGTATTTTTGATAAGTAGTTTTCTATCCCATTTGAAAGACTTTATGGAGACACCAATTTCACTATTAAATGAGCCCAATATTCATTTGGCCATGAATTTCAGTAATTGGTTTATATAATAAGTGGAATAATTTCATCAGTGAGTTTTTAAATTTAAGTTGAAATTATATATGTGCTATATCACCCCCAAAATTATTTTAACTTCCTTCCCATCATGAGATCACTCTTTTTTGTAAAAGCAAATTTTGATTTCATATTTGGTTTCATTTATTTTTTTACCAAGAATTGAAATACATTTATGGCAATCACAATATTACAAGATGTGGGAAGAGTATATGTGAAGACTGATCTCATAGTTGAGAAAACATTGAGGAAACTTACAATGGTCATTCAGAAATGTTTATAAACATTAGATTTTAACTTTGCAAACATTGTTATCCATTTTGGAGTGCTCATCATAAATTATTTGATGTTTAAAACAAAAAAGAAATGGTGTTGTATGCAGTAAATCCAAAAAGAACTTACCCTCTTCACAAGAGCTTTTCAGGGGTTTTCTTTCTAGTATCATAGGTATCTTCATCTTATCAATAATCCATTTCTTTCTTATAAACAGTATTTCAGTTATACTCAGTATGCTATAACCTTTGCCTAAAATGAAATATTTGATGGCAATTGTACCATAAAGGTCTTGAAGATTGTCCAGTTCTTTGTCATTACATCTAAAATAGCCATCTGCAGCATCATATGGGGTGTTGGGGTCAAGCAGAAATCCATCTTTTGTTCATTTGCCCCACAACTTGAGGTGAACACTTTATACTTAATTTTCTTGTCATTCATGTGACGTGGAATCTTCAATTCTTGTATTTTTTGTTCCATTCAAAGTCTAGATCTTGCTAAAAGGACTTTGAGTCTGTTTGCCCAGCCACTTTACTTCTTTGCTTTACTTTTGGGGTAACCTGGACTGCATTCTTGATAGGACTGGTCCAAATTTTGTTCCCACTCACTACATGATTCATACGGTTCCATGCTGAGCTCGTCATCAATTTCTGTGCAATCGAGGGATTCTAAAAGTTTTAAAAAGCCGAGACTTGCTTTGGAGTCCTTTCTTGGACTTGGAGGTGGGGTGGGAAAAAACTGGCAGCCAGCCTTCTTCTCTGTTCCCCAGTTGTCTGGCTGTGGCAGTGGAGCCAGCTTGGGGAGTCTCAGGCGTGTCTTTGTAGGATGGTCTTTTGCAGGATGGTCTTTTGTAGGTTGTTCTTTTAATAGCTCTCTTGTTTTCTTCCATCTTCTCTTACCTTGCTGGCCATAAGCCAAAGTGTCCTCAAGCTGCTCGGCAGGATCTTGCACTTCACTCGCATTTGGTAAGAGCTCTATAGGCATTGGATCTTCCACATTGGAGCAAGAATCCGAGGGAGGAACCTTGGGACTGGGTACATTCTTGAGAAGTATATGCGCCATCTGGGTTCTCCATAGCTTGTAAAACAGGAGCGAGCCTTGGGCCGCCTTTCTACGATAACTCCGTGGGCTAAGTGGGTCATTTTTACGGCAAAGAAAAGGGAAAGGATCTTCCTTAGGACCCTTATTGATTTTCTCACCAACAGGTGGGCCCTCTTTCGCGAACACCAGATTCCGGCTAGTCGGGGTGGTGGGGAACCTTAGCCTGTCCTGGGCTCTTGGCAACTGCTTTGAAGGTAGTCTCTCTTTATACCGGCTTTTGTTGTTCGTGTCTGAGGCTGCGGGTTCCAGATTTGGAAGCCGGGAGCCTGGCCTCTGGTGGTCCATGGTGGGGCGGGCTCCCTGCTGTCCAGCTGTTTTTTTCCAGTCAGAGTTCCGGTTGCTATGAAACTGAATGCCCACACGTAGCTAAGATTCTCTGAGCAGGGCCCCCACAGGAACCACGTGCACAATCCTGACGCTAGGAGCAACTTTCTTGGAACTCCTGCAAACTCCCAACCCACAGCTCATTCTTTTAAATGGTAGTGCCCATTATATGTCACCACCACAGTCTAGTTATCCGTTCACCTTTTCATGGACGTTTGGGTTGTTTCTAGTTCAGAGTATTGAAAATAAAGCCGCTGTGAGCATGTGCGTGCAAGTCTCTTCCATTCATCACCTCAGATTAGTGAGAACTCTGATCTCTGTCCCTTCCCACGCCATAGCCTCATAATGCAATAGGAATGTGAGGCAATCATTGGACTCACCGCATTTGATTCCTATCTCTCAGGAATGATAGTCCTTGCTACCTAATGACCACTGACTGCCTTGGCAACGTTATCCTATATCCACCTTTCCCTTTTCTCTCTCTCTCTCTCTCTTGTTTTCTGTTACTATATCTTTGCCAGCAGTGAAAATGAAGTTGAGATTTACTTTAATACTTTCTTTCTCTTCTCTTTATTGAGCGTTTGCTTTCTTCATTATGATGCTGCTGCTGTCATGATGCTGCTGATGTCATCCCACAGCTTATCAAGTCTTCTGTCATTAGTGTTAAGTGCAGCAGATCTGATTTTGGAATGGTCTCAAATTCACATTTTGGTTCTCTTAGATTTGTTTTAATTTTCTTCAATTTCAAACTGAACTTACATATGAGTAATTGATGGTCTTTCTACAATGAACACATAACCTGACTTTAGCTGCTGATATTAAACTTGTCCACAATTTTCCCCACAGATGTGGACAATTTGATTTTGGTGTATTTCATATTGAGAAGTCCAAGTGTTTAGTTACCTTATGTGTTGTTAAGAAACAGTATTTGTGATGAAGAATTCGATAATTTATTTTCTAGGTTTGTTTCTATCACAAAGTCCATACATACTGCATGGTTTAAAATCAGGAAAGGTGTTTGTAAGGATTGAGTCCTCCAGTCATATTATTCAATCTGTATGATGAGCAAATAATCAGAGAATCTGGCTTACATGAAGAAGAATGGCTTGGGCCAGGTGCACCTTAATCCTCAAAGTGACATCTTTTCTCTTTAACACTTTAAGGAGATATATGACATGTTAGGTCCATTAATTTAGACTCCTTATTCTTGATTACAATGGCGCACGGGTAACATAGTGGGTTATGCTTTGAACTGCTAACAGCAAGGTCAGTAGTTCAAAACCATCAGTGGCTCTGCAGGACAAAAATGAAGTTTTCTACTCCCATAAAGAGTTACAGTCCTGGAAACACACAGGGCCAGTTTTACTATATGACCTAATGACCCTATGATTCAGAATCAACTTGAAAGCAGTGTGTTTTTGTTTAAGAATCTGCACTGCAGTTTGAGTTACTTAGATTTATTTTGGATAATATCATCAAGGACAAGAAGAATGAAATTCACAGTGCACATGGTCAACAGGAGTATGAAATAAAGTGAAAATGAAGCTATGCACAAGGGGAAAACCTACTCACAGCATTTTTTAAGCTAGTTGTATGTACTGTGTTGAAGATGAATACAGATTCAGATACTGTCAAACAATATATAAAGTATTGCAAGCAGTATATGAAATATTACAATGACATTGAAGATATCATTAAACAATCAGTAAAGCAACGCAGAGAGACAAGACTCGGTGTGCAAAGATACTTAATCTCATTTTACATCAGCTTTAAAGTGAAATTATAAAATAAACTGGCTGTGCTTTCATATATCATGCCCAACATTCGGTGGAATAAAAGAAGGTGCTCAACATTTACCTTTAATTTGGGGGTTTGAGTAATTGAAAACCAGTGAACCCATTGCCCTGATACACAAAGACGGCACAATATTTGCTTTTCAAGACCCTAATCCACAAGGACAGAGCCATCCAACTTTAAATTTGATATTTCTTGATATTCTAAACTTTCCCAACAAGCCAAAAGAATCATATGTGTTCATTTGGAAGTTCATGACCTTTCAGATGTCACTGTGAAGAGAAGCTGCATCACTTTCACTGACATCTTACCAACATTATTTGCCAGGTTATGTAGATGAAGACACTATGTCAGTTATAAGTGAAATCAGCAGTCAAGGATCAACTGTTTGGAGAAAGAAGCAAAAATCTACAAGACAATGTTTTAGTACCACTGAGTTGATTCTGACTCATAGCGACCAGATAGAGGAAGTTAGAAATGTCCCTGGGGGTTCAAGAGGCTGACTTTTTATGGGAGTGGAAAGCTTCATCTTTCTCCTGTGAAGTGACTGGTAGTCTTTGAAGTGCTGACATTGCAATCAGCAACCCAACAGGTAACCACTATGAAACAAAATAGAAATTGGTTGAGGGCATGCAGCTCACCTTCACTAAAGAAATTCGTAGTTATAGTAGATAGCTAAACAGAGAACAAACGCTGCACAGCCCTGCTATGAGGAAGAATCCACAACTAACCTCAACCATGAGAGTTCAAAACCTTATGACCTTTGAATATCTTCATGAGCATCTGGCCAATGCATACTGAACATCATCAAATCCATATTGATTATACTCACCCTGGTACAAACCTAATAGGAGACGATGAAGAGCCAATTGTTATGAAGGGAAAACTGAGGATCATAATGAATAACTTTTTAAACCATGGATGTTAGAATAGCCCCCATCAAAGAACACATAGGAGAGAAAAAGAACCGAAGCCTAATTTCTTTGATCCAGCTTCAGTTATGAATGAATCAATAGGTTCAATGTACATGTACCCAACAATTAAAAAATAAAAATTTAGTTAGTCATTTCATGCATTTGACAGTGGTTGTGACAGATTAAAAGTAGCTTTGCTTCTCTGAGGGGGAAAAGAAAATGAAAGAAAGTCACTTTAATCTTTTAAATTCTTCTGTCTAGCATAATGAATATGTCCCAATCATGGTCCAATTCCTGATTCTGTAGTCCCACCTCCAGCTGTGTTATTGATCTACCTCTAATCAGGCATCCTTTACAGTTTCCTTTGACCTCCCTTCTCTGTAAACTGATGGATGCCATTATGTCCTTTGTGATGGCTTCCCTTATCCAGATAATATGTTTTTGTCTTTGCCTTGTCCGTGTCTTCTTTAATACCTTATAAATGCTTTCCATAAGTGAAAAAGTCAGTAATGACATTTATAATGCAAATAATAACATAAACCAATTGGATCTAGAAGGAATATATCTATATAACACTCCATATACACACAGAATCAAAACTACACATTTTTTTCTTAAGCACACATGGAGTATTTTACAGAATAGACCATATGCTATAACAAAAAATAAATCACAAGAAATTTTAAAATATTGAAATCATACAAAATATTTTATTTGACAATAATAATATGAAGTTAGAAATCAACAGGAAAAATAAAGAAAAAAATTAAATACATGGAAACTCAATAAATTGCAAAAATATTGTGTAGTATAAGAATTCAAAGATGAAATTTTCAATATTCATATAGTCAAATGATGATGGAAACACAACATATCAAAATATTTGGAAACAACTAAAGCAATACTCAGAGGAAAATTCAGAGCAATTACCTTTTGTAACCCAGTCCATATCCTATGGATTATAGGGATTTTAGAACCTTTTCTTTCAAGGCACACGACCTCCTTCATAGGTGACACCAGAAAGGATCAATGTGGAAACCGCACTAAGTGAACTGGACTTTACCTCAAACTCACTTGGACCTATTGGACATAAGACTGAAACATCTGAGTTTGAGAAGAAGCAGATGACTTCTAGCCCAAGGCACAGAACTGGCAGACACTGACTTTGGTTCAAATATCTTGCTGTGGGGGTGCCCAATGAAAGATGGCCCAGAATTACCATAGGCTTACTATTTTAATGCCATCTTTGTTTTCATCATAACATGAATTAATCTGGTAGTCATAACTCTGCTGCTGCGAATGAATACTATTGGAAGATTTGCCCTATCACCAGCCCCACTGTTTGTGTAAACAATGTCCAATCACTTAAGAATTTAATTTGCACATTTCAATAATTCATGTATTGAAGTGCATAGCTGGCCTATACTCATTTAATTTCCCTTTCTCAACAGTGTTTTATATTTTATATCATTGGCTAAACTAATGAAACTATAGTGTAGTGGTCACCCATTGGGCTGCTAAAAACACAAGGTCAAAAGTTCAAAACCCGTTATCAGCTCCACAGAGACATATGAAGCTTTCTACTCTTGTGAAGATTTTCAGACTCAGACATTTACAGGGGACAGTTCTACCTTGTACTATAGGGCTGCTCTGACTCATCATTGACTTGATGGCAGTGGAAGTGATGCCCCAAGGGCGATGACTGATAGTATTCTCTAACATAAAATGACAATGATACCTCTAAGGTGAAATATATATATATATATGTATATATATATATACATATATATACACATACATACATATATATATAATATGCATGAATGAACTTTGATCTTGCACGTAATTAGTTTCTTATGATATGGCCCTGTTTGATGGTCAACCTCATGAAGAGATCACAGAAGATATGGGTGCTACTGCAAAGTGTGGTGAAGAAATTATATGGTGTCCAGCTAGCAGAAAGTATAAGGCTTGGGGTCTTAAAGTCTCATTTTCAAACAACCAGCCATCTAAGCGAAGCATCAACTAAGCCTACATGGAGATGTACACCAACTTGTGTGATCCAAGGATTATAAATAATATAATCCAAATCCAAAAGAAGGAATTGCACCGAGCTTAAATTGTGAGCACCTAATTGTCAGAAAACTCTCAATGACAGTGGAAGCCCCAAATCCATTTGCTGGCTCTACCCATAGATTTAGCCTCTGGCGAACTGCCTCCGATCATAGTTGAGAGATATGAACAGCCATATTATCAGGCAGAGAGTATTCTAAATCGATTATTATTAGTCTAAATTCTTCTTGATGTGATTGAACTATTGCATTTTATATTTACGTGTATTAAATGCCAATAAAACAGTTGCACAAAAGAAAGAAATCACAAAACATTAACATATAGCAACAATTGGGTCAAATAACAAAGGAAGAGTAAAAGAAGCTAAAAAAACCCCAAGAAATGAAAAGTATTAAGTAGAACAGAATTGACAATATAGAAAAACAGTAGAAATAATCCACAAACCAGAAGCTGGTTTTATGAAAGGAAGAGTAAAATAGATACACCACTGACTGACAACAACAAAAACACAAAAGTAGAAGGTACTATATTTAAATCAAGGATTTACCTCTAACTGATAACTATTTTTTAAATGTGCTCCAACAAACTTGAAATTTTGGATTAAATTGACAAATTCTCAGGAAAGGGACCAGGCTTTTAACACCAAAGGGGGGGGGGGATCATATCCTCATCAATGAGGGTGGCGCGTGATGGAGACCCAATGCCCATCTCTAGACAACTGGACATACCTTGCAGAGGGGTAGTGGGGAGATGAGTCACTTAGGGTACATTAGAGCAATAATGAAACCCACAACCTTCCTCTAGTTCTTAAACGCTTCCTCCCCGCAACTACCAGGACTCCAATTTTGCCTTGCAGACCTGGTTAGACCAGATGATGCACAGCGGTACAGATGGGAATTGGAAACGCAGGGAATCTAGGACAGATGAACCTCTCAGGACCAGGGGTGACAGTGGCGATACCAGGAGGGAAAGGGGGTGTAGAAAGGGGGAATGGATCACAGGGAGCTACATATAACCTCCTCTCTGGGGGACGGGCAGCAGAGGGGTGGGTGAAGGGAGACGCCGGACAGTGTAATATAAGATACAATAATAATTTATAAATTATCAAGGGTGCATGGGGGAGAGGGGAGGAGGAAGGGAGGGGGTGGGGAAAAAAGGAAAATGAGCTGATTCCGGGAACCCAAGAGGAAAGCGAATTTTGGGAATAATGAGGGCAACAAATGTATAGATGTGCTTTACACAATTGATCTATCTATTGTGATGAATTTTATGAGCCCCAATAAATTGATTTAAAAAAATATCTACCCAAATAATACAAAGGGAGTTAGAAAATTGCAACAGATCCATTACAAAAGAAGATATTGAAGTTACCATGTAAAATCATGAAACAACCTGGGAGTTCAGGAACATAGTCTTGGGGACACCAGGGACAACTGGCATAACATACTACACAAAGACAATATTCTGTATCAAACTTTGGTGAGTAGCCATTTAATAACTTGTTAGTGGTCATCTAAAGTGCAACTCCTGGTCTCATGCTGTCCATAAGAAATAATGGCGATGGAAATCTAAGGAAAATGGAAACAATGGACTAATGGGCCTGGTGAACATCAGTTGCGCATATGGGTCCTGGCTAACACTACCAATTTCTCTGAAAGGGATCAGATTATAAGGCCTAGGTTAGAATGTGAGAGAAATGTGGAACAAACCCAAAATCATTAAAAAACAAACAAACAGGTTTAGTGATAAGATAAAAAGACTGGTAGAATCACTGAGACTATGGCCCTTAATCACACTTCAGGTCTGGAAATGGCCCATCCACCCCCACCCTGGGGCTCAATTTTTAGCCAAAAAATAGACATGCCTAGAAGGGTAATAATAACACTAGTAAAAAGCATACAGTTTCAAATAATCTATCAAGATTATAAAGGTCAATATATACTCAAGTACAAAGTTCAGAAGGGTTAGAAAATGACTGAAAACAGGAAACACAAGGAGAAAGTAAAATAGACAAATGATGTTACATTATAGGGTCTGCAATCAATGAAATGAAATAATACATGCATGAACTATTGGATGGAAATTGGTCAGTCTGTAAACCTTCACCCAATTTACAATAATACCTTCTATTAAAATTGTAGACAACAGCATTTGGGAATGTATATATTTGCAAAGCATACACCATGACCAAGTGGGATTCACACCAAGAACAAAGTGTTGGCTCAACTTTACAAAATTAATCAATGTAATCCACCACACACATAAAACAAAAGAACCCTAATCATATCAAGTGATGTTGAAAATTTATTTGATACAATTTAACACCCTTTTGGATAAAAAACGTCAGCAGACTAGGTATAGAAGGGATGTTCTCCACATAATTAAGGTCATACATTCAAAACCAATAGCCAACATTACAGTCAATAGAGAAAGGTTGAAAGTCTTTTGGGGAGTGGAAATGAAATGAAGATGTCCATTGCCTCTACTCTTACTCAACATTGTAGTAGAAGTTCTACCCAGAGAAATAACACAAGAAATTAAAGCTATCTAAATAAAAAAGGAGAAGTAACATTTTCTCTACTTTCAGATGACAAGATTCTATACACAGAATACCCTAAAGATTTTCCACCACAAAAAACTAGTGAAACTCATAGAATAGTTTACCAGCATTCTAGGATATAGCTATACACAACAATTAATTTGGTTTTTCTACACGTACAAAAATAAAAAGAAATTAAGAAAAAAATTTTCACTTAAATAATTCCCAAATCAACAAAATACCTAGAAATTAAATTAACCTAACCAGAGACATAAAATACTACAGATTCCTGAAAATACAAATATGTAGTGCAGGCACATATATTCATTAAAAATACCTGGTCAAAATCTATTTCTCAATCAATATTTCTTTTTTGTGTTTTCTTCATTTTGATGGTGTCAATAACATTCGTAATTAAAAAATTATTTTATAATGATGGCAATAAAACCCTATTCAGATAATTCCAACAAATGATTAATCTTGGAGTTGGTGTCAGGTAAATATTATTTCTCTTTCAAGCTGGTTTTCCCCAGTTCTTTGTACAAGAGATCATCTTTATTGCATTGTGATTTTATGAAATTCTTAACCTACTTAAAGCTACACTTTTGAACACACACACACACACACACACACAACACAATCAGTCACCATTTTAGTCCCAATTTCTGTCCTTATAGTTGCAATATCATTCTGATTATCTGAGCCTGTGTGATAGTAAAGGTCCCAGAGTGACACAAATGTTTTGCCCTCCGCTACTCAATGAAATATTGACAGTTCAAATCTACCCAGCAGCACCTAGGGTCATCTTACTTTCTTATTGTTACAGCCATTGAACATTCTATGCACAATTCTCCTCTGGAACAAGTGGGGTATCTATGAGTTTGCCTTGATTCAGTAGCAATGGATTTTATTTTTGTTTTTGTTTGGTCTATATTATGTGACTATGGATTCCTCTAATCACTGTTGATGACCTCTAAGCAAATACAAAGATGTACCCCAGCCACATGTGCAAAATTTTTAACAAAATCTTAGTCAATTTAATCCCATAGGATATTCAAAGGAGGATAAAACATCATGACAAAGGAGGAGTTACTCCAAGAAAACAAGGGTGATTTCATATCTGAAAACAAATCAATGTAGTACACTATAGTAATATAATATATATATATAATCATATCAATTGATAAGTAAAAATACATGATAAAAATCCAACACCATTCCATGACACAATCAAACTGAGAATGGCATGGAGTATCCTCAATTTGATAAAGGGAATTTATGAAAATCTACTAAAATTACATGCAGTAGTGAACAAAACTGTAACTTTCTCCCAGAAATCAGAAGAAAGATAACGAAGTCAATTTCTCCACTTGTATTCCACAGTGTACTGAAAGTTTGAGCTAGGTAAATTAGGCAAGTAAAAAAAAAAGAGATATCATTCAAATTGGAAAGGATGAAATAAAACTATCTCTGTTTGCACTATCATGACCTTAGGTATGGAAACTATAGATAGCAACTATCCACATAGAAGTGAATCCTTTTCATATGACTGTTATTCAAATTTGTATATAAACCACTAAGTTCATGATGAAGGAATTAAAGAATTCTACCAACTTCGTCAGTGCACAGGGTCACTGTACCAAAAAGAACTAGGGGATATACAACCATTTCAAGAGACACCATATGATGAGGAACCAATGTATCAAAGGGAGAATTCCAAGCTGCACTGAAGGCCTCAGCAAATATCAAGTGTCCAGGAATTGACCCTTGTTTCAACAAGCTGATGAAGCGCTGGAAGCCCTCATGCATCTATGCTAAGAAATCCGGACAACAGCTACTTGGGCAGCTGACAGAAGGAGATTCATATTTCTGCCCATCTCAAATAAATGTAACCTATCAGGATGCATAAATTATTGACCAATATCATTGATATCACATGGGAGCAAAACTTTGCTGGAGATAATTCAAAGGTTGCAGCAGTACGTCAACAGGGAGCTATCAGAAAATCAAGCCATATTTAGAATAGGAGATGTCCAAGGTCTATCACTTCTGAAGTCAGATGGACTTGGGCTCAGAATAGAGAATACCAAAAAGATGTTTACTTTTGCTTTATTGACTCTGCAAAAACCGTTGAGTATGTAGTTCATAATAAACTATGGAGAATATGGAGAAGAACTTAAAAGAGAGAAAAATTAATTGTGCTCCTGTGAAATCTGTACAAGGATGACAATAATTTGTTACACACATTTTGACTATATTATGTACAACAGTTTTGTTTAATATAAAAGGGGCTATTTTATGATTCAAAATCAAGAAAATTGGACATCAGTGTTATTGAGTATCAGGTTAGTATCATTTCATCATATGTATTCAGTCTGTATATGGATCAAATAATCTGAGAATTTAGACAATGTGAAGAAAAATGAACCATCAGGATTGGAGGAAGGCTTATTCATAACCTGTGATATGGATGTAACACAAACTTGCTTGCTGAAATTGAAGAGAACTTGGAACATTTGCTTATGAAACTCAAGGATTGCACCCTTCGGCCTGACTGGCAATTCAATGTAAAGAAAGCTCAAATGCTCCCAATTGGACCAATAAGCAGAATTATGATAAACAGAAAAGTTTGATGTTGACAAGTATTTAATCTTGCTTGGATTTACAATCAATGCTCATGGAATCCACTGTCAAGAAATCAAATGATGCATTCCACTCAGCAAATCTTCTGCCCAAGACATATTTATATTGTTTAAGAGCAAGGATGTCACTTTGAACACTAAGGTGCGCCTGATCAAAGCTATGGTAAATTCTTAAAAAAAAAAATTTTAGCTATGGTAATTTCAATCACCTCATATGCATGTAAAATTTGGGAAATGAACAAGAAAGACCAAAGGAAAATCGATGCCTTTGAATTATGCTGTTAATGAAGAAGATTGAAAGTATGGTGGACTGCTGGGAGAACAAATAAATCTGTTTTAGGAAGAAGTACAACCAGAATGCTACTTAGAAGCAAGGATAACAAGATTTTGTCTCAACGAATTTTGAACATGTTATCAGGCGATATTACTCCCTAGATACTCCCTAGAAAAGGAGATCATGCTTGTTAAAAAGTGAAAAGAGGAAGACCCTCAATGAGGTGGATAAACAGCTTTGGATTTACACCAACACTGGATTCAAACATACCGACAATTGTGAAGATGGCACAGGACCTGGCAGTGCTTAATTTAGTTAGGTCCCTATGAGTCAGAACTGACTGGACAGCACCTAATAATAAAAGCAACATTAAATATTAATTTGCAGGTACATCTAAATTTAATGTTTCCTGAAGTCCAAGTATTTTAATATATTCATGGTTTCTCTAGCCAAAATGTACATATGTACATTTATAGTTGATAAAGTCTGATTTTCTAGACTATGCATTAGTCAGAAAGATAAATGGTCTTCCAATTCTTTTTTTCAAAGATCATTTTATTGTGGCTCTTATAACAATCCATACATCAATGGTATCAAACATATTTGTACATATACTGCCATCATCATCTTCCAAACATTTACTTTCCATATGAGCCTTGGAATCAGCTCCTCTTTATTCCCTCCCTCCTCTCTCCCGCCCTGGTGACACCTTGATAAATTATAAATTATTATTATTTTTATATTTTCCACCAACCACTCCCTCCCTTCACCCACATTTCTGTTTTTCTTCCCCCCGAGGTGGGAGGAATGGGTTATACGTCGATCGTTGCGATTGGTTCCCCCTTTCTCTCCTTCTACCCCCACCTCCTCCATAGCCTCCTGGTATTGCCACTCCCATTTTTTGTTCCTCAGAGGTTTATTTGACCTGGATTCTGTATGTCACGAGCTCTTATCTGTACCTATGTACATGTTCCAGTCTACCCAGAACTGATAGGCAGGACTGGGGTTGTTATTCTTAAATGATACTATTTCACACACATACTCAGGAAATGATTTTTTATCATTGTTTTACTACAAATTGTACTTGCTTCAAATTATGTGATATTATGAATATTTAATTATTAGACATAGGTACCTTGTTATTAATTAAGAGGTACATTTTACTTTTAATTTTTGTCAAATCACTGAATTCTCCTTAAAATCTGTAATCCCAATGAAATGTGAATTCTAGAGAAGTGATGGTCAAGGAGACTAACCAATTCTCCATTCCTACTGTGAAGTACAGCATTTCTTAGCCCTTAAACACTTGTAAGAAACCATTTCAGTAGGAAGATTTAAAAAACTCAAGCTGTTTTAGTTTTTCTTTTTTCTCCTACAACCTAGCTACCCATGGATGGAGAGAGACAGGAGACAAAGGAGATTGAATTCCTCTAAAGCTATTTTGTGTCCAACTGCCCCTCCAAGAGTCCGTCACAACATACTCACTCTTTTAACTAAAAGTTTCCTGTACTTTTAAATGGGTTTTTTTAATCTGAAGGACTAATTAAAAATAATTAAGCACTTTTAATGAACCATTTTAAAATACAACAGATATAAGTATTTCTGTATTTTTTGCTGGTGAGTGAGTTTTACAATATATATGGCATTTCTGTGCCTGGTTTATGATTCTGTCAAGATGATTTGATAGAACTCAATCTGGAAAGGGATTGGACAGTTTTCCATATAAATAAATTATCTGCATCCTATCAAGCGAATTGGTAAGTTATTAGGTTTTGAGAAAGGAGTAGCTTTAGAAAAGAGATAATACCAGGAGCTTGAAGGGGACCACATTACCATTAAGAAGAGCTGAGACCGGGGGATCCAGGCTAAGTGCCATAGAACGCTGGGGCATTGAATCCTGGATCTTCAAGGCATACAACTCCAAAGGCTACCCAGGAGAGATCAGATTGAGAAACTCCTCTAGGTGAACTGTACTCTCTCTCAAACACACCTGCAACCTGAGGATTTAAGACTGAAAATTCATGGTGTTTTAAGAAACAGAAGTCAGCTATACTAAGAGTATTGAACTTTTGGTAGGCAAACATTGACTTACTACATCAATGCCCTATGTGCTGTATTAAGATACATATTATTTTGGCAAACCTGTGTCTGACATTGTCAATGAATATTATTGTAAATTTTGACTGACAACCACCTCCCATTGTTTGTGTAAATAACATCCAGCCATGAAAGGATTTATCTGTACAAGCAATTAATTCAGGCATTGTGCCATGGAGTTAGCCTGCATTGGCCAGTATCCCTCTCTCAACAATGTTTTAAAAAATTAGTACCAGGGGCTAATCAATGACAATTTTAAAGAAAGACCTTCATGCTCCAGGGAGATGATTGGTCAGACTCTCTACCATAAATTAACAAGGAGCTCTCTAAAGGAAGCCAAACGCAGATTAAACAAACAAACAAACATAGATTCAGAAATATATTCATTTTCTCCACTTCAGATAGCAGTAACCAAAGAGACAAGAGCCAAAGAAAAGAATCAAAACATTATCTTCCCATATTCTTTCCAAAAAACAGCCCAGTAAATGGCACGGCCATATTCGACTGCTGGCTAGCCAAAGAAAAACTACCATAAGGCAGAGGTCAACAAGCACCCACTATCCCCCTTCATGATTTTTTTCTTTATTACTGCACTCCTGATATCATAATGTGTTAGGAGGGGTTGATTAGAGAAACAATTCCAAGGACACTCGTATATTTGTAAGACAGAGCTTTATATCAGGAAGTCATTATATATCAGGAAAACATATTACCCCTTTCCAGATCAAGTCCATAAGTCCTGTAATTGTCCATAAGTATGACACTAGTCCATAAATCCCTCTTCAGACTCACGCAGCCTTGTGTAATGATAAAGAATGCAGGAAGATCAGAGGTAGGTGAATTCAAAATCTTTTGGATCCAAAGGCAATGGCTGTATCCCCAGGGCTTGTGCAGGTTTTAGCATGACACATCAAAGGGAATGTGAGGGCAAAGAGAAAGGGGAGGTTCCCTGGACTCTCCTTATGAGAAGGCCATGCCCACAACCAGAACCATCCACAGTGATTGACAGATTAGACTCCACCCCTACACTTCTATATTTTTAAGTTGACATGAAATTATTTAAAATACAACAGATTATAATCCAAGGTCTTTTCACCAAAATCAAGAATAATAAAGCCAAGCAAAACTTGCTAGACTGGACAGTATGTTAAGTTTTCTCTGGAGGAAAATTATTTACTGTGTAAAACATCCACCATTTGTCTGTCAGTTTCTCATAATGTGGTGACTTGTGTGTTGCTCGAAATCATGTCACTAGTATTTCTAGTACGTGCACGCTCACCCAATGAGCACAAATTTCAGTAGAGATTATAGACCAGAAACAGATTATGAAGGAAGAGACATCACTTCAGAGGAATCAGCCATTGAAAACTTTATGGATAGCATCAACGCATTGTCAAATATTGAAAACCTTATGAATTGTGGTAGAATATTGTCAGATAGCCTGCCAGAAGGTGAATTGCTCAGGTTAGAAAGCACTCCAAATATGACTGAGCAAGAGCTGCCTTCTCAAAGTAGAGTGGACCATAATGACATGGATAGAGTCCACTTTTCAGGAGTAAATACTTCGGGACCTTGATTTGATAATGGGGAAAGACTCAAAATGGAAGAAACAGTTGCAAATAGTGAAGAATTATTGAAACTGAAATGTACGAAATATGAATCTATGAAAATTGGAAGTCATCAAAGATTAAATTGAATGTATAAAGATATATATCTTAACATTAGTTAATTGAAATGGCCTAGTATTGGCCATTTTGAATCAGAAAATCATTTGGCTTACTGTGCTGGGAGTGACTGATTCAAGAGGAATGGTGTTGCATTCATCTTTAAGAGGGACATGCCAAGATCTATCCTGAAGTACTACGCTGTCTGTGATAGGATAATAACTATCTAAATACAAGGAAATCCTGTCAATATGACGATAATTCAAATTTCTTCATCAATCCGTAAACCAAGTGATGCAGACACTGAAGAAATCTCCAAAAGTCTTTAGCCAGAAATTGATCAAACATGAAAGCAAAATGCATTGATAATTACGGGTGATTAGGAATGCAAAAATTGGAAACAAACAGGAAGGAACAGTCGTTGGAAAACATGGCCTTGATTATGAAATGAGATGGAGATCACATGATTGAATTCTGCAAGACCAACATCTTCATTGCAATAACACAAAAGGTGGACTTCTCCACGTGTATAGTGAAATATACAGAAATCAAATTGACTACATCAGAGAGAAGAGATGATGGATAATGCCAATTTTAGCAGGTAAAATGAGACCAGGACAGACTATTGAACCTACTACCAGTGGCTCACAAGTTAAGTTCAGGTTCAAGCTGAAGAAAATCAAATCAATTTTATGAACCCGAAAACAAATGAACCTTGACAACATGTCAAGAGCAGATCTGATGCTTTGAACACTAATCACAGACTTCAAAAGGTGTGGTATGACATCAAGAACATCATACCTTAAGAAATCAAAATGTGATTCAAAGACAGGAATGGAAAAAAAGATCCAAGTGGGTGTCAGAAAAGACACTGAAATTTTTTCTTAACTGTAGAGTAGGGTAAGCAAATGGGATGATGAAGGCAAAGGATTGAACAGAGAGTTTCAAAGGCAGCTTGAGAAGACAAAGACAAATAGTAGAATGAAATGGTCAAAGACCAAGTGTTAGAAAACCAAAAAGGAGAACATGCTCGGCCCAACTTAGACGTAAAGTACGCAAGATAAAAATAATGTCCTAAGTAATATGTAAAGTTCCTATGGGTAAAATATTCAATGATTTAGGAAGTATCAAAGGATGCTGGAAAGAATACAGTCACTGTACAAAAAACCAAAACCAAAAATTGGTTGACATTCATACATGTCAAGAGGTAGTATATAAGGAAGAGCTAAGTGTACTGAAGAAAAAAATCTAAGCTACATTCAGTAACCAAAAAACAGGCTCCCAGAATTGATGAAATACCAATGGAAATGTTTCAACAAGTTGATGAAGCATTGGAAGCATTCACTTGTCTTTGCCAAGAAATTTGAAAGACAGCTAATTGGCCAAATGCCTGGGAGAGATCTATATTTGTACCTATTCCAAAGAAAGGTGACTCAACACAATTATACATATTATAGAACAATATCATTGATATCACATTAAAATCAAATTTTGCTGAGGATCATCCAACAATGGTTGCAGCAGTACATGGACAGGAAGCTGCCATAAATTCAGGCCAGATTCAGAAAAGGACATGGAACAAGGGATATTTTGATGTCAGAATGACCTTGGGTTGTATCCTTTCACCATATTTAAAGTGTATGCTGAGCATGGAATTGAAGCCTGCCTTACCAAAGTCACTCATAGCAACCCAATTGGACAAAGTAAAACTTATCCATAGAGTTTCTGATGTGCCAAATTTTAATGGAAGCAGACAGACTACCTACGAAGGAAAAAAATATATATTCTGGCACCCAAATAGGTGAGTGAAAGGAAAAAGTGAGGGTCTAAATCACTTACGTAAGCAGGATTGTCTGTTTGAACTAACTTCTTAAATGTTGCTTACAATAAAACTTGTTTATATAGTTTCATGAAACAAAACACATATGCTAATCTTTCTCTCAGTCATTTAATAAAATAAAACATTTGGATTGCTTTAAGAAATGTGTATGCTGAGCAAATAATCAAAGAAGCTGGTCAATATGAAGAAGATTGGAGGATTGGAGGAGGATTTATTAACAATCTTTTCTATGCATATGACACAATATTTCTTGCTGAATGTGAGGAAAACTTGAGGTACTTGCTGATGAAGATCAAAGATTACAGTCTTCAGCATGGATTACAATTCAATGTAAAGAAAACAAAAATCTTCACAACTGGACCAGTTGGTAACATCAGGATAAACAAATAAAAGATTGAAGTCGTCAGGGATTTTATCTTGCTTGGATCCACAATCAATGCTAATGGAGGCAGCAATTTGATCAAGAGATCAAATTGCATTAGGTAATTCTACTGCACAAGTGCTCTTTAAGGTGTTGAAAAGCAAAGATGTCACTTTGAGGACTAAGATGCGCTTTACCTATGGCATGATATTTTCAGTTGCTTAATATGCATGAGAAAATTGGCCAGTGAATAAATGGGCACCTAAGAACAACTTGTGAAGCATGACCTGATGTTTAATTTGAAATAGCCATCGTGTTAAGGGTATATTTTCACTGCGGGCACCAAATTAGACAGGCCCAATTTAGAATTCAAGTGCTAATTCTAGGGTTTTCCAATTATAAGTGTTTTTGAATAATATGCACATGATGAAGACTGTGTCAAATGAAAGAGCCTCAAAATGTATCAACCAAATCCTCAAAGAGATGAAAACAAATCACCTGATCAACAATAAACACCACTGGGTTAGTCCGGGTACACTAGAGAAACAAATCCATATACACTCATATGTGTATAAGAAAGAGCTTTATATACAAGAACAATTGAATATTGAGAAAACATCCCAGCCCAGATGTCTGATATTAGCCCATATGTCCGATACCAATCTATAAATTCCTCTTCAGACTCACAAAGCACATACAGTGGTAGTAGAAGCATCTCCATGTGACTCCTCCAGCTCCAGGGCTCTTGTTGTATGAGCATAACTCCATTGGGCTTGTCTTCAGTCAGTAATGTCTCCCAGGGAGTGAGCATATCTGACCTTCAGTGAACTATTTATCGTGGAGCCTCCATAAGAGGTTATCAAGCTGCGACCTGATTGACAGGATAGACTCCACCCCTTTACAAGTTGACACTAGATTATTTAATTACCACAGACCACCCCTTGTCAATTTGACAAATATACACAGATCTTTAGCCACATATAATTTTCAAACAATAATAAAATCATATCTGCACTTAACAGAATAAAACTAAAATACATATAATTCAAAAATGTGTCACTGTCATTTAAACATAATATTCTATTAGTGAACAACACAACAATATTCTATGTCTAACAATTGCAGCTAAGTGAACATCTATACCTTAATCCTATGGATATATTCCTCCACCTATGAAAGTTTGTAAGCCAAACACTTCATGTTGGGTATCCAATTTCTATACTGCCTACTTACATCAACCCAATGCTCTGAGGAGACGATCATATTCTTTGATGTGAAGAATCTTCATTTCAGTTGGAACCTTGTTAAGTCCACATCCATAAGCAAAGTCGTATCAGGACAGACCATCCATAAAGTCAGCAGCAACATGTACCAGTTCACAGGCTCAAATATCTTCTCTTCATCTGGTCAGGCTCTGGTCAACTCACTGTGGGCTGCCTCACTTAGCCTCACCAGGGTTCCCATTGACTGCCTTGCCTTTAGACCATGAGCCCCATCACAAATTCTCATGAACTCTAGCCCTCTTGTGGTAGGTCATGAACTTCAGACCAATCAACATGCTCTCGTTTTCTCCTGTAGTCCCTGTGAACCATGTCCCTGGGTGTCAGTGGCCAGACTCCACCCCTCTTTATTGCTACATGTCTTCCATTTCCACTTTGCAAGTGGATCCAGGTGGTCACCTAGAAAGCATTTTCAGCCTGCCCACAGACTCTTTACATTCAGTGCTACAGAGGAGTTTTGTTCATTGTTACAGATTTTTTCCAGCTTCTGACAAAAAGCAGTAGTTCAAAATTAAAAAATCCAAAGAGTTTCATTCCTTTCTCCTTCAATCTGTCAACAGTCCCCTAGGCAAATACCTTCACCTTTTAATGTCCTGAGCACTCAAGGCACTGGGTGGGGCTTATCTTCTCAGAGACTTCTTTGCAAGTGTGTTCTAAGCCCATTTAATGATCCAATTTCAATGCCTTAAGTGTGATTGCAAGCTATTTTCATACTGCCCAATAATTATATCAATAGCAATAAGCACAATAAATCAGTATAAACAAAGCAGAATCTGATACTAAACAGAATTCTTCAAACAGTCAATTATTTGGTGTATCTTAATCCTTATCTAAACTAGTCTATTGCTACAAAATATGGGATTAGGTCTCTGACAGCATTAAGCCAGAGCCAGGATATCTGTCAGCCATTTTGACCTTCTGTCAGCCATTTTTCCTAAGCAGCTCTGAGCAATTCAAGGGTCAATTTCTAGCCCTGAGTTCAAAATATACATGAACAAGATTCATTTTCATCATTCCAAACAGTAATAACCAAAGACAACAACCAAGGAAAAGAATAAAAACTTTAACTTCCTATATTATTTCCACTAAACAACCCAATAAACTGGATGGCCACAATGATCTCTGGCTAGCCAAAGAAGAAAAACTGCCATGAGGCAGAGATCATACAGATATCCATTTTCCATTTTTATGATTTCTTTCTCTAGTACCCCACTCCCAATGTACCATGTGTTAGTCTGGGTAGACTAGAGAAACAAATTCATATACACTCATATGTGTATAATAAAGAGCTTTATACACAAGATCAATTGAATAATGAAAAAACATCCTAGCCCAATCCAGATCAATTCCCTAAGTCCGATATTAGCCCATATGGCTGATATTTATCTATAAATTCCTCTTCAGACTCATGACACACATGCAATGATGTCTAATGCAGGATGATGGCAGTCCAGTGGGTGAAAAGTCTTGTTGATCCAGTGGTGGTGGAAGAATCTTAGCACTGGCAGGGGTCTCCACATGGGTCCTCCAGCTCCAGGTCTCTGGTTCCATTAGTGTAGCTCCATGTGACTTGTCAACAGGAATGTTTAGCAGAGAGTGACTTTGGCTGCCAGTATCTCTGGCAGCACAGTGCCCTGTGCTTCCAAAAGAGGTCACCAAGCTGTGACCTGAATGACAGGCTAGACTTCATCCCTTCAAAAGTTGACATCACATTATGTAACTACCACAACTACTCTGAAAGAAAGATAGACGAACGGGTAAGAAACTCAATAAAGAAATGGAAGAGCTGAAGAAAACAATGAAACACATAACTCCCCTAGATGTCTACAGAGCTCTCCAACCAATAGCAAAATATAAACACTTTTCTAAAATGCAAATGGCTCATATTCCGAAATAGACCACATGCTGAACGATAAAGCAAGCCCGAGAAAATTCAAACATATCTTGATCTTTCAAACCATCTTCTTATGAGGACGGTGTCATAAAACTGGAAATCAACATTAGAAAGAATATACAAGGAGGTACCCCCACCAAAACAGAAATTGCTCCGGTAGGTGGAACTTTCAAAGTACGCATTTTTCCCATTAGGCAAGCATGAAGAAACTTGCTCTGAGTTAGTGCACCCAGTGCTGAGGCCTGGGAAGGTTCTCCCTGGTCACAGTAAATTTTTTTGTACAAGCAGTTTCACTCACATCTTGTTTTTGTTGATGATTGATTTAAGCGAACAACTTGCAGCTGTGAAATTTTGTTTCCTGCTCAGGAAAAATGCTGCATAAAATGTTGGGATGTTGAACACAGCTTACAAGGGCAGCGCTGTGGGAAAAACACAAGTGTACGAGTAGTTTTTCTCTTCTCAAAAAAGGTGAAATGTCGATTGATGACAAACCTAATTCTGGACATCCATCAATGTCTTGAACAGATGAAAATGTCAACAACATTCATGCACTTTTGCTTGAAGACCAACAACAGATCATTGAAGAGATGGGAATGTTATCTGGATTATCTTAGAACTTGGTTCAATGAATTTCAATGGAAGATTTGGGAATGAGAAGGGTGGCTGTGAAACTTGTGCCTCATTTCTGACTGACCCAAAAAAACTGTGTCCAGTGAAAACATGCCGTGCTTTGAAGTGACCCAAGCTTTTTTCTAAGGTCAGTACTTGTGATGAGAAATGGTGCTATTCTTAGGATCCCAAAGGAAATATTAATTAAGCCAGTGGAAGACACAATCATCACCTCACACAAAGAAAGCTCATCAAGTGGAATCAAAGATCAAGCTGATGCTCTTTTTTTCTTTTAAATGTGAGGGGGCCAGTGCATTTGGAGTCCATTCCACCAGGTCAGATTTTTAATCAAGCTCTCTATTTAGAGTCTGTGTAACCGTGTGTGACAAAAGAGTCCTGATTTGTGGCAGATGGGGGCCTGGTTTTGCCACCATGACAATGCACCTGCACACACAGCCATCTAAGTGTACTAGTTTTTGGCAAAAAATAACAGGATGCCTCTCTCACCTCACACACCTTACTCACCTGAACTGGGTTCGTATGAATTCTTTGTGTTTCCATGAATGAAGAAGGATATGAAAGGACAGTGATTGGATGAAATAGAAGAGTTGAAGCAAAAAACAAAGAAGGATCTGTTAGCCATCCAAACAGATGAGTTGGAAAAATGTTTCTAAGAATAAAATCACAGATTTGACAAAATGTATTAATTGTAATGGAGAGTACTTTGAAGATGATAAAGTTGTTTTGCAAAAAAATTTAAATACATAGCCTTGGGGGGAATAATTCCATTTTTGTTTTTGTTTTTTTTTGTGTGTGTGTGGTATCCCCACCAGAAAACAAAGACAAACAATTGGAGTCATAAGAACAATACTAAAATAAGGCATTAAAGTAGGAAGTCCCTAGAAACTAATGAGAACGATAACACAACATACCAAAACATATGGAACATAGCTAAGGCAGTTACCAGAGGTTAATTTATAGCAATTAATGCCCACATGAAAAAAAGAGGAGAGAGAGTTGAGTTCAACACCTTAACACAACACCTCAACTAGAAGAGAGTCAACAGCATAAACCACCTAACAACAAAATAACAGAAATCATAAAAAAAATTTGAGCAGAATTAAATTAAGTGGAAAACAGAAAAACAATGAAAATATTGGCAAAGCAGAAAGTTGGTTCTTTGAAAGGATCAATAGGATTCAGGTCAAGATGGCACTCAGGTGAGCCGCACATACTGAAGGCTCTTTCATGTAAGGCAGGTCTAGTGTTCAGGTGGCCTTCTGGAAGGATTCTGGTGAGTGAGAAAACTGCCTGGGACAACATTCTCCCCCCACCCCATGCATCTGTCCTGAGCCAGGGCCCATGAGATCTGGGATCTGATTCTTGGGACATCTCGCCTCATCAGGCTGGGCTGCCCAAGTGCACCACCACTGCTGATGTGGGCAAAGATTATCCCACCCCACCCCCAGGCCAGGTCTCCATGCCAGGAGGTACTTGACTGCCCTGCTGAGACACACGCAGCTGTAGTAGGACCCCCTGAAGCAGCTGTCCACTCATGGTTCTCCACTTGGAGAGAAATTTCCCTTTTCCGCAGTTCCCCTCTCCCCACATGGCAGTGATATGCCACCAGGCTCATGTCTCTCCTTCCATTCACTCAGGCCCCGGTAACTGAACTGCGGTCTACTTGTAGCTGGTTAGGTGACTTGTGACTGGAGGCGATCCACCCCCATTGTTGCCTGGTACCCCTCCACTAGCACCCTCACCTGCATGCCCGCTCCCGCCAGCGTAGCTCCCACTCTCTGCCTGGGAGGCTTCCTTATGGTGCACTCTCTGAGCCTGAAACCCTGGGCACTCGCCACCACTCCTGTAGGCGACAAGCCAGCTGCCTGTGCGCATGCCACTTCTGCCTGCTCCCGGGCTGGCCCATGCCACTGCAGTGCCCTATGACACGTTCCCAGTGCTGGTGGCCCTGAGTGCTCTAGCTTGCTGTCCCAGCCCATTCCTGTTGGTGCAAGAGGCTCACCGCTGCCATGCATGACCCACCAGCACCATTTCTGCCAACCAACTCAGCTCTCTAGGCCCACAGGTAGCAGTGAAGAGTACATGCTTGATCTGAAGAGCGTACATTCCCCACAAAAACCCTGGCTTTGGAGCCTTAGATCAGCACCACCTCCAGTGAGGCCTCCTCCACCTTTGCCTTCTATTTGGCATCTTTACAGGACCAATGTATCCAGGGGGACATGGGAGAGAGGGAGGTGGGGGAAAGGAAGTGATATCAACCAACCCAGGGACAAGGAAACAAGTGAGTCAAAA
>NW_022103923.1:150954-153546 GCF_000313985.2 Echinops telfairi
TGAAGGGAGACGTCAGCAGTGTAAGCCATGATAAAATAAAAATTTATAAGTTATCAAGGGTTCATGAGGGAGGGAAAAAACAAAGAGCTGATACGAAGGGCTCAAGTGGAAAGCAAATGTTTTCAGAATGATGAGGGCAAGAATGGAAGTATATGTGCATCGTGATAAGAGTTGTATTAGCCCTCAATGAAATTATTTAAATTAAAAACAAAACAACCACAACAAAAAACTAAAGGGGAATTTTTTATTTTAATTAAACAAGAAAGAAGTCTGCTAGGCGTGCCCAGGTCAAAGCAGCTCAGTGGCATACATATAGGCTCAGCCCCCACTCTAGTCACTGAAACTCCTCACCACTGTTGGCCACTGAACCATCGAGGAACTCTGCCTACAGGGCAGTCTGACCCACCTCTATAGTAGGTCACAGGCAGACCCCTGAAAGCATCCTTAACAGTAACACAGAGAAAGACATAAGGGTCCTTTGTGTCCCAGAAATATGGGGCCCACAAAAGATCAAGGAAAAATCAAGAGACCACATCACTTTCAACAAATAAACCAGAGAGAAGAAGCACAGTAACAGAGTTAATGATACTCATAGAAGAATCAGACATGGATCTATCACAGAAAGAAATCATCAGAAGTCTGTTTGGAGTAATACAGGAGGTGAGGGAAGCAATACAGAATAAAGATGCAATGACAGAGGAAATGAAGTCCACAATTGAAGAGATGAAGTCCACAATAGAGGGGATGAAGTCCACACACCAAATGGAAATACAGGTGCTAACGGACGAGGTAGCAGAAACCACACACAAGGTTACAGAATTTACTATTAGATTGGAGAAGGCAGAGAACCATATCAGTGATCTCTAAGACCTCAGCAAGCAAGAAAGACAGTCAGATAGGAAAATTAAAGAAGCGGAAGATAACGTGAGATCAATGACAGGTGCTATGAATAATTGGTCTACTGGAGCAGGGCACACCACACAAGTTCACAGCCAAGATAGCGAAGGAATTGCTAGAAGAAAACTTTCCCACCTTAATGAAGAGAAGGAGAGAGAATTATCAGCAGACACCATGAAGAGAAGGAGAGAGTGGAGCAACATCTTCCAAAAGCTGAAAATAGAAAAGCCTGCCCAACAATCCTTAACCCTGCCAAATTAGCCATTAAATAGATGGGTAGCTAAGGGTCTTCCAGGAAAAGGAAAGACTCAAAGAATATGCTGAAAGACACCCAAAAATACTGGCTGATTCACTATGGCCAGAGGATCAACTTCCATTAAACACAAGCAGGAGACCACCTTATAACCCAACTCCATCCAGAAGCCAATGTGCCAACAACAATGACCAAGAGAACAAGTCCTTATGGGAAAAGAAGACAAGATAGAATCTCCCCACACAAACACGGCACACTGATATGAAGGGAGATGGGAAAACACCCAAAACAAAAGACATGATATGACAGAAATGAATCCACAGATTGTAATAATAACTCTGAATTCCAATGGACTCAATTCATACATTAAAAGAAAAAGTCTGGAGGACTGGCTCAGAAAGTTTAGCCCAAATCAGAAAATCAAAGAGCAACAAATGCTGGAAGGGATGTGATGAAATAGGAACCCTCCTCCCCTGCTGGTGGTCATGTAGATATGTACAGCCACTGTGGAAAGCAATCTGGCAATACTTAAAGAAAAAATGGAAATTGATCTACCTTATGACCCAGCCATCCTTCTACTGGGCATATACTCAGCGGAGGTAAGAAATAAAACACGACCAGTCATCTGCGCTCCAATATTTATCGTGGTGCAATTCACAATCACAAAGCACTGGAAACAACCTAAATTTCCATGGATAGATGAGTGGATTTGTAAACTCTGGCACATATGCACAATGCAGTACTATGTAGCACTAAAAAGCACGGATGAGCACATGAAACACGTTGTTTCATGGGAAGAGTGATAAGGAATTATGTTAAGCGAGGCAAGCCAGTCTCAGAAGAACAAGTATAACATGAGTTTCTTGAGGTAAGTAAAATCAGCATAACAAGAATAGAAGAAAAGACACGTCTCTCACAATATATGGGTGGAAGCATAGGGAGTCTCAGGGAGGTCAGACCAAACCCAGGGAGGTACATGTAAATCCAACATAAAGAAGGGGAAAAGGGGAAGGAGGAGGAAGAATGGGGGTGGGGAGAAACTGAGATGATGACATGGGGGAACAGGGGACTAACCCACCCAGGGGGAGAGTATTAGTTGTGTCCCCACAGAATTGGAGTGTGCATATAGACCCCACCATGACCCACCAAACCAGGAGGACAACGTAACATGTGGAGGAATGCATGAAAAGGCTGGACTACAGGACCTGCCCCAACCAGGACCAGCCTGACCCCTACCCTGGAAGTGTGTGCCACAGAGAATGGCACTAGACCTTCTGGTGGGGGAAAGGAACCGACCTACCATACCCAGATGGAAGCAAACCAAGAAGGAAAAAGAGAAAGGGGCAGGCGGCCGAGACTCCATATGGGCACACCAAGCGCAGAGGATGAGGTCCCTGCATGGAGCTGCTGGGGCACAAACAGGACTGTTGGACTACCAACAG
>NW_022103923.1:153870-155159 GCF_000313985.2 Echinops telfairi
ATGGATGGTTTGTGTAATTATATGGGTTGGACCATGGGAGGGAAGCCCGGGGAGAAGGCAATGGGGCCAATGGCCCCAGAACATAGAGGGGGAAGAAGGAGGTGGGGAGAAGGGTGTGGTGACAGGGGAAAACAACTAGGGAAGCAGAACCAGCATCCAGGAGAGGGTGGAGATCCTGTGATTATTAGAGCAACACCAAGCTAGTGGAGAGGACGCACTAAGAGGTGGAAGAAGGGGGAAAGTGATGGTGGGGCAGGAGGAGGCAAAAGGAAACAAAGGCAAGCTCTAGGAAACAAAGGCACAGATAGGGAGATTAACAGAGGTGTGCACTTATGCAAATACATTAATCCATAGCAATAGTGGTATTGGCCTATGTACATATATTTATAAGGCAATACACTGAAGCTGCATATGGTCCTTGGGCCTTGGCTTATACCTTCCCTCAATACAAGAACACATTTTTTTCTAACAAATTGGCGTTCTGTGATGCTCACCCCCCAACCCTTACACAATCGCTGAAGACAGTGAAGCAACAAGCTCACATGGAGGAAGCACACCAGCCAGTACGATCATGAGACTGGGCACTGAGACTGGGCAACAGACATCAGAAAACTCACAACAAGCAGTAAACAAACAAAAATGCATTGGTGAGAATGGAGGGGGGTTGGAGCAGAGACCCAAAGCCCCTGTATGGACAATGGAATATCTCCCCACAGAGGGGTCACAGGGAGGGGGTGAGTCAATCAGGGTGCGGTACAGCACCAGTGGGTCACACAATATACCTCTGTTCCCTGGAGGCCTCCTCACCCCACTGCTATCACGACCTCAATGTTGCCTCCAAATCTAGACTAGAGGGGAGCATGCAAGAGATAAAACACACTACATGTGAAACCCAGGAACAAGAATGGGAATAAAGATACCAAAAGGATAGGAGGAAGGCGGGGAGAAGGGGGTGGGATGGAGGCACCGATCAAAATGAATGGCACATAACCACACACCCCTAGTCAGGGGGAAGAACAAAAGAAACCAGAGGGAAGGGAGACAGTGGTCAGTGTGAGATTTGAAAATAATTAACAATCTACAATCTATCAAGGGGCGACAAGAGTTGGATGTGGGGGGAGGAGAGAGGGAAAAAAAAGAGGAGCTGATACCAAGGGCTTAATGGAAAGTAAATGTCTATAAAAGAAAGATGGTATATATGTACGAATATGTTGGATATAATTCATTTATGGTTTGTAAGGGGACTTGAAAGAGCCCCCAATAAAATGATTAAAAAATGAAAAAAAAAA
>NW_022103923.1:155259-157992 GCF_000313985.2 Echinops telfairi
TGTGAAAAAAAAATCCAATATTACCCTCAATGGACAAAAGCTGAAAACATTTCCACTGAATAAGGGAACCTGAAAAGGATGTCCTTCATCCCCACTCTTATTCAACATCATGCCAGAAGGCTTAGCCAGTACCATTAGACAACAGCAAGAAATCAAAGGAATACACTTGGGTAATAAAAGAAGTAAACCTTTCACAATTTGCAGATGATCTTATTCTACATACTGAGAAACCTAAGGTGTTCACCATAGGGTTGCTGGAAAAAATAGAGGAATTTAGTACATTAGCAGGATACAAAATCAACAAGAAGAAATCAATTGGGTTCCTATAGATCAGTGATAAGATTACCGAAAACAACATCAAGAAAATACCATTCACAAAAGTCACACAAAAGCTGAAATGCTTATGAATAAGCCTAACAGAAAACACAAAATACCTGCACAAATAAAATTGTGGAACATTATTAGAAGAACCCAAAAGGGACTTACACCAATGGAAGAATATCCTGTGTTTTGGGGTCTGAAGACTCTATAGTGTGAAAATGTCAATACTACCTAAAGCTATCTACAAATCCAATGCAAACCCAATCCAAATTCCAGCATTATTATTTAAAGAAATGGAAAAACTAATGACTAACTTCATATGGAGAGGGAAGAGCCCCTGCAGGGAACAAGAACTACTCAAAAAGAAAAAAAAAGTAGGTTGTTTGCACTACCTGATCTCAAAGACTACTATACAGCTACAGTTTTCAAATCAGCCTGGTACTAGTATAGAAGTCATCCGGAACAATGGACCATGACAGAAAACCTGGAAATAAAGATATCCGCATACAGACAACTTATTTTTGACAAAGGTCCCAAAAGCCTTAAATGGGGAGCAGATGCCCTCTTCAATAAAACTGGATATCCACCTGCAGAAGAATCAAACCAGATCCATTCCTCATCCATGCACCAAAACATACTCAAGGTGGACCGGAGACCTAAATATAAAACCCAAAGTTATCAGAATCATCAATGAGAAAATTGCGACAAATCTAAGTGACCTGGTACAGGGTAATACATAGGCTACCAGATATAACAAATGAAGCACACTCCATGGAAGACAAAATAGATGAGTGGGACCTATTAAAAATAAAATACTTGTGTATATCGAAAGACTTCATTAGAACAGTAAAAAGAAAACCCACAAATTGGGAAAAGTAAGAATATAACGGATAAAGGACTAATTTCTAAAATCTGCTGTATATTATAAGCCTACAACAAGAAAAAAAAAAGTAGCAATGCTCTGGGATGGTAAACGACCTGAGTAGAGGATTTACAGAGAATGATGTTCAAACCGTTAATAAACAGATGAGGAAATGCCCTCCTTCACTAGCCATCCTGGAAATGCAAGTCAAAACAATCATGAGATACTATCTACCACCCATAACCGTAGACCAGTTTAAGAAAACTGAGAACAACACATGCTGGAAAGGGTGTGATGAGATTGGAACTCGTATTCACTGTTGGTGGGCTTGTAAATACGTACAGCCACTGTGGAAAGCTTTATGGCAATTCCTAAAACATGGCAATTGAAATAAATACCATATGACTCAGCAATAACATTACTGGGCATATACCCCAAAGAAATAGGAAGCAGATGTATGCTTCCCAATGTTCATTGCAGCACAGTTCAGATACCAAGAAATTGTATTCCAAGAAATTGGATAAAAGAATAAACCTCAGGTATATATACTACGTATCCCTAAAAAACAGCCATGAAACTGAAACACATCAAAATGTGGTGGATCTGGAAGATATTATGCTGAGTGAAGTTAGTCAATTACAAAAGGGCAAATACTGTATGAGTCCACTGTGGCAGGAACAAGCAGCAAAATGGGCAAAGAGCAGCATTGCCAGGAATCCAGCAGGCTGACTGGAGGTGGAGGGGCACACAGCCTGGTAGAGAGCCATCCACTCAAAGTAAGTATTTTGAAGGTCACTTTGCCAGGGGGCTCCTCACATCAGCTGGGATCAAATGGTAAAGGGAGGGGAAGGGGATATTATTTACTAAGTGTCTGCCATGGAAAGCTACGATTGGATCCTCACAGACAGATAGACAACACTATCAGAGGGATGAGGGATATTGATGGGAAAAACAAGTCAGGAGAGGGGGAAGGAGGCAAACACATCTGAGGCTAACACAAATGCATGTATGTTGTTCAGAAAAGCTGGAGGACCCACCTCCAGTTGGGGGGAAAAATGACTGAAAATGCTTTGGGGAACCCTAGGAGTAGGGAGGAGTTTACATGGTGGTTTGCACTGAATGGGCCACACTGACCTGGGCTTCTGTGGGTATACTGGGGACCCAGGCCAGATGCCATGGAATGCTGGGATACTGAATCCTGCATCCCTGTGGTAGTTATACATAATCTGGTTTCAATTTGAGGATTAAGACTGTAGGGGTGGAGTCTAGCTTGTCAATTGGGATATAGCCAATGAGGCCTCTGTGTGGGCATGGCCTTCTCCTGAAGATCCTGGGAACTCCGGTATTTCTCCTTGGAGGCCATGAGACACATACACTCTCTCTCCTCACTCCCGGTGAGACATCCCTTGGAGAGGACACATGGAGAGAGACTGATGGAGCCAGACCTCTGAAGCTGGAAAAGCCATGTGGAGACTCCTGTCAGCACTGAGATGCTTACAATGCTACTGGATCCATAAAACTTCCCACCCACTGGCCTGTGATCTTCCTGT
>NW_022103923.1:162511-164319 GCF_000313985.2 Echinops telfairi
AAAAAAAAAGTCCTTTATCCCCACTCCTATTCTCCTATTCAATATTGCCCTGGAAGCTTAGCCAGTGCTTTAAGACACAAGTTAACAGAACAAAACATAAAGCAATGAAATTAATAAAGAAAAGGTAAAACTATTGCCAGATAACATGATCCTATAACATTATCCTTTACATAGAAAATCCCAAAGATTCAGGAAGTAAATTAATAGAGCTAACATAAAATTAAACAAAGTGCCAAAGTACAAGATCCACAAAGTACAATCAATCAGATTCCATATCCACCCTAGTATTTCCAAAAGTGGACAATACCAACCAGTAGCATCACTGTGTAAATTATTTCTGAAAAGTGTGGATTGGTCCAATATATTTTGGGAATCCATGCTTCACACTAACAAAGAGAATACTGAGAAGGCACTCAGGGAAACAATGCCATTTATATTCGTCACTCCAAAAACAACAGAATGAAATCTAACCAGAGAAACAAAAGGCCTATGCAATAAAAATTACAAAGCCTCACAGTTACAAACAAAAACAAGGTGTGAATCTCCAGTTTTCAGAAGGCTACACAAGACAGTGGAAACCTCAAATCCATTTGCAGGCTTCCCACGTACATAAGGCCTCTATTGAATTCCCTTGACCATAGTCAGGGATATGAATAGTCTTGCTGTCAGACATAGAGCATTATAAAGTCACTTAGTGTAGATAAGATAGGTTAAAAGGCAATATCTTATCATAGAATTTCCCTTCTGACTCATTTAAAAAATTATTTCAGTTTTCAATAGTTTACACTTTCTTTTTAATGAGGGTTTTCTATGTTTTGTCTAGTCATTGTTTCTGAGTGGTTTTTATTGTTTTGTTTTGGTGTTGGTGTTGGTGTTACTGTTCAAATTGTTTGTTTGCTTCTTGCTTGTATTTTGTATGAATTTCTGAATTTGAAGCCCAGGATAGGTAAATCTATAGAGACAGTAACTTGTTGATAATCACCTAGGGACCACGCAGGGGAAAATAGGGGGAAATAGGGAGCTAACGAGCATTAGAAGAAAGTGTTCTAAAATTGATTGTGGTGGTGATTGCACCAATTTTCTTAATTCATGTGTTGCAAATGCAGCATGCTTGCCAGGCACCAGTGAACAGAGAACAGCACTTTGTATCTGTATGAAAGCCTCTCTAAGTCTAGGGTGATTTTGTAAAAGACGTATTCTACCATGCCTGCATTGGGGGTATCTTCATTCCCTTATCCCTTGGTATGTATGTATCAAAATTTCTTTATTCATTCTTCTACTAATGGAAGCTTATATTTTTCCATGTTTTTGCTATTATGAATAGTCTTTCAACAAACATGGGTGTACATATGTCTGTGTTATAACTCTTTCTTATATATCAAGCAGAGAGGTTGCTAGATCATATGCAATTTCTAATCCCAGCCCATCTTGTTTAAACAAACTCTTCCCTTAATGTATTAGGCTGAATCCTCTAAAGACTGAAAATTAATAAGTCTGTATATGTATACATATAGAGGGAGGAAAAATTTGAAACTATCTTCTGAGTCACAAAATAGTTTAACTGAACTTCAGTTTTCATTTTCCTTCTTTTGTAACCACTCAGTGCAGTGTTTTGGCCTGTTAGGTAAGGAATCTGGAGGGTTTTTATAGCTGTGACCCTTCTCTTAAAAAATGTTATTCATTTTTCTATTTTAGTTTTGGAATATAAGACAAAGGAAAACATAACATATGTAGTGCACAGCCCATCTCATCAAAACAGCGCAGTATCCGAGTAAATCCCCATGTGGTTACTCCTTTTTTTTTTTGTT
>NW_022103923.1:164848-177247 GCF_000313985.2 Echinops telfairi
CACATTCACTGACTCTGCTTTCCTCCTGCAGTAGGTATGTATCATTGCGTCTGTTTTGTGAGATGGAGGAAGACTTTGTGGTTTGGTGTTGGACATATGGGTTAATGGGTTCATGTTGGACTTGTGGGCTTGGGCAGCACTGAGTTGGAATGTTTTCTTGAAGCACACTTAACCTTTATATAAAACTCTCTCTTATACATGAGTTTCTGTGGATTTGTTTCTCTGAAGTACCCAGACTAATACATCTACAGACAGGGATTTTTATTTTTTCCATATTTTTGTTATTATAGAAATCACTGCATAGTTATCCATATGTCTGTTCCTGTTTGTTCTTTATTTCTTTAGCATATATATCAAGTAGAGAGATTACAGAATCATTCAATATTTGTATTTCTTTAAGGAAGTGCCATATTGTTTTCCCTAGTGGTTGTATGATTCTGCAATCCCACCAGCACTGTATGAACATTTCATTATGTGCACATCCTCTACAACATTTATTATTTTCTTTTTAATTTCTTTTGGGTTTTTTTTTTTTGCTAATAGTATTGATAAGAGGTGGCACTGCTTTTACTATGTCCCAGAGATTTTGGTATATTGTATTTCCATTCTTATTTTTTCAAGGAATTAAAAAATTGTGTTCTTTATTAAATTACTCAGTGGTTTTAAAGTTATATACTATTCAATCTTCCTGTAGTTAATTTTGGGGCTGGGGGTATATGTGATTGGCATATGGTTGATTTCTAATTTTACAGCATTTGGTCTACAAGAAATATAGTCTGTAGTATTTCAGTGTTTTTAAATTTAAAATGTATTCCTCCTTGTTGTATGGCTTAAAGTATGATCTATTCTGGGGTACATTCCAGGTGCACTCTACAATATTATATAGTGCTTGTGTTGAATGAAATATATACATATCTATGAAAGCTGGTTAATTAATAGTATTGTTTAGTCTTCTTTGTCTCTTATGGCTTTTATTTTGGTATTTATTTTTTCAGAAATTAATATTGCCACTCTTACTTTCTTTTGACTACCATTAGCGTGATATATTTTTCCATCCTTTTTTAGTCGGTATGTCTTTATATCTAAAGTGAATTTATTTTAAGCAGCATATTAAAGCAAGTGAGCAATTCATATTTAGAAAATGCCCCCCACACATGTAGAAGTGCACAAGTTTATTCCAAATCAAGGAAGTTATGTGGATATGCTATGCTGGAAACTTCTCCTGATTTTGGTTTTGAAATGAATTTCACTAACAATTAGTAATATTGAGCAACTTTTTAATGTACTTATTGACCATATGTATATCAGATTTGGAGAAATGTCTTTATATGTTTTGTCCATTTAAAATGGATGTTTATCTTTATATTTGTTTTCTGTAGGAATTCTTTAGGTTTTCTAGGTCCAAGATAGGTCCTTTTATGGATATAGATTTACAAAACTTTTCTCCTATTCTATGGTATGTCTTATTACTTTGTTGAAGGTGTATTCTGCAGTATAAATGTTATTTTTCAATTTGATAATATCCAATGAATCTATCTTGTTTTGGTTTGTTTGTGGGTTCTATACAATATTTAAGAAATAACTTCCTAATAGAAGGTCAAAAGATTTTCTCCTATATGTTTCTAAGATCTTAACAGTCCTAACTCTTTACATAATCTTTTATCTATTTTGAATTAATGTTTGTATAGTGTGAGATTTGAGTTCAAATTCATATCCGATTTTACCAACATGATTTGTAGAAAATGTTATTATTTTCTCATTGAATTGGCTTCACACTATATTCAAAAATCAGCTGAACATAATTGCTAACCTTTACTTGTGGATAGTCAATTCTATTCCATGTATATATGAGGGTAATTAAAAGCGTTGTTCTTAGGTCTCATTGAGTCGGTTCCAACCCATAGTAACTTTATGCAGAACAGAACTCCTGGTCTTGCACATTCTCACAATTGTTCCTATGCCTAAGTCCATTGTTAAAGTCAGTGTGTCAATCCATTTTCTTGAGGACTGTGTTAGTCCAGGTAGACTAGAGAAACAAATCTTGGGAGACATGTCTGTAAGAGATAGCTTTATATCAAAAAGTAATTGTACATTAAGAAAACTTCCCAGACCACTCCAGTTCATATCCATAAGTCTGATATTAGCCCATATGTCTGATATCATTCTATAAATTCCTCTTCAGACTCATGCAAAATATGCAATGGCTCCAAATACAGGAAGATCACAGGCCAGTGTGTGGAAAGTCTTATGGATTCAGTGGCAGTGGAAGCATCTCAGTGCTGGCTTGGGTCTCCACGTGGCTCCTCCAGCTCCAGGGCTCTGGGCTCTTGCTACATCAGCGTAGTTCCATGTGGCTTGTAAATAGGAATGTGTAGCAGAGAGAATGGGTCTGGACTCCAGTGAGCTATTTATCTCTGTTGTGCTTCAAATGTGGTCATCAACCTGTGACCTGTTTGACAGGCTAGACTTCACCCCTTCCTCAAGTTGACAGTAGATTATGTAATTGCCACAGACATCTTGTCATCTTGACACTTTTACAGGACTCTTTAACCATATATAATTTTAAAAGAAAATAATAAAATCCTATCTGTACCGAACAAGATAAAACTAAAATGCATAAAACTCAATATGTGCCAAGGCCTCATTTAAACACAATATTCTATAAGGGAACAAGACAGAAATATTCTATGCCTAAAATTTCAGTTAAGTAATACCTACACCTTAATCCTATGAATATATTCCTCCACTTACGAAAGTGTAAGCCATCCACTTCATGCCTTTATCCTCCCAATTTTTGGTATCCAATTTTTATACTGCCCCACACAGCTGAAGGATCTTCATTTCAGTTGGTACCCTGTGAGTCTGCATGCATAAATAAGTCAAATCAGGACAGGCCATCCAAAAGTCAGCAGCAATATGCACGAGTTCACAGTTCCACAAGCCGTCTCTTTATCGTGTCAGGTTCTGGTGAACTCAGTGTGGGCTGCCTCACTTTGCCTCACCAGGATGCCCATTGGCTGCCTTGCCTTTAGACCATAGGCCCCATCACACATTCTCAATGACCCTAGCTCCATTACGCTAAGTCATGAACTTCAGACCAATCAACCCGCTCTTGTTTTTTCCTCTATTCTCTGTGACCCAAGTCTATGAGTGTCAGTGGCCAGACTCAAACAGGCTCTTGATTTCTGAATTTCTCTCACTTCCACTCAACAAGTGGATCCTGGTGGTTACCTAGCAAGCATTTCAGCCTGTTCACAGGCTCCTTTTAACATTCGGTCCTAGAGAGGAGATTTTCCTTATGGCTTCAAATTTTTCCAGCTTCTGACATAAACCACTAGTTCAAAATTTAAAAAAACACACAAAAATGAACAAAAAACAAAGGGTTTCTTTTATTCACTTCAGGCTGTCAACAGCTCCCTCAGAAAGTCTCTTCGTCTTTGAATGTCCTAAGCACTCAAGACACTGGTTGGGGCTTACCTTTTCACAGCATTCTTTGCTGGCATGTCCTAAACCCATTAAAGGTTCAAATTAATGGCTGAAGGCAGGTAGACTTACAAGTACTCTATTTTCACACTCCTCCAAAATAATTTCTATCCATCATTATATAATAATTTTAGTCAGAAGAAAATAATATATTCCTAGTACAGCCAGATCCTAAACTCAATTCTTAAAACAGTCAAATTTAATCCTAATCTATCTTATTTTATTCCTTATCTAAACTATTCTATTGGTATAAAACAGGACCTTAGGCATCAAGTCAGGCCCTACTGTCAGCCATTTTGACATTCTTTCAGTCATTTTCACTAAGCAGCATGGTCTCTGAAAAATTCAATGGGATATTTCACCCCCTGAGCTCAAAATATACATCAATCACATTCATTTTCGCCATTTCAAACTTGATTAACCAAAAACAACCACAGAAAATAAACAAAATTTTAACTTTCCATGTCCTTTCCAGAAAACAACCCAGTAAAACACACGGCCATACCTGACCCCGGCTAGCCAAAGAAGATGAATTACCATGAGGCAGAGGTCAATCAAACATCCACTCTCCAGCTTCATAATTTGTTTCTCTAGTACCCTGCTCCCAAGGCACCATCATGTGTTATTCCAGGTGGAGTAGAGAAACAAATCTAGGAGACTCAAATGTGTGTAAGAGAGAGCTTTATATCAAAGAGTAATTGTGAGACAGATCAGCCAAAGAAATTCTATTTTTGTTAGCTGCTAAATGATTTGCCTATTTCTGCCTCCCATTTCAGAAAGATGACTACTAGTTGACCTGCCTGTTCTCCCTCCTTTCATGTGAAAGTCTCTACTGGTGACTGATTTTAGAATGTACTCTCATGTCCTCGAGATCAGAACATTTTAATTAATAATATTGTTCCTTTTGATGTTGTAACCAGGACAATCAATGCTGCAACTTGTAATGCTTACTAACTAAAAGAATAGTAACATTAATTTTGCGTTTTGCTCCTGTTCACCCTTTCTTAGGTCCTAGACAAATGAAAATGTTTTTTTTTTCCTCTTAAGATGGACTGGAATGTCCACTCATAACTGCAATCAAATAATTGCATTAGATTCTAGCATCCAGTTATAACCAAATACTCTTCTAAATTATCAAGACATTATAGTGGCTGTCATTTATTTTAACCCACAACAATTGTATATTAAGAAAACATTCCAGCTCAGTCAAGCTCATGTCCATAAGTCTGATATTAGCCCATATGTTCGATACCAGTATATAAATTTCTCTTCAGACTCATGCAAAACATGCAATGGCACCAAATGCAGGATGATCACAGAACCGTGGGTGAAAAGTCTTACGGATTCTGTGGCAGTGGAAGCATCTCAGTGCTGGTGTGGATTTCCACGTGGCTCCTCCAGCTCCAGGGGTCTGGAATCTTGCTTCATCAGTGTAGTTTCATGTGGCTTGTCAATAGGAATGTGTAGCAGAGAGAGTGTGTCTGGCCTCCAGTGAGCTATTTATCTCCTTTGTGCCTCCAAATGAGATCATCCAGCTGCGACCTGATTGACAGGCTAGACCCCACCCCTTCCTCAAGTTGACAGTAGATTATGTAACTGTCACAAGAACCTTACTCTTTTTCCCTACCCCCCAGCCCCAACTTTACTAAGCATATTGTCCTTCTCCAAGGAATGGTCTCTCCTGATAACAGATACAAAGTATGTGTGATGAAAATGAACCATCATTGCTCTAAGGAGAACTCTTGCCAGACTTCTTCCAAGACAGATCAGATTGCCCATTTTAGCAATTCATGGTACTTACAATATTCTTCTCCAGCACCACAATTCAAATGAGTCAACTCTTTTTGGGTCTTCCTTATTCACTGTTTAACTTTCACATGTATTGAAAAATACCATAGCTTGGGTCAGGATCACCTTAGTCCTCAAGTGAACATCCTTTCTTTTCAATACTCCAGAGCAGTAGTTCTCAACCTTCCTAATGCCATGTCTCTTCAATATATTTCTCATGTTGTGTTGACCCCCAAGGATAAAATTATTTTCATTACTACTTCATAACTGTAATTTTGCTACTATTATGTAGTGGGTGACCCCTGTGAAAGGGTCGTTTGACCCCCAAAGGGGTCACAACCCACAGGTTGAGAACCGCTGCTCTAGAGGTCTTGCGCAATAGATTTTCCCAATGCAACTTGTCTTCTGATCTCCTGACTGCTGCTTCCATGAGCACTGATTGTGGACCCAAGCAAGACTACATCCTTGACAGCTTCAACCTTTTCTCCATTTATCATCATGTGAACTATTGGTCCAGTTGTTACTATTTTGATCTTTATTATAACTGAGTTATAAACCATTCTGAAGGCTGCAATCCTTGATCTTCATCAGCAAGTCCTTCAAGTCCTCCTCACTTTCAGCAAGCAAAGTTATGTTATCTCCATATTACAGGTTATTAATAAGCCTTCTTCCAATACTGATGCCACTTCCTTCTTCATATAAGCCAGCTTCTCTGATAATTTGTTCAGCTTACAGATTGGGCAAGTATGGTGAGAGGATACAACTCTGATGCACATTTTCCTGATTTCAAACCATACATTATGCCCTGTTCTGTTCACATAACTGCTTCTTGACACATGGGCAAGTTCTGCGCGAGACATACAACTTTATACAAGCAAAAAGCTTCACCTTTCTCCATGGAGCAGCTTAATGCGCAATCTGATGTGCTACCATTGATCCTAACACATACACTAGAATGCTAAAAATTTACAAAAATCTAATAGCAGGTTTGATGAGAATTTGGAGAGTTTAGAACCCTCATACCATGCAAGTTGAATTTCAAAACAGTATAGACACTGTTGAAAATAGTTTGACAGTTCCTTAAAATGTTACCATAGAGCTATCACATATCTGAGCAATTCTACTCCTACATATATTTCCCAAGATTATTGAAAATATATGTCCACACAAAAATTTGTGAGTAAATATCTACAGCAATATTATTCATAACAGCCAAAATGGAAGCAATCAAAATGTCTCCATTAACTGATGAATGGATAAACAAAATGTGATATATCTGTACAATGATATATTATTTGTTGATACAAAGGAAAGAAGTACTGTTACATGCTACAGCATGGGTAAACTTTGAAAACATTCTCAGATGAAAGTAATCAATGATAAGAGCTCACATATTGTATAATTTAGCACTTGGGGATTGTTCCAAATAGATAATTCTGTATTAATAGAAAGTAGATTCGTGGTTGTCAGAGGCCTGAGGGTAAGTGAGTATAGGAAGTTACTGCTAAGGAATGTGAATGGGTACGTAGTTTCTTTGGGGGATGATGAAATTTTTCTCAAATGCCATAGTGATGATGATAGCAAAAATGTGAATATAGTATATAAAAACTATTGAATTATATTCCTTAAAAGTCAATTTTATGTCTTGTGAATCATATCTCAACAAAGCTCTTGCGATATAAATGTATAAATGTTAGTCAAAGAAGAGTTTGTGCTATGGAGATGAAATTCAGAGTGATGAGTATGTAGTTAATATGTAAAGAAAATTTTAGTTATTAATTCTGAGATTAAGCTCATTTTCATACTGATGATGGCTTTTTTATATGACACCGAGTAGTGTAATCAGATATAGAAAGCATTTACATGAATAGATGTTAAATTCCTTAGGGTAAGAGGAAACTGGCTGAATTAAATCCATCAACAAACACACGTTATTTTCTATGTGTGAAACTCTGTTCTAACTATACTACCTAAGGCAGTACCTTTAAGCCAAGATTTCCTGTTTGCCAAACTCAGAGATGGTATAAATACTATTCTTTAGGAAATACATACTGTTTTTACAGTTGGTTGAGTTTGACCTTCAGGCAACAGCTTTTCTAAATGTGCATGTGTTCTTGCTTTTAATATGCTTGTATACTGGATTTTGATTACCTACAGATGGAAGCTCACATTTCTAATGCTTCTTTGAAAGTGATTAGATTCATTCAGACTAAAGTCCATGAACTGTATAAAAGCTGAAATTGGTCTTTCATGTTTGAATTGCCATTTGTGTATATTGCATGATTACCCAGAGTAAATAATTTCATGAGATTGCTGTCATTTGTTGTAATCATATAAGCCTTAAGTCTGTCTAAACCTAGCATCTGTTTGGATACTCAAGATGGAGTGACAATGGGTTTTTACCATTCACCTTTTCTGACACTTCCAGAAATTTAGTTGTATGCTCTCTACCATAGTCATAGAGTGAATTATTTTCTTACAATTCCTTCTGCCCACGTTTCAATCATGGATTCATTGGCGGTGGTACTTCCTGTGTTAAAAGGAAATACTTATAATATCACATTTGGGTATGAATTAATAAGCTTTAATTTTCCGTTTATGAATTGAGGACCATCTGATCTGAAGTTTCAATACATGACACTAAGTGAATGAATGAATTTGTTGTAAAGAAGCTACATTGGAATATTTTCAGATTAGCATGCAGGTATTTTCTTTCCGTATTTGGGATCAAAGGTAAATTTGAACTAGGTTAAATCGAATAACAAGTCCTGACTTGCAAGAATAGGTTCACATTTCTAAGAGAGTTGATTGACTTGGATTTCAGTTCCTGGGAAATTTTGCCATTTACAAGAAATTAAAACATAGGTTTGGTTGTGCTGATGTGGGTTCTGGCACAAGTGATTCCATTTTGGGCTTAATGGCAGAGTGGGTTAAGTTGGGAGTGCTAACCAAAGGGTGAGCAATTCAAACTGACCAGCCACTCTGATGGAGCAGGGTAAGGCTGTCCACTCCCACAAAGATTTATAGGTTTAGAAGTGCTATTCTATAGGTCGCTATGAATCACAATCAACTTTATGGCAGTGGGTTTTGTTTAGTTTTTGTTTATTGGGGTTAACACCTGTCCCACTGATTGTGGATGGCATATGTCACTTGTTTTGGTCAATGGTGTATGAAAAGAAATAAGATTTGCCTGATTTTACCACAAACAATAAAGGTTTTAAAATGCTTTTTCTTGGGCTTTTTTGCTTCTGACATCCATCTTATAAAGAACATATCCTGAATGGCTACTGGCTGTAGTATGAGGAGACCATAAAGCGGAATTGAATCCAACATCACCAAACTCAACCCACCACTAAACCTAGAAGAACAGCCCCCTGAGCTCTGAGAACCGCATTCTATAAGCGGGTGGGTGAAGCACAACTGTCTAAAATGACAGAACACATGTTTCATACTTAGTAATTGCATGAATGTAGTCCCCAGACCTGGAATGATACTAAGCAGAATTTGATTACTCCCAGTTATGAATGAATTATTGCTATTAGTAAATTGGTATCTGGCACAGTCCATTTACATGCTTCCATTCACTTTACTAAATGCTTCAATAAACCTCTATCTAAGAGGAATTTTTTTTACCTTTTAAATAGTTTCCAAGAGTAAATTACCATAAAAACCGACAAGCCTTAAGGAAAAGGAAAAATATCTCACAGATGACAATTATTTGGCTTTGGTCCGTGTGCCATAACAAAGTACAACTAGTAGGTGATCTTTTCTAAAATTTTTTTAAAAGATCATTTTATTGGGGGCTCTTATGGCTCTTAGCACAATCCATACATCCATCCATTGTGTCAAGCACATTTTAACATGTTTCCATCATCATTTTCAAAACATTTTCTTTCTACTTGAGCCCTTGGTATCAGCTCATTTCCCCACTTTCCCCCTCCCTTCCTCACGAACGCTTGATAATTTATCGTTTTTGGTTTTTATTCATGTCTTACACCAACCGCTGTCTATCTTCGCACACTTTTCTGCTGACCATCCACCTGGGAGGGGGTTGTATGTAGATCATTGTAATTTGTTACCCTTTTCTCCCTCCATTTTCCCCTTCCCTTCCTGGTATCTCTACTCTTATTATTGGTCCTGGGGTTTTTATCTATTCTGGATTCCCTGGGTTGTGAGCTCTTATTTGTACCAGTGTAAATGCTCTGGTATAGCAAGATTTGTAAGGTAGAATTGGTCATGATAGTGTGTGTGTGTGGGGTGGGGGGGGGAGCATTTAAGAACTAGAAGAAAGCTTTATGTTTCGTTGGTGCTATATTGCACCCTGACTGGTTCCTCTCCTCCTTGTGACCTTTCTGTAAGGGGATGTCCATTAGTCTACAGGTGGGCTTTAAATATCCACCGTGCCCTCCCACTAATTCACATCAATATGAATTTTTGTTCTGGGGCACCATGGTATTTTTCCCCCATCACAAGTCACGTGCTCATTCTTTAAGGATAGCAGGGCTTCAAGAATTTTGTTGGCAAACTTACCCCAACTACCCTACACCCCTGATCTTTCCCTACGGAGTACTTTTTGTTTCTTTGTGTGTGTGTGTGTGTGTGTGTGTGTTTAAATCATTTTATTGGGGGCTCATACAACTCTTATCACAATCCATTAGGTGATCTTAAAGAACATAAATGCATTGTTTCATGGACTAGGAATCTAATTTTGGGGATTTTATCAGGACCATACGTTCTCTGCTTTGTTGTCCCTTCCAATTTCTGATAGCCCCATGCATTTCATGGTGTTCATTGGTGTCTAGCTGAATCTTCACTTGGTTGTCTTCCTCTGTCTGTCTCTCTTATTGTCTTTTATAAGATGAGCATTCAGATTAGATTATAACCCAACCTATTCCAGTATGACTTCCTGTTAATGTACCTGACAGCATCTTCAATGACCTTATTTACAATAAGTCTTATTCATGGGCATTGGGGGGTTAAGACATCAATGTAACTTTTTTTTAAGTTTCTCTCTCTCTCTCTCTCTTTGTGTGTGTGTGTGTGTGTGTGTGTGTGTGAATTAGTTGGAGCTTTCAGGATAACTTCTAAAGGCAATTACAACCACTGGCATTGGGTCAATTCTGTTAATAGTGACCTTATATAGGGTCTCCAACATGGTAAATCTTTATGGTTGCAGATAGCCTCATCTTTCTCCTTCAGACTTGCTGGTAGGTTTGAACCACCAACCTTGCAGTTAGCAGCCTAGCCCACAGTGCCACCAAGACCTTTATATTTGTAAATGACACATATAACACAAGGTGGATGGAGCTGGTATTTTTTATACAGTGGCTTTTGCTAAGCAAGATATGCCCTCTTCCAGAGATCACAAGCCCCAGAATTTGTGAATATATTATGCAATCAATAAGTCAATGTGAGTTAAACGCAACTTTATTAGGTGAAAAAGAGCTTCACAAAAAGTGAACAGAACCCTGGAGAGATGAGCTCATCACTTTAAAATTTTGATCAGCTTATATACAATACAAGAGCACCATGAGGACAGCAGATCCCAAAGAGGAAAAGCTAGATGGGGCTAATTTTGTCTCCTTTGGTTAATTCTCCAGTAATATAAATCAATCTTTTTTCTTTTCCCCCTCCTAGAGAATTGAGTGAAAAATTCCTCATGGACACATTAGCAAAAATATGTTTCAGCTCCCACAATGTCACTGGGGAATAATATCAAGATGGTCTTAAAATCCTCCCGTTAGATCAACAGCAGTAGGTCCAAAGGGCAGCCAATCAACTGTGATCAAGGAGGTACATTCAATAGGAACTGGGGGTACCAACTGGAAGCACATAATTGGAATATTATTGGAGAAAATTTTAAGTGGAAACAGGTGCTGTTTTCAGAGTGGAAGTGGAATAGAGATATGAGCAGATAGTAAGACAGACCACCATTTAGCCTTCTTTATTGAACTGAAGGTCCTCAGAGTTAGTGTGGTTACCTAATCTGTCTGTGTCTCTGAGAGAAATGAGTTCCTTTAAATGGTCTTTCGCTTTTTTGTGTATGTGAAATATATTGAGAAATTTTTTTCTCTTATACCTTTAGTATTCCTTTGCCCTATTCCTAATCTAGAGGATTTCCTACTTTTGTTCTGGTTGATTAACATTTCCTGGGCAAACTGTAAACAGCATTTACTCTGGTCCTGGGCTGCAGCCTGTCCTGTGATTGATATGCATGTTTCAGGGAGTAACCAATAGATCATGCAAATAAAATGATTTGGAGCCCATTATGTAAATCAACTATCTGCAGCCTAGTGAGAGAGGATTGTTCAATTAATGAGTGTGATGAGAATGCCATTCATTGAAACTGACAAGGAGTTTGTGTATGTAAGCTGCCAGCCCTGAGGAGGTTTGGCAGACAGAAAGAAGCTGGAAAAGAAGCAACATAAAGGAGTGAGAAGAATCAGTGGAGAAAAGTAAGGCAAGGAACTTCTTAAACAAGGTGTGACAGTAACACTCCAATAGCGATAACCTGAGTGTAGGTGGACGGTGTGGGAGAAGGAGAAAACCGGGAGGGGCTGATAACAATGATTGATATTTAACCTCCAAAGGAGGATAAATAAGAGAAATATGGATGGAGGGATACAGAAAACTGTGTAAGATATGAAAATAATAAAAATAATATATAATTAATTAAAAATTAATAAAGGTGGTTTGGGGGAGGTGGAAAAAAGTGGAGCTGATATCAAGGGGCTCAAATAGAAAGATAATGTTTTGAAAATTATAATGGCAACATATGTACAATTCTGCTTAATATGATTGATTTATGGGTTGTTGTAGTAGCTATATGAGCTCCCAATACAATCATTTAAAAAATAGAGATAAGAACTAAAATGAAGAATGATTTTATGAATAAAAGGGGGTTAGGGAAGAGCTGTGACAGACTGGGAAAGGACCCACTGGCAGAGTTTGTGGTGGCAGGCCCAGAAGGGACCCTGAAGCAGTTGTTGGTAACAGATGGCAAAGCCAAGAGGAGCCTGTCCTAAAAATTCAAAAGGCAGGCTATTCTCAGGGGTCCCAGAGAAGACCTGCATGGTTGAGAGCAGCTTAAATCTGATTTTCTTCTACATTCAGTTGCAACATAGGGAT
>NW_022103923.1:179261-180258 GCF_000313985.2 Echinops telfairi
AAATCTGGCTAGACCAGAGGGTGTACTACACTGATACAGATAGGAACTGGAATCACAGGGAATCCAGGGTGGATGATCCCTTCAGGACCAGTGGTGAGAGTGGAGATACCGGGAGGATGAAGGGAAGGTGGGGTGGAAAGGGGGAACTGATTACAAGGATCTACATGTGACCTCCTCCCTGGGGGACAGACAACATAAAAATGGGTGAAGGGAGACATTGGACAGTGCAAGATATGACAAAATAATAATTTATAAATTATCAAGGGTACATGAGGGAGGGGTTAGTGTGGAGGGAGGGGGAAAATGAGGAGCTGATGCCAGGGGCTTAAGTGGAGAGCAAATTTTTTGAGAATGATGAGAGCAATGAATGTACATAATCAACAATTTATCCTAGAGATAGAACAGAAATGTGGGTTGTCCTTTCTTTGTTGAAATTAAAACAATGCTTTTTAACTTCTTCCTCCTAAACTACTGATCCTTGGTCAGTTTTCTTGAAAACATTTGGTACAGTTTTGTTTTATTTTGCGGGGTTTATGTTTCTTTCTTTTTTTTTTTCCTCGGGGTTTACGTTTCAAATTGTCAACTTTGTATACCACAGTCCAAATGACTAATTAGATAGTTAGGTTTTATATCAAGTTGACTAGGTCAAGATTTTCAGTAGTTCAGTATTTGAAGCCTTCCCCATGATGTAACCTAACATAATGGAAACAACTCCAAGGTATCTACTGAGGATAACTAGTGGGAGTATAAATAATGGGAAGATTCCTTGGGACTATGGTTTAATATAGAAACAGACACTGTGGGAATCTCCTTTGCTTCTTGCTGGTCTAGATCCCATGTCTGGTTCATCAAACTTCATCTCTTTGGATTTGAGCCAATTGCCCTTGATATTCCCTAGGACTTTGGGAGCCACCAGAGCCTGCCATCTGATCTGCTGACCTTAAATTCAATTGTTTCTGAATACACCATCTATGGTCCTCCTGCTTCATCTCCCTTC
>NW_022103923.1:180764-182111 GCF_000313985.2 Echinops telfairi
CCCATTCATTAGTAATCGTCTCAAATTGACAACAGATTATGTAACTACCACAGTGGGAGATATTTAAAACAGAGAAATGGCTTACTATTAAAATTTACTATAACTTCCTAACCTGCAAAAAAGAAGAAAACAGTTAACTCTCTAAGGAAGTGGGAAAAAGTCCTAAAGAGACGTTTCACTAGGGAGAAGACCCAAAGGCCGCTAAACATATGAGTAAATGCTCCTGGTCATTAGTCATAAGAGAAATGCACATTAAACATGTATGAGATACCACCTAATACCCATGAGGATAGCCCATATCAAAAAAAGCAAAGAGAAACAAATTTTGGAGGGGTTGTGTCAAGATAGCACCTCTCCTCCACTGCTGGTGGTCCTGTAGATATGCACAGCCTCTGTGGAAAATGTTCTAGAGATATGTAAAGCAAATAGAAATTGACTTAACTTATGACCCAGAAATCCCTCTACTGGACATATACCCAGAAGAGGTAAGAAATAGACCGAGGTCAGTCATCTGTGCTCCAATGTTCATGTGGTACAGTTAACAATCACAGAGAATTGGAAACAACCTAAATTTCCGTAGATAGACAAGTGGATTAGAAAATCCTGGCACATACACACAATGGAGTACTATGCATCACTTAAAAGCACTGATGATCACATGAGGCGCATCGTGTCATGGGAAGAGATGGAAGAAATTATGCTAAGCCGAGTTAGACAAGCACAAAAGGACAACTACAACTTGAGTCCATTGAGGCAAGTATAATCAGCACAGTAAGTATAGAAGAAAAGCCACTTACCTCACACTTCATGGATTGAGGTACAGGAAATCAGGTGGGGGACAAACAAAATCCAAGGATGTACATGTCATTCCAACTCAAAGAAGGGGAAAGCCTGGGGGGCGGGGTCAGAGGGAGAAAAGGGAAACAAACAAAAAAACAAAAGATGAGGGAAGCAATAGCATTGGAGGGGAAGGCATTAATACACCCATAGGGCAGAGTACTGTTTATGTCTCCACTGAAATAGTAGTGTGAGTGCAGACCTCCACCAAGGTGAGCAAAACATCGAGGGCAACTTAACCACATGAAGCAACTCATGAACAGAGTTCTACAGGGTTGGCCCAAATCAGAGTTGAATTTACCCTCTCCCAAGTAGTATGTGCAACACTAAACCTACAGGTTGGGAAGAGGGGCCAGCAAACCACAAAGACAAAAAAGAGAGGAAGGGATTAGCCCACATACTGGCACACCAAGCCCTGAAGACAAGGTCCCTGTGTATTAGTCTGGGTACTTTGGAGAAACAAATCCACGGCGACTCACGTATAAGAGAGAGTTTTATGCAAAGAAAATG
>NW_022103923.1:184651-185772 GCF_000313985.2 Echinops telfairi
ACTGAGACAAAAAGGCGAGTGTGATAGCAGGGCAGTTAGAAGGTAAAAGGACACAAAGGAAAGATCTAGGAAGCAAAACTTTGGAGAGCGGTATGAACATAGGTGTGTACATATATAAATATATTAATTCATAAAAATAGAGATATTAGCCTATGTACGTATATTTATATGGCACTACATTGAGGAAGTGGATGAAATTTAGGCCTCTGCCCAAGCCCTCCCTCAATACAACAACACTTTGTTCTAACAACTTAGCGTTCTGTGACTATGGTAGTTATATAATTGTTTGTCAATTTGACAGGATTAAGAGTGAAGGGGTGGCATCTAGCCTGTTAATCAGATAATAGCCAATGATGCTTCTGTGTGGGCATGGCCTTCTCCAGAGGATTCTGGGAACTCCTGTATTCTTCCTTGGAGGCGGGAGATTCTCTCTCTCTTCACTCCCTGGGAGACATTGCAGCTGACAAGACACATGGAGCTACTCTAGTGCCAGCGGTGAGATGCCACTGGATCCACAAGACTTCTCACCCACTGGCCTATGATATTCCTGAATTCAGCGGGAATCATTGCATGTGTTTCTTGTATCTGAAGAGGACTTTATAGGTTGTATCGGACAAATGGGCTAATATCAGACCTATGGACTTGATCTGGACTGGGCGCGGATGTTTTCTGAATATTCAACTGCTCTTTTATATAAAACTTTTTCTTATACACACACATGAGTGTTTATGAATGTGTTTCTCTAGTCTACCAACTAACACAGTGATGCTCACCCTCTGGACATGAACGCTGAACACAAAATCGGTGAACAAACATATGTGGTGAAGAAAGCTGATGGTGCCCATTTATCAAAAGATATAGTGTTTGGGGTCTTAAAGGCTTGAAGTTAAACAAGCGGCCATCTAGCAAAGAAGCAACAAACCCACATGGAAAAAGCACAACAGCCTGTGCAATCATGAGGTGCACTATGAGTCAACATTTTCATCCTTTTGGGAAGTTGACGGATGTCCAGTGGGAGGTTTGTCATCAATTGACATTCCACCTATTCTAAACAAGAAAATTCCTCTTACACTTGAGTTTTTCCCATAACACAGTCCTCCTTATAAGCTATGTTCAACATC
>NW_022103923.1:187228-190047 GCF_000313985.2 Echinops telfairi
CTACTGTGCTGATTGTCAGGGGGTAATGTTGTACTTGTCCTTCTGTGATTGGCTGACATTGCTTAGCATAATTTCCTTCAACTCTTTCCATGAAACGATGTGCTTCATGTGAACATCTGTAATTTTCAGGGATGTGCATTACTCCATTATTGTATGTGCCAGAGTTTACTAATCCACACATCTATTGCAGGAAATTTAGGTTTTCCCCCCAATTCTTTGTGATTGTGGATTGTGCTACAATAAACATTGGAGTGCAGGTGACTGGCTGTGGTTTATTTCTTACCTCTTCTGATTTTATGCCCAGTAGAGGGATGTCCTGGTCATGAAGTAACTCAATTTCCATTTGCTTTAAATATATCACCAGATCGCGTTCCACAGAGGCTGTATGTATCTACAAGACCCCAGCAGGGGAGGAGAGGTCTTATCTCACCATATCCCCTCCAACTTTCGTTGCTCTCTGATTTTCTGATTTGTGCTACCCTAAAGAGTATTAGATTGTATCTTGTCATTTTAATTTGCATTTCTCTGATGGCTAATGATGGGGGTATTTTCTCATACGTGTAATGGCCATTTGGGTCTCCTCCCTAGTGAAACTTCTGTTCAGGCCTTTTGCCCACTTCTTCAGGGGGGTAACTGTTTTATTCTTTTTGTAAGCTAGGATGGTATTGTAGATTTAAGTAATAAGCATTTTGTCTCTTGTGTCATTGCTAAAAATCCTACCTAGTTCACAGGAAGTTGTTTTCACTTTCAGAGGTTTTTTGTTCATTAATAAATCATTTTAATGTGGGGGCTCTTATAACAATTCATACATCAATTGTATTAAGCACATTTGTAAATTTGTTGCCATCATCATTTCCAAAACATTTTCTTTCTACTTACGTCCTTGGTATCAGCTCCTCTTTTTTCTCCTCTCTCCCCACCCTTTCACCTTTGTGAATCCTTGATAGTTTATAAATTACTTTTATATTTTACATCACCCACTTTCTACCTTCACACACCTTTCTGTTATTCTTCTTGCTGGAGAAAGTGGGGGCGGGATTTACACTGATCATTGTGATCAGTTACCCCTTTCTTCCCCTTCTTCCCTTCCTTCTCCCTACCCTCATGGTATCACTACTCTCATTATTGGTCTGAAGGTTTTTATGTCCTGGATTCAGTGTATCAAGTGCTCTTTTCTGTACCAGTGTACATGATCTGGTCTTCCCAGATTTATAAGATAGAACTGGGATCATGATAGTGGTGGAGAGGAAGCATTAAAGAACGAGAGGAAAGTTGTATGTTTCATTCATACTATACTGCAACCTGGCTGGCTCAACCCTTCCTTGTGACCCTTCTGTGAGGGGATGTCCAATTTTTTTTACAGATGGGCTTTGTTCACAGGTTTTCTTCTGTCTATTTGATTATCTTGTTTGACTACATTTCCTGTTTGTCAAAGTCTGTCTGATTGTCCTCTATATCCCTGGTACAATGCTTCGCTTCCTCTAGATTGTTTGTGAAGTTCCTTGTGTTTTGCTTTTGTTACCTCATCCATTAGTTCTTGTATTTCCCTTTGGCGTGTAGACTTCATCCCTCTATTGTGGACTTCATGTCCTCTATCATTGGGTCCTTATATTGTGTTGCTTCCCTCATATCCTCTATTATTCCAAGCAGCATTCTGAAGATTTTTGTTTCAGATCAAAGTCTGTTTCTTCTATGAGTGTTGGTAGGTTTAGGATTTCCTTCTTAGATAGATAGATAGATAGATAGATAGATAGATAGATAGATAGATAGATAGATAGATAGTTTTTGTTTTCTTGTTGGCAGTATTGATGTATGTTACTCTCTGCATGTAGTTTAGGAAGAACTTGCATCCACGTTCCCAACAGACCAAAGAACTCCTGAGCTCTTTCTCTGTGTGACAGGTAAGAGTGGCTTCAGTGGCTACATTTGGCCTACTACAGTGGTGGGTCTCACTGATATGTAGGCAAGGTGCTGCGGGAACTCAGTGGCAGGCGTAAGTGGGGAGCATCCAAGGGTGGACCAAGGCTGGTGACTGTAGTTATGCCACTGGGCTAGGTTGGTGCAGGCTTGCAGCATGGTCATGGGCCAGACAACAATTTGCAATTATTTAGAGACTCTCTGTGTAGTCCAAACATGATACAGCCAGTTTTTTACTTCAGCTGTGGTTTTCAGCACCTGTCAACTTTTCCTGTCCCTTTTTTTTATGTTAAAATCCTAGGCTGTGCTCTGGGGATTAGAGTTCTGCCTGTCCAGTTATGTTAATGCTATGCTAATAAACAAGGTTTCTGGCAGTTTGCATTCAAAGTTACACAAAGGAACACATCCTAAAATTGAAAGCATGTTTTATTTATCTATTTTCTTTTTATAAGGAGCTTATAAGATGTCCTGGTTTCTGAATGTGCAGAACTGGTCCCCCAGGAAAGGGAGACCAGATTATCTGAGTGGGTTTTTGACTGACTGGATCTGAATTGTCCCACAGTTTCACTTCTGTGTCACTCCAAGCTCTTTCCTGCACAGCTCTGCAGGCTGTGCTCCTGGGATCTGCATTCTCTCACTGGTAAATAACCCAGGGGCCCTTCATTTTCTGAAAATCAGTGTCTAATTATCCATTGTTACCCACACTGGCAGGCATGGAGGTGAGAGGGGGGAAAGAGATAGCCAATGTATTCACTCTATTCCTGGCTGGGGAGAGCGGATGCAAAGCCCAAGATTTCAGGAGCAAGGAGGATAGCAGAGAGGGGAACTTCAGGGTGAAGACTTGTGGCAAGTTCTCAGTGGCTCTCTGGGAGGCTGGGATTATGATCACCTGTAGACAGCAG
>NW_022103923.1:191068-193816 GCF_000313985.2 Echinops telfairi
AATAATATTCCAACCCCTTGGCATCAGTTGCCCCTATTCTCTGAAATCAATACCATCAATCTGTTCTGGTTTGTGGCCTGGAGCATGCACAGGGAAAACCCACATGACTGTATTTCTATAGAAAGAAAAATATAGAGGAACAAATGGTCAAGGGCCTTCAAGGGAAGTCTCTTGTGGAGAGAAGGAATCATTTGATGGAAGAAAAATGTCCAGGTCCTGGAGCCGGTGCCCATATTGTGTCAGTTGGGCTTCATAATTATGTTTACATCTTAGAAATAAAACACAAAATTAGCTTTTCAAAATTAGCTTTAAAACACATTTCTTTAATAGAAAGTTCAGGAAAAATTACCACTATATTCAGTCTGAAATTTATGAAACATACAATCAATATGCATTGATTTGCTGCATTTAATAGTAATGGAAGATGGCTGAATGAGCTGTGGGATGTCATCAAGAGCATGATATATGAAGAGAGCAAAAGATCAGTGAAAAGCAGGAAAGAAATAAAAGATCGGCATGGATGTCAACCGAGACTCTACAACTTGCTATTTATCGGAGACTAGCTAGGGTACATGGAAGAAATGATGACGCTGAATAGGAAATTTTAAAGGGCAGTTCAAGAAGACGAAGTAAAATATTATAATGAAATATACAAACACTTAGAGTTAGAAAACTAAAAATTAAGAGCACGTTCAACATATCTTAAACTGAAAGAACTCAAGGAAAACATCAAGGCTTGAGTTGCAGCACTGAAAGAGTCTATGGACAAATAATTGAATGATGCAGAATGGATCAGAAGATGATGGAAAGAATACACAGAGTCCCTGTACCAAAAAGGACTAGTGAACATTCAACCACTTCAAGAAGTAGAATGTGATCATGGTACTAAAGGAAGAAATCCAAGCTCCACTAAAATAATTAATCATCAACAAGGCCCCATGAATGAATGGAACACCAATTGAAATGCTTCAACTCGCTAAGAAGCACTTGACGCATATACTTTCTTGTGGATGACAGATACCTCTCAACTGACTGGAAGAGATCCATATTTGTACCTATTACAAAGAAAAGTAATCAAACAGAATGCATAAAGTATAGAATGGCATCACATGCCAGTGAAATTTTGCTAAGGATCATCCAAAAATGGTTGCAGCAGTACATTGACTGAGAACTGCCAGAGGTTCAGATCAGAATGGGAAGAGGAACAAGGGGTACCATTACTGATGTCTGAATGTATCTTGGCTGAAAGCAGAAAATACCAGAAAGATGTTTACTTCTGTATTTTTGACTATGCAAAGATATTGAACTGTGTGGATCGTAATAAAGATCAGATAGTCTTGAGAAGAATGGGAATTACAAAACACTTCATTGTGTTCATGTGGAATCGGTACACGGATCAAGAGGCTGTTGTCTTAACAGAACAAGGGAATATTGTACAGTTTGAAGTCAGGGAAAGTGTTCATCAGCAATGTATTCTCTCACCATACATATTTAGCTTGTATCCTGAGCAAATAATCAGAGAAGCTGGTTTATATGAAAAAGAACATGGTGCCATATTGGAGGAAGGCTTATTAACAAACTGTGATATGCAAATGGAACATTCTTGTTTACTAAAAGTGAGGATTTGAAGCACTTGCTGATGAAGATCAAGGATTGTATCCTCCAGTATAGATTACAACTCAAAATCCACACAGCAGGTCCAATGGGTAACATCATGATGATTTGACAAAAAGATGAAGTTGTCAAGGATTTTGTTTGATCCACAATCAATGCTCATCGAAGCAATAGTCAAGAAATCAAAAGACATGGTGCATTAGTTAAATATGCTGAACAAGACCTCTTTAGAGCATGGAAAAGCAAGGATTTTACTCTGAAGACTTAGATGTACCCATTCCAAGTCATGGTATTTTCGATTGTCTTATATGCATCTGAAAATTAGACAATGAAGACCAAAGACGAATAGAGGCATTTGCATTGTGGTGCTGGAGGAGAAAATTGAAAGTACCATTGGCTGCTAAGAGAGCAAACTGATCTGTCTTTGAAGAAGTACGGCCAGAGTGCTCCAAGAGGCAAGAATGGTGGGATTTCATCTTATGTACTTTGGACATATGTCAGGAGAGGCCAGTCCTTGGAGAAGGGCATTATGCTTGGTAAGGTAAGGGTAGCAGAAGTGAGGAAGACCCTCAAGGAAATGGATTGACCAAGTGGATGCAGCAATATTATCAAGCATAGGAACAATTATGAGGATGGTTCAGAGCTGGGCTGTGTTTCATTCTGCTGTGTGTATGCTCACAGCAACAATCTTTTATCTCTGCTTCTAACTAACTTACATATTTTTATATTGATATTAACCAATGCATTTATATTGAATACTTAGTTAATGTCAGACTAAAGTAGATGTTAGAATTCTTCAGTATCTTCACCATTGGCTTTAGAGGTGATGCATCAATTTGATTAGTAATTAAATTTTCTGGTCTTTCTTGTAGGAGTATACATATTATCCTATCACAGCCAGCATTGTATTTCTAAAGAGACCTCAAACTACTTTTTGATGATTAATTCAATGGCATTTCTCTCAGATTTTTCATTTCTGGCATAGTAAACCAATGTCAGTCCATTTCAGCTTACTAATGCCTATGGTATCAATCTTTATGAATTACATTTCATTTTTTTAAAAAATATTTTATTGGGGGCTCATAAAATCCTCATCACAATCCATACATACAGCTATTGTGTCAAGCACATATG
>NW_022103923.1:195369-196634 GCF_000313985.2 Echinops telfairi
TTTGGGTTTCAGTGATTTCTCTCGGTTACATTGCCCTTGCTTAATCCCTACCAGGCCTCTCACACCCTCTCACACTGTTTTTGGATCACTTGTTACTTCTGACACATAGTCATTCCTTTAAACATAAATTACTGAACCTGATCATTTCTATTTTTCAAAATGTAGGCTGCAGGAAGATAGTTTAAGAACTTGAACTCTGAAATCATAATAGTCTGAGCTAGTATCCTGCTCATGATAGTGGGTAAATAATATAATATAAATGTCATTCTCATCATTTAAATATTAATAATACTGACTTCAGTAGGTTGGTGTGAGTATTAAATGCATTAATGCATAGTAAGTACTGAAAAAATGATGGTTGTTATTAATAACAGTGTCAGAGCTGCTAGGCATTGAGGCAATAAATTAAAACTGCAAAACAAATAGAAAGTTACTGTGGGAGTGTAAGCAAGAAGCCAAACAGGGAAAAGTGAGAGCTTCCCCAGTGCTCCAACTTTCCCCGTGGAAGGAGGCAGGTGGTTCATTAAACATTAGGGGATCATCTCTCTGCCAAGTGAATCACAACAAACAAAAGGTTCCTTGCAACGTCTGGACCCTGAAGCTATGGGTAGAGAGAGGAGTGGAACACAACACGGTCAAAGTGGAAAGGAGTGTCTTCTAGAAATCATCAAAAGGTCTAGGTAGAGATAACTGAAAAGTATCTCAGCAGTACATTCCCCATTTCCAGGATCACCATAAGGAGGTATCCCCAAATGGAAGCACGTGGGCTAAAATATAGGTATGCCTATGAAGGTGATTGGAGGAGGAGACCAAGCCCTTGACTGCAACAGCTTTCTGGGACTGCGATGAACTGCTACCCACACGTCTGGTGCAGAATAGGCAGCCTTGAACAGTCACACTGAAGATTTGGCCTAGAGCTAAACTCCTCAGTTTCACTGCTTGACTGTTCAGGATTCAAAAAAGACATTTAATTACGGGCCCAAACTGGTCATAATTTGAAAGGCTATCACAATAACTGGTTAATGAAATGGAGCCAACAACAGGTTAGAGCCATGATGAAAAAACTACTCTAAGTAGGATGAAAGAGGAATGAATGTAGCCATGAGCCCCAATCATTGCTGCAGCAGAGGAAAATGTCCCATGGCCATCTTTAGAGAGGTAATCAGTTTTTTCCCCTAGTAAGTCTCATAATGGACCTTTTGAATTTCATTGATGACAGGGCAACATGAAATACTGGCCATCACCTATACTCCTGTCAGCAGGAA
>NW_022103923.1:196734-197969 GCF_000313985.2 Echinops telfairi
TTGAGGACCATGGAGTTCTCACCAAGTCTGTTGATAGAAAATAGACGCTGATCTATTAAGCCTTTCAAACAGTATTATTAATGACTTCAGCAAAGGTCAGGGGGAGGATGCATACTAATTTTCCTAATCGAATGGCCCTGGCAGTGTGAATCACCACCCAGTGTGTGCATATAAGTAGAGAGTCAGTAATGCCACCTGCCAATTCTAAGCAACTGAGTTCTGCCTGGTTTGGGATCTCCCATCTTATTTGGCTCCATGTGACATGCTCAAAGGGAAGGACTGTCTTGAATATTTGGATGTTTCTCATCCATGCTTCATATATCCATATTACATTAGCAAGAGGAAAACTGGTGGGAGCCTTGGAGGGGGCCTGGTGGCAGGGCAGAAGCTACAGCACAAAGCTGCTATAAGGGAAAGCATCTAGGAGAGCTGAGCAAGCCAGATCCAAGGACTACCCACTCCATCTATACTTACCAGGAGTTGGGCCAGTTAGCAGCAGAGAGGTCAGGAGAGTGGACAGAAAGAAGAGAGGTGTGCATGACCAGAAGAGATCTGAGAGTAGCTGAGAGAGCAGTCCTGGTTGGACACTTCCAGACTCAAAGAAAGGAATATATTCAGTGTCAAATTCCCCCTAAACCTAGGGAACCATGATTTACTTGTGCTCCCTAATTAACCTGTAGTGATTGACACCATAGTTACAATAATGGGCTCGAACATAAGAGTAATTGTGCCAATTGTGCAGGATCAGGCAGTGTTTCCTTCTGTTTCACATAAGGTCCTTTGAGTTGGTATCAGTTGGAACGATCTTGATGACACCTAAGCACAATAAATAGATAGCTGCATGGTTGGATGGCCGGTGGGCTGGCTAGCTTACTGGATGGAGAGAGAGAGAATAGATAGATAGATGATAGATAGATAATAGATAGATAGATAGATAGATAGATAGATAGATAGATAGATAGATATGGTGTGGTATGCTATAATATATGATAAAATTATATGATAACTTTGGTTTTCTTAAAAATAATGAAAGGTGTAGAGAAAAAGATTGCCATGAGCTGGGTGCATGAAACATGGGTATTATAATAGTTCTCTACTTTTTTTTCTGCATCAATGTTATTTTATTTTATTTTTTTAATAATTTTATTAGGGGCTCATACAACTCTTATCACAATTCATACATACATCAATTGCGTAAAGCGCATTTGTACATTCATTGCCCTCATCATTCTCAA
>NW_022103923.1:198571-199880 GCF_000313985.2 Echinops telfairi
GTCTATTATAAAGCACTCTTAAGGGCACTAAGTCTTGTTAAAACTGATAACTCAAATCTAGTTCATTCACTTTCACACTGATAGATTTCAACAAAAATGAGTTTCATTCATTCATATATATATATATATATATATATATATATATACGTATATATGTTTAATTTATTTACATTCTTTTAAAAAGCAAATTCTAACTATTTAATTGGAAAAATCTAATATTCAGATATAACTTTTGCTGTGTAACTTAACCCTGAAAAAATATTTTTCCATTTCTGACAAAAGCAATAATATGTAAATATTTACTGCATTTAAGTTATGCTACAACAATTTTATTACTAAGAAAATAGACGAATGTATAAAGGATTTTATATATGAAAAACATTTTATGCTTAAAAAAACACTTTTCATTATGATAAAAATTTTGTTCAGTCTCATCCATTGCAGTCCCCTGAGTGTGCCATCACTTATTCCACTTTCCCTTTGTGTTTTCTGTTTCCATCCCCTTTTTATTTCCTAACTCTCTGGATTTTGATATTGGGTACATATTACCCTTTTGATCTTAAATGGCTGGTTATTCTACCACAGGGATGAGTTCAGTTCCAGGTTTGAAAGGTGACTAAGGGCTATAGTCTTGGGATTCCCACCTGTATGTTTTGTAAGTCTGATCTCCTGTATGTTTTAATTTTGTCTCACATGTTTCTCCCACTCTCTCCAGGAGCATCTAATGGGATCCTTTTCAAAGCAGTTGGTAGTAGTAGCCAGATAAAATCTAGTTTTTCTGTCTGGGGATGGTGAAAAGTTAAGTTTGTATTATTATTATTACTATTTCCATATATATTTTAATTTTCATCACTTTTCCCCCTGTTGGATGGAAAGAGACATCTGTTGCACCTTAGATCAGAGCTTTACAAACTAATTTGCAACTCAGCTAAGTATGCTGTGGAACATTGCCCTGGTGAACTATGTTATCCAATAGGCTTTGATGTCCCTGGAGACTGTGGTCCCTATTTCCCAGGCCCTACATCACATTCCCTGAAGTATTTTGGCTTAGTTGTGCTTTTTTTCTTTTTGAATTGGTTGACAATATTAAAATTAACTTTGTTTTTGTTGTTACATGCCAGTGAGTCAGTTCAGACTCAGTTACCCTATGTACAACAGAACCAAACATTGCCCAATTCTGCACCATTCACATTATTGTTTTTTATTTTTGAGCCCATTTTTGCAGCTACTGTGTTAATCCATCACATCAAGGGCCTTTTCCCCCCTTCTTCCTCCATTTTACACCATGTTGTGATCCATATTGAAGGTT
>NW_022103923.1:199980-201522 GCF_000313985.2 Echinops telfairi
ATTCCCTGAAGTATTTTGGCTTAGTTGTGCTTTTTTTCTTTTTGAATTGGTTGACAATATTAAAATTAACTTTGTTTTTGTTGTTACATGCCAGTGAGTCAGTTCAGACTCAGTTACCCTATGTACAACAGAACCAAACATTGCCCAATTCTGCACCATTCACATTATTGTTTTTTATTTTTGAGCCCATTTTTGCAGCTACTGTGTTAATCCATCACATCAAGGGCCTTTTCCCCCCTTCTTCCTCCATTTTACACCATGTTGTGATCCATATTGAAGGTTGCAATCCTTGATCTTCATCAGCAAGTGCTTCAAGTCCTTCTCACTTCTCAGAGGGTAGGCTGTAGCTCTGGACAACCCAAGATGGTCTAATCAGTGACCCAACTCAGGTTATGAGGCAGTTACCAGGGTGCCCAGTTCATTTAGTACTTCAGTGAGAGTTACTTGAGCCTTGACACTTAGGGCTTTTGTCTCAAGTGTGTCCAAGCTTCCTTGCAGGTTGAAGGGACACTAGGGCAGGAAGTTCACCAGTTGGAGTACACTCAATGCCAGATGGGGGAGGGGAAAAAGGGCAGGATGGTAGCTCACAAGTTGAGGCAAGAACTAGCTAAAGCAGCTGCACACTGGTCTGATCACCAGAGACCAAAAGAGAGAGGGGCAGACCATGCTGAACCAATGATCTCTTTGCCCTCCAATCAAACTGTGACCTTATTATTCTCACATGTTCCTATTGGCCAGGTTGCCACAATAAACCTTCCTATTACAAATAATAAATAAACAAAAATCAAAAAGTCAAGTTTGGGTAGGGATTTCGTCTACACCAAGCTGCCCATGAAGAGCTATCTCCCAGAGGCCAGAGAAGCAAGAGTCCTGGCTAGCTGTATTACCCAAGGTACTGTTCTAGGCAGGAGTGGAGCCCACAGAAGCTACACTTGCCAAAAGCATGTTGTAAATGGAGTCTGTGGGTAGACATTACTGCTCTTACTTTAAGTAACATAGGTCTGGTTCTCTTTATGTTGAAATTCTTGCTCCCGGGAAGTGCAGCATATACTTCCGAGTGGACCTTTTCTAGTAGTTGCTGAGGAGATCTTCCTGTGCTGCTTATCTGGAAGCCACCTTGCCCCCTATTCAGATCTTGACACTTTTTAAAAGAGTGAAAACAGCAAAAAATGTATCTTCTTCAATGGTACTGAAATGAAACTAGGAGTTAATAACGAGGAAATCTGGAAAGTACATAAAAGTGAATTTTTGCAAGAATTAAACAACCAATGAATAAATCAAGTGAAACGTTAAAGAAGATCTAAACACCGCCTCATGCATTGAATGAAAATAGTCAGACCTCAGGATAAATAGGGGAATCTGATATGGCAGAATAAAGATCAATGAGTGATATTTAGGGGTGGTTGATTTTCACCTAATGAATTCTGTTTCATATTGTTAAAGTATTACTGTATATGAATGTTTTGTTTGCCAGTATTGTGTGCCAGACAGTTGATTAATGCTATGTACTATATTGTGTAAAATACTTCACAGTATTCTTAT
>NW_022103923.1:202935-204604 GCF_000313985.2 Echinops telfairi
AACTCCCTAGTTCTTTAATGCTTCCTCCCCTCACTATCATGACCTCATTTGTACCCTACAAATCCAGCCAGACCAAAGCATGTACACTGGTACAGATAAGAGCTTGCAACACAGGGAATCCAGGACAGATAAACCCCTCAGGACCAATAATGAGAGTAGTGATGCCAGGAAGTTAAGGGGAAGGTGGGGGTGTAAAAGGGGGAACTGATCACAATGATCTACATATAACCCCCTCCCAGGGAGATGAACCACAGAAAAGTGGGTAAGGGGAGACATCGGTCAGTGTAAGACATGAAAAAATAATTTATAAATTATCATTGGTTCATGAGGGAGGGAGGGGGAAAAGTGAACTGATACTAAGGGCTCAAGTAGAAAAAAAAAGTTTTGAAAATGATGATGGCAACATAAGTACAAATGTGCTTGACACAATGGAAGTATGTATGGATTGTTATAAAAGTTGTAATAGCCCCCAATAAAATAATTTTGTTTCAAAAAAAGAACAAAACTTTAAATTTGGAATTCACTTAAAAGTCAAAGATATAGCAGGATTATGCTGACTCTGCAGGCTCTAAGGGACTCTTTCCTTGTCTCTCCTTAGCTTCTGATGACTGAAGGCAAACTCTTACATCACGTGTCTTTTCTTCCCGTGCATTTTGGTGTCTGTGTCTTCACATGGTTGTCTTATATGGACACCAATCGTTGAACTCAGCCCACTCTAATCCAGGAAAACATTATGTTAACTAATTATGTCTGTAAAGAGTTTGTTTCCAATAAAGCCATATTTTGAGGTCTGAATTGGAATCAATTTTGAGGGACATCCTTCAGTCCAGTATATGAAGTGAACGCACCGAATTATGACAACTTATTGTTTTCAGTCATTAAGTTTTAGGATGATTTGTTATGCAGTTCTAGATGGTTGACACCTTGTATTTACACCATTCTAATATTTACACAATCAGATCAGCAGTTCAATCTCACCAGATGCTTCAAGGAAGAAAGAGGAAGCTGTCTGCTCTGGTAAAGATTTCCATGCGTGAAAACACTACATAGGGTCACTGTGAGTCAGAATTAAGAGCATAGTGGGTTAGCATTGAACTGTTAAATTTAAGGGTTGCAGCTCAAACCAACCAGCTGCTCAAAGAGGATAGTTCTATTCTGTCCTACAGGGTTGCCATGAGTCAGAAAATCAATAGAAGTTAACTTGTTTTTGATTTTTTGGTAAGAGTCAGAATTGAGTCAATGACAGTAGGTTTGGATTGGATGAAAAAACAATGACTGAAATTAGTCAAAATTTTTGTTCCCTATCACTAAGTTTTTTAGTAATGGAGTTAGAATCCAATCCCACATGTACAAATGAAGGGCATTCATCTTTGACCAGTAATATACGAACCAATTTTAATACAGTACTTGTATGATTCTCTGTATACTGTATAGTAAGCTCCAAGAGTACTTTATTTTCAAAAAGCTAGTGGAAATGGACATAAAAGATCATGAAATTTTCACCCAAATTTTTAAGCCCCTTCATATATGTCACTCCTCCTTGAGTGATCAGCAATCACATTGAATCTAGTAGCTTTACTCATAGCACTTGGGTAAATTTTAGCCTGGAAAATATGTGAGGATGCAATTTTGATATGTAGAATTCCTGAAAATATATATAAGTTATTCT
>NW_022103923.1:205077-206895 GCF_000313985.2 Echinops telfairi
TGGAGTTGCTTCTGGAAATAGATTTTTGGGCAGGCACAGTGGAATACCACTTAACAGTGTCTACTAGGGTTGAATGTACATACATACTGCATGATCCATCACTTTTTCTTCTAGGTAAATATCCAAAGGAAATATATACATCTCTTAATAAAATGTGTACATAGCAAATAAAAAAGGAAAACAGACAATTTTCATATTTCACATTTTTATGTACCAATATGACCCTAGAATACATATTACAGCTTAAATTATGCCCAAAGCATACCACATATGCTATTATTTTAAGCACATTCTTCTTACTCTAATTTGAATATTGGTTATTACACCCAAACTGGCAGCATCGTAGCATCTTTAAATATACCTGTAAGCGGTAGAGCTAACATAATTTTGTCTTTAGTTTCAAACTGCAGGCACAAACAAGCAAAAACAAATACAAGAACATCAAAAAACCCTAGAATGATAACCACCCAACAGTAGAATGAATAAATAAAGTATTGTATATGGTTGTATATTCACAGAACACAACATGATGTTATCTACAACTACACTCGGCAAAATGCAAGGGCTCATGTTTTATAATTACTGACAACTTCAATTTGGCTACAACAGAACACTCCAACCACATGTGGGATCCGGGGCCTCTGCCCAGATTTCATCCCATGGAGCCAATATATTCTTAATACTTCATCTAGCTTCTAGCTCCATGGGTATGTTTACGAATATTCGTCAGGTGATCTGTCTCCCATATGAGCCACCTGAGAAGGGACAAGAAGAGAACAGCATTCTCTAATAAGGAGGCTGAGAACTGAGTCTTCTTCTCTTTCTTTTCCCCAGTTTCTTCTAAGTAAGGGAGCCTCCATCCATGTTTTTGGCCGACAGTAGCTTTCTCTGTCTGTCTCATGCATAAACACCATTGGCACCTGGAGAACTCGACTTCTATATCTGTTCCCATCTAGGAGGGTATAGGGTGTTCACTCAAGCACAAGAGCAGCTGGTACATGACACCCAATACCATCTGCAAGAAGCAATTCAATGACCATGGGGACGACTGCCCACATTTGCAGCTGATCTAACTGTTTTTTCTCTATATGAGTATGATACTTAGGTTTGGCATCAACTTGACTGGGCCAGAATTCTCAGTGGTCTGGTAAGACCTACTAATCCTCTATAATGCCACCTAACACAATGTAATTATTTTCGTATGGGGATCTTGCAATGAGCAGCCAATCAGATGTAAGTAGATTAAAGTTGGATGCAAGCCTCTTAATCTGTTCAGAGCCCAGATGCAATAAATTGAACGAACATTTTCTCAGGTCTCTCACCTGCTTCCTATATGAGTGGATATTCTGAAAAAGTTTGCTTTGCTTTTTGCTGCCTATGGATCCTGCATCTGCCTCATTGACTAAATTTCTGTGGACTTGAGCCAGTGGCCTCTCATGTTGCCTACAGTTCCTGGGAGTCATCAGTGGCCTACCAGCTGTCCTGTTAACCTAAGACTCATTTTCCTCTGCAGATATAAGACTGACCTGCTCACTTTGGATTAATTGCCTTTGTAGCTACCAGTTTATTCTCTTCTTCATCTTGGGCTCATCCACTACATGACTCAAGAGAAGCCTCCAGCATAACATCTGACCCATGAACTTATAACTTGCCTGGACTTTGACTTTCCCACTTCTACAACTTTATAAGACATATGGAAGCTTAATTGGTTTCGTTTCTCTGGAGAACCCAGCCCAAGATGACAAGTATTGTTCCACCACCTATGTGTGATTTGTTTCTTTGGTTGGCAACTTTGAACCCAGGAAACAGAATGAGAAT
>NW_022103923.1:208673-213097 GCF_000313985.2 Echinops telfairi
CTACTCTCCATCCTTTTCATCTGCATGTGTTGTTTTGCTTGCCTCTCACACTAGGTGATGAGTTATTCTGAGAAAAGGAATGCGTTACTTTCAGCTTTCTTCTCTTGAGGCTCACAGAATGGTCCATCACATAGTAATGCTGGATGAATGACTCTCAAAGCAACAAAATCTATCTAATTAACTCCACTCATTTTGATTTACGGAACATCAGTGTCAGCTGCAGATAAGAAGGCATGATCCCTGTTCATGTCACTCCAGTGGTTTGCCAACCAACCTAGGGGATCATGTAGTGGCCCCTACACAGAGAACTCTCAGTCTCTTTGTAATGGGATGCAATTTATAAGAACAATTCTCTTCTTCCCTATGTTCTATGAGATTTCCAAGAGTTGAACCATATCAACATTCTACCCATTGCCATCAGTTGATATCGACTCATACCAACCCCCGTCCCCGTGGGTTTCTGAGACTCCAATTGTTTGCAGAAGCAGAAGACCTGGTATTACTTCCACGGAGCTGGTAGCTGGTGGTTTCAACTGCTTACTTCGCAGATCACAACCAAATGCTTAACCATTAAACCACTAGTACCCAATAACATTATGCAGACAATATTAATCCCATTTACATAATAGGAAAAGAAGCCCTCTCCTGTCTTTTCTCTAGTTTTTCATTATATGCTCATTTCTCAGTCATCCCAATTTTATGAGTAATGTAATTTTCCCAATGGTATGAATTTGAGAAACTTCAGACACTCAGGTCAAGTTTATGAGCTAGTGAACCCACTACTCTCTGTGGTAGACTCTGAAGAAGGTGCCTCACAGCAGTTTGCTAACCACAGGTGGGTAGTAAACTTAGGTTTGTGTGCTCACTGGTCCTTCCCTGCCACTGCTGAGGCAGGTCTGCCACAAAAAAGGAAAGCCAGAAAGGAAGTCACCAACAGATATGCACTCAAGGAAAGAGTAGCCCGAGGATGGACAACCTATGGTAGTGGATCAAAGTAAGAAAGAGCTTTGAAAAGTGATCATTAAGGTGTGTGATCTATTTTGCTGTTGGTCTCTAAGAAAAAAAGCACAGGTCTAACTGGAGATATCGAAGACTGGAAAAAGGGGAGTCCTGAAGGCCAAAAACTAAAAATTGGTATGGGAAATCCCACCATTAAAATACTTATTTTGGACACTCAGGCCTGAGGTTTATCTTTTCTCTGAACTCCTAGCAAATATAGAATTCATTATAATCAGTTGTTATAATCTACAGCACACGGTCTCTTCTCATGCTATCTTAAGCTACTTTAAAACTCATGGTTTCCTATCCAAGGTCTTGCTTTTCTTTCTAACTACACCATAAGTTCTTTGAATATAGAATAAATTAACAGCAACTGTGATTCCTTTCAGTGTCTCTTATGTGCCGAACAATACAAAGTAAGTCAAAAAACATTGCTACAGAGGTTTCAGTTTATATATGCATGGACTTATTCCAAACAAAATCCTGTTTAAATGTGTCTAAGTTCCCTAAGTAATACACTTACCCTACTTTTGTTAGGGTGTCTACAAAAAAATGTCTAATAAAAGCAAAGGCTTCTCAGAGGACCTATTGGGTCCATTAAATTAAGGCAGATGGGTCAGCTCAGCAGGTTATTCTGTGAAATTCCAACAGGGTCATCTTGATAGACTTTTTTTAAGGACACAGGAGGATCATGGGGACATATTATTTTAAAAAGTGTAAGAACATTGAAAACAGAGTTGGTTTTTAAAAAAAGCCAGAAAAGTTGCTCAGAGGATCTTTTCCACCATCATGACGATGTATATGCTCTTTCTTTGAGAATGCTAAGAAAAGTCCTCTAGAGCACTTGACCTCATACATGCTACAGTCCTGATATTGCCTCTTCCGACTTCTTTTTGTTCCCTAAAAACAAAGGCTCTTTAAAAGGAACACAATTTGAGTCCCTCAAGGCTGCAAAATCTTCTGCTTTGGCATGGTTAAAATTGAAGAACGCAGAATTCTTTAGGGAAGAACCTTTACCCAATGATAGATGTAAAAGCGGTCTTCAGAGGTGTAAAGGTCTAGATGGAGGCTCTGTCGAGAACAGTAACTGCACACATAGCCATTGTACTGAATAAAAATGTCTGTGATTTTTATAGTAATGTGTTTTATTTACCTTCATCGTCTAGGTGTTTTATTTATACCACTTTCCTAACTAACTCAAGATGTGAGACTATTCTCTTTTTATGTAAGTGAGATTAATTAATTTGTTCAAGCCCACATGGAAGACTCAGATTCAAACCCAAACGGACTGACCACAAAACTCAGGTTCTCAATTACTAAAATATATCTTCCTCCTTCCTCTAGGCTCTCTTGCATAGCCTATAAGAGTCCCCATAGAATAGATTCTACATAAATGTCGATTTCTGGTAGGTGTGGAAATATTTGCTATTTGAATTAAACATGTCTTTCAACACCCTCATAAACTGAAATTGCAATATTATATTTGAACAATAATATTTAATCTCTTTTATCTCTTTAAAGGGTTAAATATGAATGCTACTTCCTCTATTAATAATATTTGGGAACATTGATTGTCTGCCCAATCATTTATAAGTCTGACCCTCCATTTCCTTGTGAATCCTGAAGACCAATGATATATTAGATATATTTATGACTTAATCCAAAAGTGACCATTAGCCTCTACCCCTCCCTTCCCATGGACAAAACATCTTTAACATACCAAGAACTGGCTTACACCTCCATTATTTGTCTTACCTTCTCGACTTCTTCAATGTCTTCTCACTTTACTAAGCTGTTATAAACTGTAAAAAATTGACCACATTCTTCCATTCTCTTTGCCGTCTGGCCTTGTAAACAAGCAGTGCAAATTCTCCTGCCACTTGAGCATCTGCGATGCACCAGACACTGTTCTCCATCCTGGGGGTATAAAATTATTGAAACACATGAACATTCCTGCCTTACAACTAACAAGACAAGTGACTAAATTATATTCTATGTCAGAAAGTGGTAACTACTAGCGGGGAGTGGGGGGCAAGCAGTACTATTAGGAAGCTAAGTGGTTCCAAGGACACAGCTTTTAATGTAGTGGCCAGGAGAAGCCTCCCTGAGGAGAAGACATTTGTGCAGAGACTGGAGGAAAGAGGGGATCGTCTAAGTCAAGTAGATTTCGAAAGAAAGAGCATTTCAGGAAGAGGACATAGCAAGGTCTGGAGGTCCTGGGGTGGGACTGTGTGTGACCAGTGTGAGGAACAGGGAGGAGGCCAATGTGACAGAATGCGGTGAGCAAGGGGGAGAAGTGGGGGAAGCTCAGGGCACAGAGGGTTGAAGACAGATCATGCAGTCTATTTCAATTGTAGGAAGGACTTTGGCGTTACTGAGTGTAGTGGGAGCCTGATCAGAAGAGCGATGCGATCTGACTCAAGTGTTCACATGCTTCGTATGGCTGTTGTGGGCAATTCAAACCATGGTGGTTAAAGTCAGGAAGCTGAGAGACCAAAACACAGACAATTACACTGGCCCATGTGGAGGGCTATTGCTGAGTGAATGCTGTGGAGGAATGAGAAGTCGGGCAGTTCTGGATAGACTTGGAATGAAAAGTGGAATTAAAAATTAATTAAACCTGAACGCATGTGTATATTTGAGGGTGGGGAGCACAGGACTGATCTTTATCCCCTTCTCTTCAGAGCCCCATGACAGGTTGGAGCCTCCTCTCCAAAAAGGCCTAACCCTTTGGACCTGCCAGAACGACCTTGAACCTCATAGTTACCCTATGTGAAACTGAACATAGAATTTTAAAAATGGAGCATAATTTCCTTATATCACAAAAAAGACGCATGCATTTTAGGGGAACAAAATTGAATCCATAATGGGAACTAAGCTTGAGGAATGTTCTAACAACTCTGAATCTGTAAGCCTGACAGCCAAGAGAACCAGTGGCTTCAGACTCTCTGTGGTAGTCACCTAATTTGTTGTCAATTGAAGCATTAAGAGTGCAGGGGTGGAGTTTAGGCTGTCAATCTGGAGATAGCCAATGAGACTTCTGTGTGGGCAGGCCTTCTCCTGTGTGGGAAATCTTATTCTTCCTCCTTGGAGACCGAAGACACCTCTCTCTGCTACTCCCTGTGAGACACTGCAGAAGACAAGCCACATGGATGCAACCAGATCTTGGAAGCCGGAGAAGCCACAGAGAGACCCCTGCCATCGCTGAGATATTTCCAGTGATAATGGATCCAAAGACTTCTACCAACTGGCCTGTGATCTTCTGCATTTGGCGTCACTGCATGTGTTTCATGAATCTGAAGAGGACTTTATATATTGATATAGAAAATATGGACTAATATTGGATTTATGGGCTTGATCTGTGCTGGGCTGGGATGTTTTCTCAATGATCAATTGCTCTTGTATATAAGTCACTTTCTTTTTTT
>NW_022103923.1:213775-220349 GCF_000313985.2 Echinops telfairi
TGAAAGGAGCTCTAAAGAATGTCTTCTCTCTGAACCTCCTACCACACAAGCCAAGTCTTCAGGGTAGCTCTGTGGTTTGCCCTGAGAAACAGCGGAGTGGATAAAATGGGGCCTTCTGGTCAAAACCTAGGGCATGTCCAGAAGGAACAGTTCTGTCTTATTGAGGCAGATGGATACTCAGTGGGAAAGATGCATATGAGTGCTCTACCCTTAAAGTGGGTATAAAACCTCTGCCTGGGGCTACTGGTTGCTTCTGAAATTGCTCCCTATTGTACCCTCTGGATCCTGACTCTGGATTATTACACACACAGCTTCACACAGGGAAAATTTTCTTAGGATCCAGGAGACCAGGAAGTTTAAACCCCCAAGTACTCATGGATGCCCACACTTCACATGAATGTCTTGCTGGGTTTGGAAAAGACAGGTACAACTCTATGCTTGCTGACTGTCCCAGATAATCTGAGTCGTCAAAATTATGAAGCGCTCCACCTTTATGCTGAGCCCCAAGGTCCAGAAACCGGATGAATCTTTCTCTGTGTGGGCTCACCTGAGCAGACCCAGTGACACCATCAGTGTGCCATAATCTCCACACCTCCAAGAGTGCCCTGAACCATTATACCAGTGTAGACACTCCACTGAGTTTAGGGACAGGAAGAGTTTAAAAGGAAACAGAGAAAAGGATTCCTGTAGAAGTTCCTGGATAGGATGGGAGAAAAGTCTTGGATAATAATCAAAATCATACAAAAGATCAGTCTGACTGGCTGTAAAGAGACAGGGAGGACCCTGAATACAATGGATCTTACTCATCCTTCAGGTCATGAACTGAACCAATCCCTGTGATAAAATTATCAACAATTTAATATCAAAGGGGCAGTGTTTGCCTAACAACAACGTTCAGAGGGCTAGGAAAGAAGGAGTAACAGAAATAGGAAGCACAGGGAGAAATTAGAGTAAATGATGGTACATTGAGGGAGTTGAAACAAAATGTTCTTGCTGAATCTAAACTGCTGATATGCTCTATAATCCATCAACTAGTTTTCAACAAAAATATTTTTAAAAACCCTGGTAATTGGAAAGAAATGAATGCATTTCTATCCGTGTCTTGTTTTCTGGTTATTATAAATGCATTAAAAGCCATAGCTTCATTTTCAGTTGACTGTATGGAATTTGATAATTATATTTTTATAGTGAAACAGGAGTGAGTTTGTGTTGCTAAAGGCATATCTGAATTCCCTTGAAGACTGTGAGGGCAGAATGGAAAATATGTTTCATTCGTGGTTCCTTCAGCAAAAATTAAAAAGTAAAGACCATTTGTCACACACACACAGACACAAAGGGGACAGAGGAGAGGTGGGGGAAGAAATGAGCAGGACTGCAATAAGCGCTGAGGGACTAAGATGGAAGAGGAAAGTAGCTTCAAAGACCTGAGAAGAAGAGATATTGGGAGGGTCTCCTCTGAGGAGAAAGGGGACAAGTCAGCTGATGCATGGTGCTGTGCAGACTACCCACCCACCACTAGCCAGGCCCTGCCCTTCCAGGGCTGCAGTTGTCCAGGAGTAGCAAGCTTCTCTAGCTGGTCCCAAGAAGCCCTCTCTAGGACTCTAAGAGGAGTCCCTTTCATGTGCACATCCTGTACTAATTCTCCCTCACAGTGGTCTATCTGTCTGATCCTTGCCTGGCTCTTGTTTAAAAACAGACCTGAGTATGACCACCTATTTCAGCACTTTGCCAGCAAAGAAGCACCACCATGATTGGTACTGGCTAGAATTATTTCTACTTAATGTTGATATTATGAAAATATGAATTTATGCTCATCCCAATTGGACTATTATTCTGACAATTGTGTTTCCACAGTAATAAGATAATAAGTAATAATTAGTATGTCGGCTTGAGAATGACTACGAAGGTCTTTATATAGTTTAATACTTGGACCGATATTTTGAGTTAGTGGATGGATGTTTAGACAATTTAAGGCTGTTAAAATATTGAAATATTGATTAGTAACCATACCTCTAGTTCATATATTTTCCCTCCTTACTTACCTGTGTCACAGAGTCTGTTAATGAATATGGGTCTGTTAATGACTATGTTCATTTTCAACAATTTGAGAAGCTATACAAGGGATATGTGTCATTGTAGAAGTTGGGTTACATTTATTAATGAGCCTTGTTTGCCCAGTAAAATGACAAGACAATTTGCATTATCAATACTCCTTAGTTTTCTCTAGGTGAAATAGAAGTGACTTTGATGAAAAATTATAATTATTACATGTTAATGGAATCTGCTTCTATGATTAAGGTTTTAAAAAATGCAGAATGCTTTTGTCCTGAAGTGAAAAAAGCTTCTTATTTCAAATAGAGAACAGATCGATCAACGACGAAAACAAGAAAGCATTGTATGCCTCCAGCAGACCTTTGAAATAACTATATCCAAACAGTTCATTGCGCAGACATTGGAGCTAATATACTCTAAAGCGACATTTTCAGGAAACTAGGTGGGGTTCACCTCCCTCTCCTTTCAGAAGTTTGCACCAGCATGTCATGGTCTGTCTTCCACAAGAGCACTGATACATTTCTTACATCTTACATTTCAGAACCCTGATGTCTCATACAAATACCTAAATTGCCTCCTCACTGCTAATTGATCCCATTTCATAGGATTTACTTTAAACAAAAGATGTTAAGATATATTTTCCCTTAAGTACATCTATAATCCTAATGTAGGGGGAAATTAATATATTTTTTTCATGAAGAATATTGAAGGAGAAACATTAAAACAGTGCCAATTCCAAGTCCTCTTAAATGCCTTTCCTTATACTTAAATGCATATTCCTAACAGAATAAAAAATATAATGCAAATTCTGGACTCCTATTCAGATTGTGGCTCCTGGACTAATATTAGCCTAGAGTGGTGAAAACTAAGAGTCACCATTAACAAAATATTTCTAGCCGTCAGACTTTGCCACAACTAAGTCAGTGGATTCATCTCCTTGAGCAAAATGAACAAACAGCAGTTGGAGGGTTGTTGAACTCAAGCGAAGACTCACAGATTACCAGAGTATTCATTGGGTTCAACACGACCACGTATCGTTTACAGTGCATTGAAACATCTGAAAAGACTGCCCCTTGCAACCAAGATCAGTCAATTTATTTGAATTGTAGTGCTGGCGAAGAATATCGAAAGTACCATGGACAACTAAAATGACAAATCTATCTCTCCTGGAATAAGTATGGCCAGAGTGTTCATTAGAGGCCAGGATGGTGAGACTTCGTCTTCTATACTTCAGCTATGTTGCCAGGAGAGACTAATCTCTGGAGAAGGACATCGTTTGGTCAGGCAGTGAAGGAGAATAAAGGACCTCAACATAAAAAGAGTAAATTACCTTTCAGAATATTTTGGTTACAAATATAATTTGCAGTTGGTATAACAAACTCAAATACTATAAGTGAATGAAGTGGATGAGAAATGAGGTCCAACAGAGAGAATTGTGGACTGTGGCAAAATAGAGAGGACTAGTCTAAGTGGGACTTAATGGGCAGATAGGAATCTCCAGCTTTCTGTAACTATGTATATACCCAGATATTCTGACCTCTCAAGAGAAGCCTGAAGTTAAAATTTTCTAATAAAAAAGTCTCTCGATATGCCTGCAGCTAATTAATTTTCTTTTAAAGCATGCACATAGAACAACAACAACAACAAAAAAAACCTTCTGTTGATATTAGGTGTGTGACCTGCCTCATTGTAATTTGTGCTTCTTGCAAACAATGTATTTGATGTTCATAGAAGGATCTCTCTTTCTTGAACCCTATTGAGGGGGTTCCAAAACTCTCTCGAGGAGCCCTGGTAACACAAGTGTTATGAATTAGGCTGAAAACTGCCACTTCAGCGATTTGAAACCATCAGCAGCTCCATGTGAGAAGGACACAGCTTTCTATGCCCATAAAGTGTTACGGTATAGGAAACCCACAGGGGCCGTTCTACCCTATCCCCCAAAGTCCCTATGAGTTGGCATCAACTCAGTGGCTGTGATTTTCTTTTCTTTTGGGAAGATTCTTTCTAAAGAGTCAGATCATGTCCCTCTGCCTATATTTTGCAGGAAGGACATGGCTGATACAGGGTCCAGGGCAGTCTGCCCCTTCAGGTCTCCAGTCACAAAGGATTCTCTGGAGACCAGCCTAGTTCCCAGACCTTATTTTTAGGAGAAGGCCATGATGAATTTACCCTTCAAGTTCCCAGGCGGTTCATCTTCTGGTCCCTTGTCTTTTCACATATGATGCCTCCTGGGGTGCTAGCCTGTGCCTGAGACTGACCTCCACCTACCCAGCTGCTGATGCTCACATCCTGGGCTTGGTAACCCCACCTTCCCCAATATCTGTCCATGCTCACACCGGATGAAGTTTTTCTCTCCCAAGAGGAGCATGGCCACCAACAATCTCTTCTCAATAGGGCCCACACTACAGAATAGCCTTCCTTTTGATCTCCCCTCCTACCTTTAAAAAATGCACAAAAATATCTAAACCCGAGTCGCTGATGCGGTCCCAAGGGCAGCAGTTCTCACTCTGTCCCCCTTCCCCTTCTGCTTGGGGAGGGGGGATTTCTGTACATGTGCATGAGAAGATTAGGGAGAGTGTGAAATGTAGATGGCTTCTACTGTCCTGTGAATCCTACAAGCACAGTTGATGCACAGTTCCTTAAAGAGGTGGTAGCGTCACACTGCCCAATTCTCCCACATCGATGTGAGTCCCCAAAAGGCTTGCCAACCAATGTGGGCTCATGAACACTCACCCTCCATACTTCACCACAGAGAGAAAAAGAGATCCTGAAAGCGCCCAGGAAGCCTGTTCCCTACAAGAGTCTCAAGGACTGTACCCTTGCACCCACTGCATGAACTATGAAGGCTGGCGACCTGACTGCACAACCTCTGACATGATTGACCACATATTATGGATTCCTAGGACAGATCCTGGAGCCTACATATTATCTACAATAAACTATGAGTCAACATAAACAGTTCTATAAATATTGGACAAGGACTCAACCAACATGTCAAGATCTTAGTATAAGGATGAATTAGCAGGCATTACTCATCTTAGAAGCATTCAATGTTGGCTGCAGGGCACTGAAATATGATTAGCCCATGCCGTAGACATGGACAGCCCACTTATTGGTTAAGCATGGCAATACTGGTGTTATCGTGTTTCCACTTGCAGTTGTTGGGGAGAGATCTGCCTGTCAACTCTAATGAATAGAAGAGTTAGGAGGTGCGCCTGGCTAATGCTAGGAATACTCCGTGGCTCTGTAACAAATCCCAATGTGTGGAGTGCACGCCAGACCATCAGGATTCTGTAAATATGACCGTTAATGAACATGGTGTGGAAAGAACATGTTCTGGGATTTATATGTGTAGAAACACATGCTCCAAGCACAACCCCACATTGTTTCCTCCATTCTTCGGACTTTCATGTGAAGGAGACAAAGGCACAGCCAGGTCTTTCTTTCCTCAGAGATGGTGAAAGGGAGCAGAGGGAGGGCGAGTCACCAGGCTGTGGGACAGAAGGAACCCAGAGCAGGATTGCCAGGTTCATGATGGAACTCTAACTGTCCCCTCTACATGACTCTCTTCTGTCTCTCCACAAGGTCCAGAAAGGGTGGGTTTCCTCAGACATGACCCAGGTATCCAGCGGTCATGCGAGAACAAGGCCCATCTGTATTTGGGGATCACAGCTGTTTCTGAGTGGTGTATTGTATGCCAGGCATGGTGTCAATCAGAAGCTTATAGGGACAAAGTGACGTCAAGCCTTATGAAAACTCACCGATGAGGTAACTTGTATTATCCCACTTTTGTGTGAAGAAACTGCTGTGCAGAGGGAATAAATGAATGTCCAAGATCACATGGTTAAGTAAAGGAAACTGGAATTGTTAAACCAAACTACATGATCCCGTTTTTTAAGTCAGCTAGGCAGCCTCTGATCAGTCCTCCAGGAAAAGGCCAGAATACGGTAGGGAGTGTCCCGGGAGCATGTATGAACAGGTGAAAACCTCAATTTCTGACTTCACAGAAGAAAGGCTTGGTTGCTACACCACTTGTTATGACCCCTATTTTAAAAAACTTAACCCACAAGAGATTTTATAGACTGGAATGAGCTTCAAAGTCAAAGCAATTCGGTCAGAACTCAAATAGAATACACATTAACCTCCCACAGCATGTACTTAGTCCCTGAGAACTCTAGGTTTCTCTATAAATAAATGATTATTAGACAGAATGGCGTTTCTTCTGAGACTGAAAATTGTATTTGCAATGCTATCTATTACTTACTAAGTCCAATGATTTTTAATAATAATATATATATTTAAAAACTGAATATTGTCTCAGGTCAGGTAAGAAAATATACATAATATCACTATTTAATGTACCAATGTCCAAGAGAGGGCAGAAAAATATATTCCAAAAGAATATATAATCCCCAATGATCACTCCCTCATGTCCTTTTATAGTGTGAAGCAAGGTATAAAACAATAATAAATGATATCGATGACTATAACAACTTTTGATGTGTTCTCTCTTTGTTACCCA
>NW_022103923.1:221158-226316 GCF_000313985.2 Echinops telfairi
GCACCTGTACATAATTCTTTAGCTTCACAACTGAAATTAAGTAACACCTACATCTTAATCCTCTAATCTTGTGAACATGTTCCCCCACCTATGAAAGTTTGTAAGCCAACCACTTCATGCCTTTATCCCCCCAATTTTGAGTATCCAGTTTATATACTGCCCACTTATATCAACCCAGTGCTGAGAAGACAATCACATTTTTCAACATGAAGAGTCTTCATTCCAGTTGGAACCTTGTGAAGTCAGCATCCATAAGCAAAGTCAAATCTGGACAGGCCATCCATAAAGTCAGCAACATTATACATCAGTTCAAAGGCTCAAAAATGTCCATCTGGTCGGGTTCTGGTCAACTCAATCTGGGCTGCCTCACTCAGCCTCCTCAGGGTGCCCATTAGTCACCTTGCCTTTAGACCATGGGCTCTCACAAATACTCAACAAGCCTAGCCCCCTTGTGCTAGGTCATGAAGTTTAGACAAGTCAATCCACTCTCATCTCCTTTTTTCCCCCTGTAAACCAAGTCCACATATGTCAGTGGCCAAACTTAACCAGTCTCTTTATTGCTGCATTTCTCCCACTTCCACTCAACAAGTAGATCATGGTGGTCACCTTGCAAGAATTTCAGCCTGCTCACAGGCTCCCTTTAACATTCAGTCCCAGAGAGGAGTTTTATTCATGGTTCCAGTTTTTCCCCAGCTTCTGACAAAGACTACTGGTTCCTGCGTACTCCAAAGCAGTGGGTGGGGCATATATTTTCAAAGCTTTCTTTGCAGGCATGGCCTAACCACATCTAAAGGTCAAATTTTAATGGCTGAAAGCAAGTGGGTTTATAAGCTTTCTATTTTCCTACTTCCCATATTTTTCACAGAAAATAACCGAGTAAAGTGTGGCTTTATCTGACCTCTGGCTAGACAAAGAAAAACTACCAACAGAGAGAGGTCAAACAAACATCTACTCTCCATCTTATGATTTGTTTCTCTAGTACCCCACTTCCAAGGTGCCATAATGTATTAGTCTGGGTACTTCAGAGAAACAAATCCACAGAAACTCATGTATAAGAAAGAGTTTTATAGGAAGGTTAAGTGCACATCAAGAAAACATCCCAACACAGTGCTGCCCAATTCCACAAGTCCAACATGAACCCATTAACCCATATGTCCAACACCAATCCACAAAGTCCTCCTCCATCTCACAAAACAGAGGCAATGATGCCAACTGCAGGAGGAAAGCCAAGTCAGTGAATGTGTAAGCATCTCAGCGCTGGCAGGAGTCTCAAAACGGGTGCTCTTGCACCCAGGGGTGTATCAGGGTAGGTCCATGTGGCTTCCCTTGGGGATGTCTTGCAGGAAGTGAGCCTTGCCAGCTAAAGCAGGAACTGGCTAAGGCAGTTGCACCCTGGTCTGCCTATCAGAAAGCAAGAGAACAGAGAACTAAAAAGGCGAGGCTCACTGAGCCATTTATCTCTCCGTCCTTCAATAAACCCCACATGTGTTTATCGGCCAGGTTGGCACAATAAACTAACTACTTCACACCTCAACCCACCAAGTTCCTCTTTTGGCACTCTCAGCCTTAAAAATCGCTCCTTTCTGAAATCAGTGATTCAAACAGCCCACACTAGTCACCTATTTCTAGCTCACAAACACTCTAATTTCAAAGGGCACAAAAAGAGAGGATCCAGAAGGTGATACACGCAAATATCTTAATTGGGTGTTCTGGTGGTAGTGATAGAGGGCAGGCACACTTCAATGTCCTTTGGGGACAGAATGCGGCGCTGAGGATTCCCATTCGGCTGTGGGGCGATGTTAGCAGCATTTTCTAGTCGGGACATCTTATTCATATTTAGGACAGTCACACCATCTGGTACCTGAGCAACCTGCTGGTTGATGTCCTTTGCCTTCTCCACTTGCTGTATTGTAACACAGGCTGCATGATGGCGGCGGCAGCAGCCTGCTGGCCTGCCAGCTCCTGTGCATTGTGATGTCACTGGTGTCCACGGGTCCTGTTCAGGCCCTAGAAATGGCTGTAGTAAAAGCCTGTTCACATTCATAGCTTGACCATATTTTTTAGAGAATATTAACTTTCTAAGTGGCTTGATTATTGTACCCCAAAAATGTGGGGTTTCGATGGAAATTTGGCCTTGTCTAGAAGACACCTCTCCAGGTTATCTCTTTCTAGCTCTGTGCTGTCTGTGAGCCTTTTTACAAGTCTTTCAAAGTCGTAATCGACTGACAGGCATGTGCAATATCTTCTCCAGAGATTCACTTCTAATTATATTCATTTCAACTTCTATTTAATTTTCATGTATCAATTCTTTGGATTCTCTTTTGAACCAGTTCTAACATCTGCCCATATCTCCTGAGTTAAATAAAATCTCATAACATGTATTCATTTTATAATTCTACTTAAAAACCCAAACCAAACCCATTTCTGTCATGAACATGCCATAATGACCCTATGGAACAAAATAGAACTGCGCTGTAGGGTGCCTGAGTCTGTAAATTGTCATGGAAATAAATTGCCACATCTTTCTCCCATGGAGTGGTGAACCTTTGGTTAACAGTCCCACCTTAATTTACTGTTATAAGGATTTCTTATATCTGCATAAAAGCATTATACGTTTGAACTTCTTTGGAAATCACACCAAGATGCCCAGTGAATTTACCTTAGGGACCAGTAAGCATCCTTGACGGAGAAGTGCGCCTTGAACATGATTAACATTTGGGAGTGCCTTTTTGCAGTTGTTCGAATCCTAAAGACCATTAGAACTTCATTGATTCTGTATTTCTCATTTTAATTTTCATCTCAATTGAGTTCATGTTTTATTTTGGTTCATTTACACCTAAAGTATTCCATTTTGTTGGAAACATTGTTGGTGATTTAATTTGGGTCTGCCCACTTGGAGGTCTCTCTAAATAGATTATGGCTTCAAGAATAGGTGATGACCATTTGAGCTGTCTTTTACCTATTTTGAAACCATTCTAGTACTTAATATTTTCGGCTTTCTTTTCCAGTGAGGTTTTGCTCTATTTTATTTTGTTTTTGTTATTAGCATTTTTGTTTCTTTGTTTTTGTATGCTTTTAAGTTTATGAAATCCATAATGGGTGCATCTCTACAGACAGTAACTAGATTTGTGTTTTCATGGGGGTATGGAATTGGAGGTTGTTCTATAACAGTGTTCTAAATAAAGAAAGTGTTCTAAATTTGATTGCGGTAATGATTGTACCACTCATCTTGATTTGATTGAACTGCAAAATTGTATAATATGTGAACTATGCTCTAAAAAACTGTTCTTTTTAATTAAATAAAGCTTGAGGATGAATTGATGCTTTTTGGGTGGGTGGGGGGATTTGCATAATCAAAATCAAGCTGAACAAGCCCCAAGAGCACCAAGCCAGCAAATGCAGCTGCTCCTTCTAATGCAGAGCACTACATAAGGAAGCTTCCCTTGAAATTGCTCAGATGTGTTGCCTCCTATTGGTTAGCTTCCCAGTGAAGGTGGGGCTAGCTCATTAAGATGGGATGTTTGAAAAACACAGGGGCAGTTTTACCCTGCCTGTAAGGTCAGTATGAGTCTGCATCGACTTGGGAGCAGTGAGTTTGGATTGGCTCTACTCATAGGGCAGGGAGGGAGGCTGGGCATCAGGGATACTGTCACTCATGACTTACCAAAACCCAACTAGCCGCCATGGGATCAAGTCTGACTCATAGACCCTATCAGACAGGGTCAAGCTCTCACTGTGATTGTCCAGACTAATTTTGTTACAGTTTTTCTCCACTTTATTTTACCAATGGATTGTAGGAAATGTGCAATTTGTCTTGACATGAAAATATGTCTGCATGCTGTGATCTTGCCTGGTGGGTATAATATTTTTGGCATCACTGTTATAGGAACTCTGATACCACTTTCTTTCATCTTGTTTAAAGATCAAGAAAGGAAGACAGAAAAAAATAGCAAACTAGAAGGGAAATAGTGTATTGTTTTCTGCAGACTTTTGAAAACAGCTGTTTCTTCCCTCCTTCCAACTCCATGCACTTCTAACAGATGAGGACATGTGGAGGTTGGTCGGTGCTGTTCACAGGTTTTGTTTCTGAATACTTATTTTCTCCAGAGTTAAGCCCCTTTCTCCTTCATTTGTTTCTCTGTGTAGTGTTTGCCTCGCTCAGGCCCTGCCTGATTAAATCAATGAGCTGTTCTTTTAGCTCTGTGAATTCGTTCTCATTTCCTCTAAAATATCCTGCTTCGATCTGTTGGAGTCTAGCCCCTCTGGCCGGACTTCATTGGCACTAGACTGTGATGAGGGGGCAGACTTTGGCCTGCGTAAGCAGTCATGGGACCTGTTGTCAAAAACAATCAGCTATTTCCTTGAAGAATCCCATCTGGAGATAGTAGGTGACTTGCTGCCATTCATGGGATTTGTTCTTTCCCAAAGATTTCTTTGTTTATACCTGTTCAGCAATCCTCCTCCTGGCCAGCAGGACACCCATTTATTCCATTAAACCACTACCCCCTAAAAGAAGAGGTCCATTTCCAAGATCCGTTTCTGTTTTAGATGAAACGGAATTCACACCAATGGTATTGCCTCTCTTGGGGAAAGAGGCATCCTCCATCCATGACACTTTTCGCGATTTGCTCTGGCAATTGCAGCTCAAAGTGCAGATAAAGGGTTTTTGTCTTTTGACATGGATCCCACAAACAATACAGAAGTAGGGTGGAGAGGGCTAGGCTAGGGAGGGGGTGTCCTTGGCTAGAAGTAGAGAGTGGGGGTGCAGGCCCGGAGCATAGAAGTGGAGGTGCAGGCCCAGAGTATAGAAGTGGAAGTGGTTAAGGGAGGCCTGGAGGAAGAGGGAGTGCTGCAAAAGCCTGAGCAGGACCTGTGGAAAGGGTGGAGGTGGAGCTGGTCCCAAGCGATGCCTTGTGGGGCTGGTACCTCAGCCAGCTGAGAAGCTGCCTGCAAGCAAGCCTAACGCAAAAGCAAAGGAGTCTCCAAGCACAGTGTTTCGAGGAGTCTCAACCAAGGCAGGGCAGCAGTATTTATATTCTCTCCTATGTCTCCCATTCCAAGGGTTCCTTTTCTAACTGTTCTTGCCTTTCCTGGTCAAGTCTCTCCAGTCTCTCCCATTCTTGCCTCCAGCTGCTCGAGGGTGCTTACCGCTCCCTTT
>NW_022103923.1:226656-229391 GCF_000313985.2 Echinops telfairi
GCATCATGGCACTTGTGAAGACACTGGCATCCTCTTTACTGCCAAAGTGGAAACTGTACATCTGTCTAGCACCCCAGCATTGGGGGTAGGTTTGTGTAGCGTGATTGTACTTCAACCCTTTAAAAGTGTCAAAAGTTTATCAGGAACTCATAGTGCCGGGGGCTAACTGGCTTTCCCAGCATCCTGGAGAAGCAGGAGGCAAGGGAGATTCTGTCCTCCAGGGGCTGGGACACAGCTCACAGCCTGCAGACTACTGTCTGGCTCCTCTCCCGGGTGGAGAGTTAACTACATCATCTCATCTACCCACACAAAGCCAAGGAGCCAGGCAGAGTGTGAGAGGAGGGCAAGAGAAAGGCTGGCGAGGGTGCTGTGAGGCAGCAGCAAGGAAGAGGTCTCGGGTGGCTGCTGCCTCCCAAATCTACTGCCTCCTTCACTGGGCGCTTTCTCAGCTGCCCTAGAAGGGCTTTGCAACCAGGAGCTTCAGCAGCCATGGGAGGAGCTACACAAATTCTTTGTGGGAGCAGAAAGCCTCATCTTTCTCACCTGTCTATGTGCATGCAATTTGGAAAAGCCTTTATCTCTGGTTATGTTTTCCTATCTTCAGATGATATTAATATAATACATTCTAGTGCTTTAAAGAAACTCAGCTGATTGACAGAACTAGTTATCCATTGTGCCGTCATTCAACCAGATAAATAATTACTCATGAAATTAAATATTCTATGCAATAAATTGAACTAATTTTGAATGTGCTAAAGTTAAACTTTGTATATCCCATCCAGAAACGAGCTCAGAACTATGTTAAGAATTCAAGGTCACATTAGGTTTGTAAATAGTTGGCAAAAATTACAAGTGTTTTATATATATATATATGTTTATATATATATTTATATATATGTAGAGGTTATATATGTGATATATATAAAGGTTTCATTAAACTATACATATCTATAAATTTTAAATTTGTCTTCTCTACCAGCCCCTGGTGGTACAAATGGGTAACAAGCTTTTATATAACATGGGGACACAGGGTGGTTTAAAAACAGGAAAGGTGTGTATCAGGGTGGTCTTTTTCCACCATATTTATTCAATGTGTATGATGAGTAAATAATCTGAGAAGCTGGAAAGTATGAAGAAAGAGCATCAGGGTTGAAGATTCATTAACAACCTACAATATGTAGTGGAGAGAACTATGGTTACTGAAAGCAAAATGGACTTGAAACACTCATGAAGATCAGAGATAATAGCTTTCAGGTTGAACTAAACCTCAACATAAAAAAAAATCCTCACAACTGGACCAGTAAACTACCACTAAACAGGGGAACAATAGAAATTGTTAAAAGTTTCAGTATGCTTGGATCCACAAACAATGCCCATAAAAGCAACAGTCAAGTAATCAAAAGATGTATTGCATTGGTCCATTTGCTGGAAAAGACGAGTGTCACTTTGAGGATGAAGACCTGACCAAAGCCACAGTATTTTCTGTCACTTCAAATGCATAGAGAAGCTGGGCAATGAATAAGGAAGACCAAAGAAAAAGTGATGTCTTTGAATTGTGGTTTGAGCAAATAACAAATATCGTGGACTGAGAGATCAATTCATAAATCTGTGAAGAAGTGCACCTAGAATTCACCTTAGAAGCAAGGATGACCTGTCTCAATTACTTTGGACTTGTTATCTAGATAGTCCAGTCCTTTGATAAGGACATTATGGGTGATAAAGGGAGGAAGGACATTGTGGGTGGCAGAAAAGAAGATGATTATCAAGGAGATGGACTGACCCACTGGTTTTTGTAACGACGGGGTGAAACATAGAAATCATTGTGAGAATGGTACAAGATTGGGACATGTTTCATTCTGTTGTAAAAAGAAACACCAGCACCTTGAGACAACAAAAACAAGACTACAATTAATCAGAATTTATGCAGCATGTTTATATCTAACCATATTGCGGTCTACACGTTGCAGAAGAAATTTCTTGAGTTTAAAAATAGCTTTATTTGGCATGCCAAAAACACATAAATGTAAGAAAACCCTTAGCTATTATAGACAAAAATAGTGCAATACAAAAATGTAATAAGAACAAAGTATTTAAAACTGTGAAGTATTTTGATAAAATACATGCTATTTACCCAGACCACGTTAAAGGTGACTCCACATTATCAGATCATCGGTCTTGAAGCCAAGTCAGTTGGCCAAGTAGCTGTCTTCTAAATTTCCTGGCACAGACAAGTGACTGCTTCTACTACTTCTTCAGCTTCCTAAAATATTTTAAATTGATATTCCATCAGTTGCTGGAGCCTTGTTCTTGCTAATGCCGTCAGTGTAGTTTGAACTTCTTCCTTCAGCACCATTGGTTCTTGTTCATAAGCCACCTCCTGAAATGGTGCATTTTCAATTAGTTCTTTTTTCATCTTCTCCTGATACTTCCTGCACCCTTCAACATTTGCCCATACACTTTTTCGTTATTTCACCTTGAGGCTTGAATTATTTCTTGAGTTATTTCTATTTCATATATACTGAGCCTGTTTTTTGCTTTTGGTTTTCTAATTCTAAGACTTTGCCCATTGCATTATAATGCTTATCTTCGGCTTCTCATGCTGCCCTTTAAGTTTTTCTGTTCAATCTGTGACTTCATGTTTTCTTTTATTAGCTTTAGCTACTATACAATTAAGAGCAAGCATCAAAGTCTCTACTGACTTCCACACTGATCTTTTCTTTCTTTATTGTATTTTT
>NW_022103923.1:230045-242885 GCF_000313985.2 Echinops telfairi
TTTCCTGTATTTTTAATGACCTGTTCCTTTCTTTATAAATGATGTTCTTGATGGCATCCCACCACTCATCTTGTCTCCTGTCATTAGTGTAGAATGTTTCAAATCTATTCTTGAGATGATCTAGAAATTGAAATGGAATAGACTCGAGGTTGTGTTTTGGCTTTGGTGGACTTGCTTTAATTTTCTTCACCTTTATCCTGTATTTACATATGAGCAATTGACAGTCTGTTCCGCAGTCATCCCGGGTCTGGTTGTAGCTACTGATAATGAGCTCCTCCATCGTTTCTTCCCACAGATGTAATCAATTTGATTTCTTTGTATGTTATCTGGAAAAATCCATGTGTATAGTTTCCTTTTGTGTTGTTGAATAAAGATATTTGCCATGAATAAGTCGTTGGTCTTGCAAAACTCTATCTCCAGCTTCATTTCTATTGCCAAGTCCATATTTGTCAACTATTGTTGCTTCTTCTTTGTTTCAAATATTAATGCATATTGGTTACACGTTTGGTCCATTTCAGACTGAAGTCAGTGGTGGAATTCTTCAATTTCTTCACTTGTATTTTTGATTGGTGCATACATTTGAACAATAGTTGTATTGATTAGGTTTTCTTGAAATCAGATAGATATAATCCTATAAGACAGCATTGTACTTCATGATGGATTTAGTAAGATCTTTTCTGACAATGAATGCTATACCATTCCTCTTGATTGTGTTACATTGTGAAGCATATTCTTTTCTATTCAAAATGGCCAATACCAGTTCATTTCAGCTCACTAAGGCCTAGAGTATTGATCATCATGCATTCTATTTTATTTTTGACCACTTCCAGTAATCCTAAAATCATACTTTGCACATTCCAAATTCCAGTCATTGCAGATCTTTGCAGCTTCTTCTCTTTACCTTGAATCCTCCCACATTATCTCCAACAATGTTCAGCTGTCTTTATTTAGGCTTTCAGACAATGCTTGGAACTATGCGTGTTTTTTCTGAATGGCTTCTTTCTCTGAAATAGGGAGCTGAGTCCTTCTTTGTAGTCTGTTCTTTCAGTTCTTTCAGGAGTCTGAAAGCTCCCCTGAAACCTGTTTGGGTGACCCTGTTGGTATTGAAATACCAGTTGCATGGCTTCCATCAACACACAAGCCACCACAGTACAACAAACTGAGAGACAATTGGTGGGATTAGAGGTGTAAATATGGTGTATAACACTAAATCAGTGATTCTCAAAGCAAGTGATATTTTCCACTCAGGGAACATACGGAAATTTGCTTGTCAAAACTAGAGGGGAGGATGTAAATGGCATCTAATGAAGAAAAAAACCCATCAAGTTGATTCCAACTCATAGTGACCCTGTAGGGAATAGTAGAACTGCCCGCCCTGTGGGCTTTAGAATTTCTGAATCTGTTAGGTAGTAGAAAGCCTTGTCTTTCTTCCACAGAGTAGCTGGTGTTTTCAAAACTGCTCAGTGTGTATACAAGATAGAAATATTGCTACCAGAGATACATCTGGCAATATACAGGACAATTTCCCAAGCAAATAATTACCAGTCTCAATAGTTCCACAGAGATTTACAAATTCTGTTCTACCAATTAAAATTTTGGTGGTGGTGGTGATGGTGGTGGTATGTGTTTCTTTATGACTCCGTGAAGAAGTAAAATCACACTTTTAGAAGTGCAGTAAGGTAGCTAATGACTCATTTCAATTCACTCCATTATGAGAAGATAAATTAATAGGATAATATAATAGCAGAATGGTCTCACAATGTGTATGTTGGTAAAAATGCATATGTGGTCCTGCAGTTTAAAGACTTTTTCTTAGTGCCTGCATTAAACATAGCTAATTGTCATTGTACAATCGATACATTAGCAGCTCACAGTCAACTTTTTCATTCCTCATTAATTTTAGGTGTCCAAATCCAGGAATCACTCAGTAAGCACCTTTGAGATGGTGATACTGTTAGGCAATCCACAGAGGTTAATCCCAATGCTAACTTCCTACACTAATGATTTTCAATTGTAAGGAGGACAATTGCAAATCCTAGGACAAGCCCTCCTGCACTTTTGCTGTTTGTTGTCATTCCATGTGATCAAGCTTAGTCTCTTGGATTTGCTGGAAAACCACCCAGGACACTGATAAGGATCCTATTTTAGGAATGGGATCTGTTAACAGAGCCAGGATACTGAAGAGAAGTTAAAAGCAGATGATTATGAAGACAATTCTCTGAAATGTGAAATCAAGGAAGAGTTAGAGGCATGGCACCAGGGATCTGTCAGGTTGCAAATCAGCCTCTAAAATTCTCTGCTCTCTACCTAGGCCTGCTCTAAACCATTGTCTCCAATATCCAGGACCCACTTTTTAGGGGTATGCCAGGGATCCCTGGTAGTGTAGTGGTTACCCTTTGGGCTGTGGTCAGCCAGATCTTTAGTTCAAAGCCAACAAGAGTTCCACTGGGTAAAGACAGGGCTTTCCACACTTGTAAAGAGTTACAGTCTCAGAATCCCACTGGGCTAATTCCACACTGCCCTATAGGGACACTATGAGTTGGCATTGACTCGATGGCAATAAGAGTGAGGAGATCTTCTAGGTGTTGGAGGAAAGTATTAGAATCTCCAATAACAAACAATGTTTTATCTCAATATGGAATGAAATAAAGTTTTCTAATAGTTAGCTTAAGGATACTGTTAATAGAATTCCCAAATGTCCCCTGTATGCAATCATACCATTTTCCAAGCACCTGGTAATGTTGTTTCTAAAGTAAGCTAGGGCTATATAAAAACATTAGTTATATGAATGAGGTTTGAGCTTGCCCTTAATTGTAAGCTCAAATTTAGGAACAATTCACTTTTATGACGTGGCCCTGCTCAATACTTGCACCCAAGAAGTGACCACTGAAGAAAGGATGTCATAGCAAAGTATCACAAAGAAATCCAATGGGGCTTGGCTATCATAAAGAATAGCATCTGGGACCTTAAAGGCTTGTATTAAAACAAGCAGCCATTTAACTGAGGCGTCAGCTAAGTCCACTTAGAAGAAGAACGTCAGCCTGCGTGATCTAAGCATTATAATTATAAATAATAAAATAGAATACTGGAGGAAGTAACTGTATTAGCACTTAAATTCTGACTACCAGGTTTGCAAGAAGGCTATGGATGACAGTGAAAGCCCAAAATCCATTTACAGAGTCCCCTTGTGGATCAAGCCTCTATTGAATTTCCTCAGATCATAGAACAGGGATGTGAACAGTCTTGTCCACAGACAGGGTGAACTGGAAAGAGGATGACTGCAGATACTGTTTGGTATTTAACATCTTACCATTTGTTTTCCCTTTTTACCCATTTTTAACTTTTCCTAGTTTTCATTTCTATCTGCTTTGTTTTAGAATAATAATTTTCAGTGTTTTGTGTTATTGTTGTTGCTGTTATTTTTCTTCTTTTTGTATTATTTTCTTTATATGAAATCAAGGATAGATAAGCCTATCGAGACAGCAACTGGATAAATAGTTCCTTGAGGTTACAACAGGGGCAGTTGGGAATGCAGGAGACACTAATAACAGTAGATGCAATAATGAAGAAAATATTTCAAAATGGATTGTAGTAATGATTGCACAACTCTTTTTGATGTATTCAAACCATTGATGTGTGCGATAGGTGAATTATATGTCAATAAAATAATTAAAATTAAATCTATATATTAAAAACAAAAGTTTTCTCCTGATTCATATATGATCTCTGCACTTTGTTTATCTATAAGATATTCAAGTGTTGGACAATTCATCATTGTCCAAGGAAAATCAAGAATCTCTCAACAGCCCACAGTCCACAGTTGATACTTTACTAGTGAGGTCTTTTATTTGCTAAAGTGTATAACACTGTGATTTCTATGTACATGGGTATATTATTTAGCTATCTAAAAGTGCAGGATTATTACCACATCATTGGTTAATTACAGAAAAAATGCACCCATAAAAGGTAAGTAAAATGAGAGAGTTTATGCTTTTTCTTTTACAAAATGTCTAAGTATTGTGCTACCTCTCAGGCATTTAAAGACACCGACTCTCTCTCTCACCCTGTCTTTTCTCTCTCTCTCTCTCTCTCTCTCTCTCTCTCTCTCACACACACACACACACACACACAACTTTTAAATTGGCACCATACTATCAAGTAGACTTTTCCTCCTCACAAAATGGGAAAGTATTTGGTGCCCAAAATGGCTAGTGTTGTGGTAGAAGAAAGGAGCCTTGGCGGCATAGTGGCTACACGTTAGGCTGCTAACTGCAGAGCATGTAGTTCAAAACTGCCAGTCGCTCCTTTGGAGAAAAATGAGACTTTTTACTCCTGTAAATAGTACAGTTCCAGGAACTTACAAGGGCAGCTCTGTGCTGAAGTATAGGATTGCTATAAGTTGCAATCTATTCAATGGCAGTGAGTTTTAATCTTACGTAGAAATGTTTATGTGGGAAACCTGGTGCTGCAGTGATCGAGTGTCTGTCACTAGCCAAAATGTTGGTGGAGAATATCATAAGTAAAGGTATTTTCTTTCATTTTCTGGATTAGTATGTTGCTAAAATCATGTATAACCCATACAAGTTCTGATATCTGGTCACGTTTTCAAAAGTATGAATTTTATAACTGATTTCAAAATCTCCAAAAGGAAATGTTTATGTGGAATGTTAATGTATTTGATAATGTAAAAATGAAAAACAAACTCATGTTCTTTGAAAGTTTACAAGAATGTGATTGCTCCTCTGTTAGTAGAAATGGAATTTTACTTGCCAGGTTTAAATGGAGTTCTTTGAATATTATTACTACATGAGATTGAAAAATGAGTATCCTCACTAAATGCAGCTAATGATACGCTTCTTCTATAGAGGTCAACTTACATTTCAGCTATGACAGCTGTGAAAACCAAGAATCAAAATGAACTTAATATCAAAATGTGACCTTAATTAATGTAACATTGATGACATCCGAAAGGTTAAAGAATGAAGCACAACCAATTGGTTGTTTCACAAAGACTTTGCACTGCTAATAAATAAAATTACAATATATTGAAGTATCTAATCCTAAAGCTGTTGTGTTTGAATGTTGTTGTTGTTGTTGTTGTTATTAGGTGCCATCGAGTCAGTTCCAACTCCTAGCAATCCTATGAACAACAGAATAAACACTGCCCAGTCCGGCGCCATCCTCACACTTGTTCCTATGCCTGATCCCATTGTTGCAGCCACGGTGTCAATCCATTTCATTGAGGGACTTCCTCTTTTTTGTTGCCCCTCCACTTTACCAAACATGATATCCTTCTCCAGGAAATGGTCTCTCCGGACACTATATCCAAAGTATGGAAGATGAAGCCCTGATGCTATTGCTTCTAAGGAGTTCTCTAGACATGCTTCTTCCAATACAGATCTGTTTGTCCTCTAATAGTCCACGGTACATTCAATATTTTTCACTAGCACCACAATTCAAATGTACCATTTTTCTTGCATATGAGGCAATTCAAAATACCATGGCTTGAGTTAGGCCCACCCTAGTCCTCAAAGCAACACCTTGCTCTTCAATATTCTAAAGAAGTCTTGTGCAACAGATTTACCTTATACAATGTGTCTTTTAATCTCTTGACTTCTGTTTTCATACAAACAACTGCTTCTTGATACATGTGCAAATTCTACATAAGACAATTAAATATTCTGGAAATCCCATTCTTCTCAAAGTTACCCATAGTTGGTTTACGATGTACACAGTCAAATGCCTTGGCAGAGTCACTAAACTACAAGTAAACATCTTTCTGGTATTCTCTGCTTTGAGCCCAAATCCATTTGACATCAGCAATGAAATCATTGTTGTCTCTTGTTCCATGTCCTCTTCTGAATCTGGCCTGAACTTCTGGTAGCTCCCCATCAATGTGTGGCTATAACACTCATTGGATTGTCTTTAGCAAAATTTTACTTGCATGTGATATCAGTGATACTCTTTTGTAGTTTGAGCATTATTTTGGGTCACCATTCTTTGAAATGGGTACAAATATGGATTAGTCAATGAGCTGTGTTCCAAATTTCCTAGCATAGATGACACATGATTCTAGTGCTTCATCAGCTCATTAAGACATTTAAAATGATAGTCCATCAATTACTAGAGCCTTGGTTTTGGCTAAGACTTTCAGTGCAGTTTGACCTTCCTTCAGCACCATTGATGTGTTGGCATGTTTTTTGGTCTTCTAACTCTAGGTCTTGACGTAACTGGTTATAATATTTTTCTTTCTCTTCTCAAGCTGCCCATTGAAAATTTCTATTCAGCTCTTTAACTTCATCCTTTCTTCCAGTTGCTTTAGCTACTCTATGATTAAGAGCAATATTCAGATCATTCTTAGCTTTGTTTTTAATGGTCTTTTACTTTCTTCATGAATGATGCCCTTAATGCCCTTAATGGCATTCCACAGCTTATCAGTTGTATTTCCTCAGTGTTTAATATGTCAAATCTCTTTTTATGTGGTCTAGAAATTCAGGTGGTATAGACCCAAAGTTGTATTTTAGCTCTGGTGGGCATGTTTAAATTTTCTCCAGTTTTTACCTAAACTTCCATATGAGCAATTGATGGTCTGTTCTACAATAAATTTTGTACAAGGGTTTAATTGCTAATATTGAGCTTCTCCATTGTGTGTTCCCACAGATGTAGTTAATTTGATGTCTGTGTATTCAATCTGAAGAAGCCTGTATATATAGTCCCATTTTATGTTGTGGAATAAAGGTATTTGCTATGAAGAAGTCATAGATCTTGCAAAATTCTATCATGCAATCTCTTGCTTTATTTTTCAAGTACATATTTTCCTACTACTCTTCCTTTTTCTTTGTTTCCCCCTTTTAAATTCCTATCACCAATAATTATGTGTCAGGGGAGCCAGCCCCTAACAAATCATCACAGGCCCGGCAGGCGCAATTGTACAGCTATAATCTATAACGATTAAAGTAAAGTCATAGAAAATAAAAGGGATAGAATAGAGAGTGAAATGAAGGAGTCAGACTCATTTCATGGTAGTATGCTCACCTTAGCCCCACTTGGTGGTCCACGTGAGAATGTGGAAGGTGGGAATTGCAGGAGCGAGAGAGGGCGGGAAGAACAGGGGGAGAGGGAACATGGGAGAGAGAGCAATTGGTTATTACTAACTTGGTTATTACTAACCAAGACTTATGTATATTTTGGGAGCATGCAAGCCCTCTCATTACAGATAAAGACATATGGCACAGGAAGGGGTTTTACTATAGGCAATACAGTAATGGAAGGGGGATGTTTAGGGATATACATGCAATAGGAAGTGGAGGAATTGGGGGTACACATGTGACAAGATGGGTGGACCATAGATTCAGGATGGCAGCCTAACTTCGGATGTCACTGAGCAGGTTTGACCACTTCTCTGGGGCTCCATGGAAACAATTACTATCCTTATCAGTAGGGTGTGAGCCCCACCTACAGTGGACCAGACAGTAGTCTGATGACTGAATGCCTTCAGGGAGAATATCTCTAAGCATCTGACCTCCCACCGTGTGCTGGCAAACAGCCTCAAATGTTTGGTATGTTTTGGGGGGAGACAAAGCTGGGGAAAAGTCTTTTTATAGCCTACAATTATGAGTGCATCTTAATTGTAAGTTTGATCAATCAGTGTAATTCTTCAATTCTTTCATCACTAGCTTTTGTGGTTTCAGTGCTTTTCATGATGCTATTATCTGTAGACAAGCATTTGGTCTTACAGCTACATTCTAGACAAATGAAACAAGCTGTTGTTGGCTTGTGTCTGTGTGAAGTTCCTCAGAGGTCATACAGAGACGATTGTAACAGCAACAGCTAGGCCAAAACAAGTGTTTAAAAGCCTGAGACAGATAGGGCCAAGATGGCTTGGAAGAACATACAAGAGGGGCTTAATATAACTTCTCCAGTCCCCAGCCAACTTGACCAACTCTGGTTAGAAAATCCTTTCACATAAACTGAAGATTAGATACATATACACAGCCATAGGCAAAATAACCTGATGGCCATTTCTATGTAAAGCAGTTACTGAATTATTTTTCAGAAATTAAATATGGACATAGTAGAAAATGTTTCCATTGGTCGGAGTCTGAGTCTGAGAAATGCCTTTGGTTGATACCATCTCTAAGAGGCTAAGCAATAGATGTTCTTGGCACACTCAGGGCAAAATAACCGCTATGGCAAAATGTCTAAGTTAAGCTGAGCAAGGTCATGAACAACTAGAGAGATAGAGGTTTTGACACTATCTAGCAGAGTAGGGAATAAGAATAGCTATCTATCTGTTCAAAAATTGCACAGAATTTGGTGCAGAAAGCTCTGACCCGAGAGTTGATAAACTTGGGAATATAGATAGGATTTGTTAGCATTCCATGTTGGCAAAGGTAGCTTTAGGTGAAAACTTACTTTCTAAATTTAATTAAGGAAAAGATGGTAGAATTCCAAGGAAAAACTAAAAAATAGAGGGTAACATGTCTCTCAGGAACCAACAGTAAAAAATAATTCAGCGAAGTTTGTAAATAACTCAAACAAGGCATAAAGTAATATATCTGCTATATCAGCATCCAGATTTAAAAAAATATTTTTTTGAGAATTAAAAGAACCTTATAAAAAACTAATAAAAGTTCAATTTAAATTTCCCCATAATTACCAAAAGTCACCAAGAAAAACATAGTAAAATTAAATTTGAAAAATTGATTATGAAAATGTAATGTAAATAACATACTAATACAAATAACTCAAAATTAAATGCACAATCTAGAATAATTTTCAGGATAGTAGAGTTCAGACAAAAATTACAAAATTATGTGAAGGAAAAGGAATTAAACACTATGGTTCAAATTTAATGAATGAAAGACATACATTTATAGATATATAAATTTACTGGATAAATAGAAAGTCTTAAAATGAATTAACTAATATTTTAATTCAATAGTAAAATTAAAAAATCACTCGAGATAGAAGAAAAAAGTCACAGCCATTTGCATGACAAGACTACAAAACAAAGAAACAAACGAACAAAAGCCCACAGAATTGATCGACATATCAAAATTTGTTCCATTTTTGGCAAGAATAGTAATTTAAAAATTCTGTTATTTCATTTTCTTTTTAAAGATTGCAAACATTTGAATAAATGGTAAATAAAAGTGGTAATAAATGTTAGGGCTTTAAAAGGAAATAAAGGCATAAAGCTATACTCCAGAAAAATTTAAAAAGCTAAGTATAACAAGGTAGGTGACATGGAAACATTTTAGGAAATACTACAAATGAACCCATGAGAAAAAAAGAAAGAAAACCATAAAATAAATGAAAGATCAGTTAAATTTCTACCCCAACATATGGATTTACAAGTGAGTTCTTATTGTGTGCCATGGATTCTGATTCATAGTGGCACCATGGGTCGGTGTAGGATTTCTGTGCCATGGGATTTCCTAGGTGGGCATCATGTTTACAGGAGATTATTATTCAGTCTTTTCTCTCATGGAATCACTATTCGTCCCAACTGCTAGCCTGTGGATTATTCATTGCACAATCAGAGAATCCTGAGCAAAAATCAAACTCGCTGCCATCGAGCTGATGCTGACTCACAGCATCCCTATAGGACAGGGTAGATTTGCTCCTGTGATTTTCTGAGACTGTAACTAACTGTTTATGATAGTAAAAAGCCCTGTCTTTCTTCTGTGGACAGGCTGGTAGTTTCAAACTGCTGACCCTCCAGATCACAGCCGAATTCGTAACCACTACCCAACAGGACTCCTATTAACCCTAAGCAGCTAATTTCAATTGTATAAAAGTGATTCCAAGATATAGAAAAAAAATGAGAAATTGCTTAACATATCCCATTTTATATGGCTATAAGTGACTGTGACACTAAAAACAAAATACATCACAAAATGTAAAACGTTAGATTAATTGCACTTTTAACATAGAAGTGAAACTCCTAACTAGATTAAGCAAGCAATAGTTTATTTTAAAAAAATACATCATAACCACAAGTTTAATTCACATTTATAAGACAAGAATAATACTACAAAAATTATCAACCAATTAGTTCGTTAAAATAAGCAAATAAATGTGAAAAATATTTAAGCAATTGAATACATACCAATATACTATTGACTAAAATACAGCAATCAATCGTAACATTTTTGGCCAACTAAATTTTCATCACTGAACCTATGAGATACATATAGTAAATATTTGTGCAGTGTGGTGTTAGTTCTAGAACAATTTACATTAAGATAAAGAAAAATAGCACTTTTTAGCTTCATCACTAATTTACATTTTTGCTTTAGGTCTTTTAGATCCTCACCACTACAATAAGATACGAAAGAAATAACTTTATACTGACAGTGACACATAGGGTTAGGCTACTTTTCTTGAAGTATTCTTAGAACAGTAGATTTAGGAGTGAAGAGGGGAACATAGCGAATTCACTACAGGGTTGTTCTGTCAACTGGCTGGGTTAAAAATTAAGAGGTTATGAATATTAAGGATATTTGTTTGAACACAGTTTTTATCATCTTAAAGAGTAAAAATATATGAATAGATAAAAATGAAAAAGCTGAGAGCTTGTGAAAGAATAAAGAAGCAAGTATCTGAGTTCTCTATGGATAGAAAAGTATTATAGTGGGACTAATTGAGAATAGGATAGAACTCTGTGTTGAAATGAAGGAGTATTTGGGTTTAATATGTATAACAGTCCTGGGCAATGACAAATCTTGAAAAAGTCATGAATTAACATATTGAAGTGGAGTTGAAAGTAACTGAATTAAAAACAGATGAGGAATTATAAAGGAAAGTGTCTGGATGTCAATCACATAGGCATAGAACCATCAAATTGATGGTCAGGAGATCTGAAGCATCGAAAAATGACATAGCAGAACCCTGAGATTTTGGGGTGATTTTAAGAAAGAATGGTTAGCCAAATAGCATGATTCTCAAAATTTTACACTTAGGTAAAGCCAGAGTTTGAAGGTAGAGGACCATATAATTTATCTTTCAACATGAAACATTTCTGAACTCAAAAGGGAGAATTATGAATAGTTACACAGGAGTAAAATCCATTAACAGGACAGTTCAAACAAACAGCACATATGTCCTTGCTCAGCAGCCTCTGATAAGGATACTGATTATAGAGGAATGTGTGACCTAGACACAGATATAGGACAATTGCTAGTCTGCATAATACCTGTGTGTGGACTAGAAAATCTCTCCCTTTTGCTGAATACTGCTCAGTACCAGGGAATATGGATCTGGTGACTTTGTACAGAACTAAATCTTGATATCCATAAGCAGGAGCCCTAGATAGACACTGGCTTTAATGAAATTAAGTCAGAGAATGTGATTGTGAAGTAGTTCTGATTTCAGAGAAGAGAGTTTGAGTTGTTGTTTTTTTTTAACATTTTATTAGGGGCTCATACAACTGTTATCCCAATCCATACACACATCAATTGTGTAAAGCGCATTTGTACATCGTTTCTCAAAACATTTTCTCTCCATTTAAACCCCCGACATTAGGTCCTCATTTTCCCCCTCCCTCCCCGCTCCCCCCTCCCGCATGAGCCCTTGATAGTTTATAAATGGGTATTTTGTCATATCTTGCCCTGTCCGACGTCTCCCTTCATCCACTTTTTGGTTGTCTGTCCCCCAGGGAGGAGGTCACACACAGTTCCATGTAATCAGTTCCCTCTTCCCAACCCATTCTCCCTTTACCCTCCCTGTTTTGCCACTCACACCACTGGTCCTATAGGGCTCATCCGTCCTGGATTCCCTGGATTTTCAGTTCCTATCTGTACCAGGGTACCTCCTCTGGTCTAGCCAGTCTTGCAAGATAGAATTCGAGTCATGGTAGTGGGAGCGGGGAGGAAACCTTTAGGAACTAGAGGAAGGTTGTATTTCTCATCATTGTTACATCACACCCTGACTGGCTCATCTCCTCCCCTAGACCCCGAGTTTGAGTTTTTTATATCAATGACAAATAAACAATTACCACGAGTGTGGCTGATTGTGAATTTCCAAATGAAAATCTGGCATGAAGTTTGGATACTATAAATTTTCTTCACTATCACTTCAGCATCACTGCTTCTAATTCTATATTTTCACAGTATTTCTGCTACGTTTACTTCCTCCCTTAGTTCAACTACTCTACTGAAATTAGCATGTCATGGAGATATTCTGTCTTGATATAACCTAGAATCTATTCCAACTGAAATACTAATCCTTAAAAGGGATTGTTGACAACAAGAATCTTTAACGTGAAAATGATAGATACATGTTTTAAATATATATATAGAACACATTTAATAATAATGAGTATTAAAGTGTACAATTTTATAATTTTCCTTATACATACACTCTCTATGTACAAATATAGTTCAGTGGATTGTTCTAGTCCAAAAGAGTAATGGGTTACCCATAGGGATGCTAACCTCAACATCAGAAGCTCAACCCACCAACCTCTGCACCAGAGAAGGATCAGGCTTTCTGCTCCCATAAGGATTTACAGCTCCAGAAACTCACAGAGGCTATCCTAGTGGGCCGTACAGTTGCTGTGAGTCAGAATGGATTAGACAGTTTTTTGAGTTTAGGTACTGGTGGCATTTTTAAGAATCCCTGGTGACACCATGCGTTTAGCATTTGATTGCTTACTATTAAGATTGGCGGTTCAAATACACCAGCTGCACCAAAAGACAGTAAGACAATCAGCTCCTGCATCAATTTACTCCCTCAAAACCCTACAGAACAGTTCTACTCAACTCTCATTGGACTGCTACGGGGCAGGATCCACTTGATGGCAGGTCGTTTGGTTTGGGGTTTGAGAGCCTTTTT
>NW_022103923.1:243666-263399 GCF_000313985.2 Echinops telfairi
GGCCATCTAGCTGAGAAGCAACAAAGCTCACATGGAAGAAGCACACCAGCCTGTGTAATAATGAAGTGTCGATAGAATCAGGTATCAGGCATCAAATGCCCAGAACAAAAACTCATATCATTGTGAATGAGGGGTAGCACGGAGTGGAGACCCAAAGCCCACCTGTAGGCAACTGAACATCCCTTACAGAAGGGTCGCAGGGAGGAGATGAGCCAGTCAGGGTTCAGTGTAGCAGCGATGTAACATACAACTTTCCTTTAGTTCTTTAATGTTCCCCACCACCACCACCCCTTACCATTACCCCAATTCTACCATACAAATCTGGGTAGACTAGAGCCTGTACACTGGTACAGATAAGAGCTGGCAACACAGGAAATCCAGGACTGATAAACCCCTCAGAACCAGTAGTGAGAGTAGCCATACCAGGAGGGCAAGGGAAAGGTTGGGGGAGAAAAGGGGAACTAATCATAAAGACATATGTTTTATTAATGTCACAATTGATTTCATGTTCTTTGGTTAACCACTCTAAGAAGTTTGTAGTAAGGAAATTGTTTCCTTGTCTGAAAATTTCAAAAGTGAGATATTCCTAAATTCTGAAATGTGGATTTTCCCTTCATTAAAAAATGCAGGGGAAGATGGTGCCCATGTAGTGGCACCCATATGAAAAGCATGCTGTGGGATCACCAGATTTCCAGATAAGGTAGCCATGTTGGAGGACTGCATCTTGCAGCACGCTAGGGCCCTCTTTTTGGGATTCTTCCCCCAAAGTGTGCGGCTGAGCTTGTTTCTGCAAGGTCCCTTCTCACAGAGCTCACCAGTGCTTTGCATTCATTGCTGGTGTGGCACTCTCAGGCTTTTTTTTCTTTTCCCCTCCACCCACCACACGCTGATTGGTGGCTTGCCAGTGTTGGGAAGTGGCCAGGGCTGTCTAGACCTAAGGGGTTTTCCAAGGACGCCCACGCAGACATGTGGAGGCCCAGGTTCCTGGATGCCAAGGTGAACCAGGGTTATAATCCCTATCTAAAGCCCAGGTCTCTCCTACAGATAAACACCTCCAGCCAGTTGGAATACGGTGAGGAGTAAATAATGAACAGCACCAGAGGAAAAAAATTATGAACTCCCAATTTGTGGAGGACTAGGGGGTATGGTGAGAGCCCCAAACCCAGCTTTGGAGTAACTTGTCAGACTGAGCCACTGGCAGATACAGTCTAGCCACTGGGAAGAGACTCGAACAACCTTACTATCAGGCAGAGACCATTGCAACCTTGATTATGCTGGATGGACCTTGATACCTGGCCAGTTGACCACTGTATAAATGTGACCTGAATTTGTTCTGGGTGGAAGTATCTCTTACTGGTTCCGTCACAGAAATTTCTTCCCTGGGTTTTTGAATGTTGCTGGGGGTCTTCTCCTTCTTGTGCATTATTTGTATTTTTTTCTCTATACTGTAATATTTTTATCCTTACCACCGTTGTGCTATTTTGTTTTATTGTTTTCTGTTGGGTCTCCCAGCTTTGAAACACAGGAGGCGGGGATGCATAATGAGAATTACCCATACAAAGGCTTATAGGGAATTAGGTGTGTGGGGTACATGATAGGGAATGTAAGGGGATTTCAGGAGTAAAAAATGAACATCAGAAGTGGGAGGGAGCAATAGAATAGATTGTGATCCCATAAGTCATCTTAAATGTGAATTAACCATGGGATGGGGTAATGCTCTCAAATTGATGTGGGAGTGATTATACAATTCTCCTTCATATGCATGAATGATAGAACTATTGAATTATATGTTATGTAAATGTTTGCCAATAAAACTGTTGAAAAAATGCAAATAATTGTATAACCTGCCATGGTGGTGTAGTGGTTTATTCTCTGTGTGGCTAACCTCAAGGATAGCAGTTAAAAGACACCAGCCTCAAGAGAGCCTCAAGAGAAAGATAAGATTATCTTCTCCCATATATAATTATGATAGAGGGGGTAAAAGAGGTGGCTCACTGTTAATCAAATGCTGGAAATGTGAAATGATTTGTATTTGGTTTATTTAAGACTTGGTTTGCAGAAACCCAAAATGCAATACCCCACCACCACCACATGCAGTAAAAAACATCACTTTGGGATTAATCAATGAGAGTGTTCTAATTCAGTACATTTGGGTGAACTGATCCTTCTGGGCAAACAGGTCCATTTAGATATTCAATGGAGATGGGACCTTGGGGAAGTGATAGGTCCAAGGGTGCCTCATCTTCCCTGTAAACCATGCCTCCTTTGCCCCATGGCTTGAAGACTTATGTTCATTGTAACAACTCCCCAAAAGACTGTATTACATTGCAAAAAATTCAATTACGTTTTAAATTTGTTGATTGGTGTTCTATTTTTAGTATTGTTTCTCTTGGAGATGCACTCAATATGTTCACACATAATCCAATCCAATTTTCATACACAGAAACACTTAAAATTGAGTAAAAACAAACAAGCTTTGAATCTCATGACATTTGGGAAACAGCATGTGGACAAGTAACTGCAGTATGGGTTTGGCTCTAAAATTAAAATGACAGAAATGGATTCCCTCATCTACTCTGCAGCTTAAGAGAGATTTAAATTAAGAAAGTGGGAAAGAGGTAAAATGAGCCAACCATAAATAAAGCCAACATTTTAAAATTATTTAATTATGCAAATTAAATATGCCAATGATTCTAAGTGTTTTCCTGTATTTTTCAAAGTTTGAAAGTTTACCTGTGTAGCAAGTTACTGACAATGCATATATTTAAATTTAGGAAAAGCAAGTCTACTCAGAGTTTGTGTACTTAAAGCTTTGAATTCTCAAAGCAAACAAGTCATTACAAGAAATGAAATCCTGCTCTACAGTAATGGATTTAGAAACCTGCAATGCAGCAGAGCTAATTTTGAAAGCAATTTGAACCCACAACTTTAGGAAATGATTTTACTTAAATGAGAGGGTATTAATGTGTCTTTTCTTTGCAGTTCAGAAATAAGGGGTTTATTTCCCTATTAAAATAAAAGCAGTGAATTCAAATTTCTTTCTGAATTACTAAATGATTTCATGCCTACAGATTTTACAAGATATTATTCAGACTTACATATTGTAGGGTCACTTTAATGTGTCAGGTTAATTTCCTGCAGCTCTTAAGAATATAGCATCTGTTGCCCCAAATTTTCAATAATTATTATATGAGAATGCTCCTAGTGATAGAATATATGTGTAACTTCCACTTTCTAAGCTGACTTATTGTTTTGCCTTCTAGTAATAAGACCAGAGATAGGAATGTTAACTTTAACGCAGAAAAAAAAAAGTAAAGCCTATTGTCAATAGTTGCTGCCATCTAGTGCTCAAAGCGTAGCAGAGGAGGGGAGATGCTGTAAAAAATATAAAGAAAACAAAGGGTAGAGGGCCACCTAGTTATTAATTTGGTCCTTCAAACTCGCCATATCCGGTAGGATGAATGGACTGCATTATGTATTTGGAGATGTTCTTCAAATTTTTAGATGGCATAAAATTTTATTTGATCCCATGCGTTAAGACCGCTAAACAAAGATCAAGAAACTAGGTGAGCTTGCCAAACTCAACCAATAGCAACTTTTTTTATACAGTGAAGGAGCTAAAAATGATTTTGACATAGTTGAAAAATCAAAGTAACAGTAGTCTTTCTTGACACATGAAATTCAATATTCGGTGTTCATAAATACAGTTTTCTTGGAATCCAACTATCCCTATTTGTTTACCTATTGCTTATGGGTGTTTTAAGGAAAACTCTCGGGACTGTCAGAAAAATTTGGGGCTACTAAATACAAGGTTGTCAATTCAAAACCATCAGAGGCTCTGAGGGGAAACAACGAGGCTTTCTACTGTTGTAAAGATTTACAATCTAAAACCCTATCTAGGGTCACTAGAGTCAGTGGCAGTGGGTTTGTTTGGGTATCGCTGATTTGGAATTGCAAAGGCAGAGCGAAGTAACTGCAATACACTGTGTAGCCCACAAACCAGAAAATATTTACTATATGACCATTTAAAGAAAAAAGTTTGCTGATTCCTGTTCTAAAATAGATTATCTTGAGAACTGCTCCATAGAGAAAGAACATTTGCATGTGTTATATTTGGTATGTATCACACATATGTCTATCTATATGTTTATACAAGTAAATTTTCAACATAGTTATACAATTGAAAATAAAACTGACGTTTTATAAATACAACATATTATCTTGCCTAAATTCATCCTGAAGGATGTGAGGGTACATGTTTGAAGTTTGGGCTCTGGTACTGTTTTCTTTTTCCTTTTCTTGTATGGCACATGCCTTGTCCTGAGTGCACACAGCCTGCAAGACACGTCTACCCTCAAGAATCCTGCTTTGGACTGTTTCTGGGCAGTTTATTTACAAAGTGCCTACAGAGGCCAGAGGTTGTAAATCACTGCTTGGCATTTCCAAAAGGGTGATCAAAAGAGCTGACTGTCCTATTATTGTATGTGCAGGGCAATTAACCCCTCATCTTAACTGTCTGAAGATTTTGGTAGCATGATACCTGTATAAAAATGGAAAGAGGCTCGAAAGGAATATCAGGATGCCAAAGATAAAGGTCAGACAACCAATGAAAGTACTCAAACATGCAGGGGTTATGACTGCCTTCTACAAGTGAGAAGAGCAGGATAGAAAACCACAGGAGGGAGATGGATTGATGTATTATAAACACTGCGGACATTAGGCTGCTATGCTTGTGACAAAATGATTTTGAAACATTCTTGAGATTTGTTACAAATTTATCATTTCAGATTTCCTGACACAGAGAATTCACTTGTAATTTGGTTTAAAAAACAATGAGACACAACAAATCTAACCCTATTTCTATTAATCTTTCTACAGAGCTACTCAAGAATTTTCACAGATAGGCACATAAAAATATTTTATTCCAATGGGCATTGATAGTAAAATGCAGCAGAACTATTACTAAATTATGGCATATGTATAATAGGGAATATAATTTAACTGTTACCAAACAAAAGGTATACAGACATATGCTCTCCCATGTTTACTGCAGCACAGTTCACAATAGTCAGAAGCTGTAAGCAGCCCAAATGCCCATCGGTTGAAGAATGAATAAAGAACTCTGGTACATAAACAAAATGGGATACTCTAAATCCCTTAGAAATAGTCATGAATCCATAGAACATCTCATTACATGGATAGACCTGGAAACTAAAATGCCGAGTGAAGTTAATCAATCACAAAAGGACAAATATTGCATGATTTCACTCTTATAAACATAAAAACCAGGACACAGGCAGGCTTCTGTTCTTAGGTCATGTTATCTTCTAATCTGGACCTCCAAGCAACAAGGTAGTGTGCCTGCTCTTGTGGTTCTTGTTAAGTGCCATACAGTGGTCTCCAACCCATAAAGACATTATGCAAAACAGAAGAAAACACTGCCCAGCCCTGTGCCATACTCATGATTGTTCATACGCTTGAGTCCATTGTTGCAGCCAAGGTCAAGGAGATGGTTTGACACTGCCTGCCTAGTTATTATAAACAATGTATCAGTCCCATCAATCAATTCCTGCCTTATAGCAATGCTGTATGTTTATCCCAAATCAGTAGACAGTCCTACAAGACTAATGAGTGAACCTAACTGTGATCTGGGGTCAAGAGGATGGGGGGCTATGTCTGCACCTGAGACAGTGCAGACATAGCCCCCCATTATACTTATATAGTCACCAAGGGGGAAAATGCACCCAGTATTATGTGCCTAAGTGGACACTTTTGTTTTGCTTCTTCATGGTTTTATTGGGACTTCATCCACATATTATACAATTCAATAGTTCAATTGTATGAAAAAGAGTTATATAATTATTACCATATTCAATTTTAAAGCGTTTCTTCTTGTACTGATTGTTATTTATAGAATTACTTTTTAAAAATCATTTTATTAGGGGCTCATACAACTCTTTTCACAATCCATACATACATTAATTGTGTTCAGCACATTTGTACATATGTTGCCATCATCATTCTCAAAACACCTGCTTTCTACTTGAGCCCTTGGTATCAGCTCCTCATTTTTTCCGCTCCCTCCCCCCCTCCCTACTGAACCCTTGATAATTTACAAATTATTACTATTTTATCATATCTTACACCATCCGATGTCTCCCTCACCCACTTCTCCGCTGTCCGTCCCCCAGGGAGGAGGTTACATGTAGACCTTGTAATCTGTTCCCCCTTTCTTCCTCACCTTTCCTCCACCCTCCTGATATCGCCACTCTCACCACTGGTCCTAAGGAGTTCATAAGTCCTGGATTCCCTGTATTCCAGTTCCTATCTGTGCCAGTGTATATTCTCCGGTTCAGCCAGATATGTAAGGTAGAATTGGAGTATAATTATTTTTTATTGTGTCAGAAATATACACAAAAGTTATCTCATTAAACAATTTCTACAGAAATTTTTAGACAATAATTCAGTGCCATTGTTTATACTCTTCATGTTTGCAGCCATTATTGATATCCTTTTCCAAATTATTCCACCACCATTAACATAAACTCTATGCCCACTAAGAAAAATTCTTCCTCCTAATCCCATGTTAACACAGTTCAACTTTGGTTTCTTTTTCTTTTTTTAGTCGTAGTCTTGATATAAAATTCACATATCAGACACTTCCTTAGTTAAGTTGCTTTTTAACAAAGTGCATATACATCATCACCATAAGTTCTAGTGCCCCCTTCCCCTTCCTACATTCATTACTTGCTCCACAATTCCCCTCACTTTTTCTACCCACATCCCGATAAACCATTGCATCATTATTGTCTCTATGCATCCACTCTTTCTATGATTTATAAACTAGGTAACCTAACAGAAACAATATATAACAAAACCAAAATGAAATATAAAAAGAAAATAGTAATAATATAAAGACAAAAATAAAGAGTAATGAAGAAAAGGCTATCAACAATATTTTAAAAGCTAGAGAAGAATTTTCTATCGTGGAGCAAGCGAGAAATATTTAAGTCTAGAGAAAATACATGTTTAGTCAAGAGGGAGGTCAACTGGCCAAGTATCATATTATATCATGTTTTGATCCACCATAATCATGCTTACTATACTCTCTGTCTCATACTAAAACTGTTGGTATCCCTTGCCTGTGACCAGAGAGGATCTGCCAGAGGCTTAATCTGACTAGTTACTCTGCAGATGGATTTTGGGTTCCCACTGTTCTCCATAGCCTTCTACAAATTGGGTGTTCACAATTTAAGCTGAAACGTTTCCCTTCATCATATTCGAATTTTGTTAGCATCACTTTTGGATCACACATGTTGGTGTGCTTCATTGATGTAAACTTAGTTGACGCCTCACTTAGATGGCTGCTTGTTTGAATATAACTCTTTAAGACACCAGACACTATTCCAATTGATAGCGGGGCACCATCTGCTTTCTTCACCACACTTTGGTGTAGCACCTTTATCTTTAGTGATCTCTTCATGAATGTGCGTATCAAGCAGGACCCTATTGTAAGACCTAACTGTATTTGGATTGTGGCTAGCATTAAATGGCTGCTCATAATCCATCTGCTTGCCCATGGGTTATTGTCAGAGTAGCCAGCCCCTAACAAATAATCACGGGTCTGGTAAGTGAAATTGTACAGCTATAACATATAAAGATTAGCATAAAGTCATAGAGAATAAAAGAGATAGGAGAAAGAGTAAAATAAAGGAGTCAGAAACATTTCATGGTAGCATGCTCACCTCAGCTCTGCTTGGTGGTCAATGTGAGGATGCGGAAAGTAGGAAGGGCAGGAGAGAGAGGAATCAGGGAAGGAGGGAAGGAGGGAGAGGGAAGGAGGACCAGAGGAGAGGGGACCAGAGGAGAGGGGACAGGGCCGGAGAGGGGGACTGGGCTGGAGACGGGACCTGGGGACTCCAGGAACATCTTTATTGTTTGGGAGCTTTAATAGGTAGCCATTAGTCATGCATATTCAGGAGTTACATACATCACAAGGTGGGTGGTAATCACAGTAAAATCCTTGAGCTCACAGGTGAGGAAACCTAATACCTGCATTGGGGTAAGGCATGAGTGGGGATGGGTACCTCGGTGGGAGGATAAAACAAGGCAATGCCTGCCTCTACAGGAAGACAGAATCAACCATGTGCTCACTTTAAGGCAGCACAGCTCTAAGGGGAGAATCTGTGGAAATGCCATTTGTTGGTTTCCCACAGGTTATGAATAACTCTGGTTTATTTTGATAGTCATATTGTGCCCAAAACAAAAACCACCACCAGCAACAACAACAACAAAAAAGATAAATATTGTCAGTCATCTCCTTGGAGTATAAGGCATTGATAATATCAATAATGTATCCAATGACATATGATTTTTAAGTAATGTTGATTGAGCTCTGTTTACATTGAGCATAGAGGTTAGTGCTAGTGGAAATTTTACTGTAACATTTCTTACAAGGGCAGCATTGAGATACTAAGTAAATGGTGGTTCTGAGTACTCTTTAATTGCACTCGCACTAAGAGGTCTCACCCCAGGTCCAATGACTGCCATTTCTACATTCTCAGGGTGGCTATCCTTTGCTTCCTCTCCCATCAGGGCCGAGTTCATTCAGTAGGGCTTCCAAGTTGGGTTCTTCTGGTGTGGCCCTTTGGGAATGCCATGTTCTAACTAGGCATTTTTTAATCTGGTCTCTACCCAACCCCAATGGCACAAGCAATGTGTTATAGGCAACTGGTATATTAGATTTTGTCTTTTTGAGGTGCACAATAACCTTCATAGATCACACCAAAAGGACTCAAAATGGAAATTCCACTAAGCAAACTTTACCTTAAACTCACTTGTAGTAGATCTAAGGAACTGAAATATTCCTTTAAACTGAAAACTGAAATGCCCAAGTGAGAGAAGAAGCAGATGATCACAATCCCCAGGCTAAGGAATTGGTGGTCACTGGACTTTGGTTTGGTTCGGACCTATTGATTTCAGGGTGTCCAACAAAAGGCGACCCAGCGCCAATATATACTTGCTGTTTTCATGTGTTCTGTGCTTTTTTGTGACATGTGTTTGTCTAACAGGCATGGTTTTGCCGTTGTAAATGAGTGTTACTGAAAGTATTGCCATAATCATCTACTAAAAAAATAGTGTCTGAGGTCATAAAGACTAGTCTCAAAACAAGCAGAAATAAAAATGAGGAGTCAGCTAAGTCCACACAGGAGAAGCACACAAGAGATTCAAGGAGGGAACTGTACCAGAACCAAATTCTAAACATACAGTTTGCAGAACATAATGGATGATAGTGGAAGCCCAATAACCATTTGCACACTCAAACAATGACTAATCCTCACTCACAACACATAATGCTTCCTTAATGTGTTTTGCAGGGTCTGAGACAATCTGAAGCATTTCCTTCAGTAGGTCAACTCATCTACCAGCACTTCAGAACCTGAGGCAGCTTTAAATGCCCTTGGTTCCACCATCTTATTTTTCTGTAATTTATCTTCCTTTGGTCAACAATAGTTTGTTTTTTTTTGCATCTCCAAAGATCTTGGGATAACTGAGAGGTGATTGCTGCCATTGGGGGATGATGTGTCTCTAACGCCTGTACCCATGTGTCAGGGTCCACATGTGCCCCGCACGCATCTGCTTGTGCACCCCCATAGGGCCACACTGACTCACTTCACCTGCTGGTTCAGCCCATGGTTTGGGCTCTTGAGGCAGGGAGGCTCTGGCCCTAGCCAACTGCAGAGCAGTACTGCCGCCCCACACTTTACTCCTGCTCTGGGGGTGCCTGCCAGGGTGGGGGCACATGTGTGTGCATGTGGGACCAGGTGCATACCCAAGCACGAGTGTGTGTGCAAGGGTCTGTGAGTCCATGTATGAATGTGAATACACATGGGTTTGAGTATGTATGCATGGGTGTGCCCGTTGTACAGGAGGGCGAACATCACAAACAAACAGGATTTGCCTGTTTTGAATATTTCATTATAATTGAGGTGATGCAATATGTGGAATTTTGTGCCTGACTTCTTTCATTTGAGTAATGTTTTAAAAGCTGATCCATGCAGCAGCATATATCAACATTTCATTTCTTTCAATTGCTCAACAATAGTTCATTGTGTGAATATATCACACCTTGCTTATTCACAATAGGTGAATAACATAATCATGTTTATGTGAACCTGTACATGGATCAAGAGGCAGTGCATTGAGCACCGAAAGGGTCCAAATATAGCAACATTTATAAGGTTAGCATAGAACCCATGTGGCATAGTTGAATTACTTAGTATGACACTTCCTTCTATGGTCTTTGTAAATCCCACCAAATGACAAGTATGGGAGCATGTACATAAGGTGTATGGGACTAATATGAAGGGATTGGTCAGTTTTGTCATTCCATTGGATATAAAGTAAGCCATTTCAGAATCAGAAACATAGAACCTCACAATGATCAAGAAAGATGTGTCCAGAGCAGAATATGTCTTTTAGACCTCAAGATTCCTGTTCAGAAAGACATTGGTGGCTGCAAAGAAGCAGCACTGAGACCATGAGACAGAAAGGTGGGACCATAGAAAAGGAAAATCTGAGCACTTTTGGAGAGGAGGTTGGCTTAGAGTAGAATGCCTTTTTGTCATTTATCATACTAAAGGAGCTTTGTTTTGATATTGTCCAAATGATTTTCAGTGACTAATTCCTCTGAAGTGGATAACCAATTCCTTCTACATAGTCTATTCTATGTCTGGAAGTAATGATGAAACCTGTTTACTTTGGGTGGCCCTACTGGTATTTGAAATATGAGTTCCAACATCACAGCAACACACACGCCACCACATTATGACAGACAGAAAAGTGGTAGAATACAAAGAAATCCAATTGCTTAAATCTGTTGGACGAGACAATGGAGAAGCTCAATACCAGCATTTAAAACAAAACCAGGTGTCAATTGTGCCAAGGCTCATCAAGTGTTCATATATAATTTCAGGTTGAAGATGAAGAAAATGAAAACAGATCCACAAAAGCCAAAATATTACCTTAGGTATATACCACCCAAATTTGAAGGGCAGATTTTTTGCATGAGACATTACTGACAGTAACCTTCTTGAGGTGTGGAATAACATCATAAGTGGAGAAAGCTAAGGGTTATTAATAATAGTCAAAATCGAAGAGCAATTAATTCTCATGGAATGACCCTGCTCAATATCTTTCCCCTATGAAGTGATCACTGAAGACATGAGTGCTGTAGCAAAGTGTAGTGAAGAGAACAGATAGTGCCTAGTTATCAGAAAGTATAGTATCTGAGCTCTTAAAGACTTGTCAAAACAGGCAGCCATCTAAATGAAGCATTAACTAAGTTCAACCAGCTTGTGTGGTACAAAAATTGTAAACAATAAACTCCATACACAGAGGAAGGAATGGTATTAGAGCTTGAATTCTGAACACTCCTTTTGTAGAAGGCTGCAGAAGACAGTGAAAGCTCAAAATCCATTTTCAGGGTCTCCCATTAAGAACAAGCCACAGGTGAATCCCCTCTATGGACCAGAGATGGGAAAGGGATTGTTACCAGAGGACATTACATGGTGAATTACTACAATTATACTTCAGTCAAAATGTCAGTGATCTCCCTCTTAACCCAATGTGAATTTATTCTTGTTTGTAATATTTTCTGCTTTGTTATCAATTAAGGTTATTCTTTGTTTCATTGTGTCACTGTTGTTCAGGAATTTGTATTCTGTGTTAATTTTGTATGATTTTCTGTATATGAATTTCAGATTAGGCAAAATTACAGAGCCAACAACTGGATCAATAGATTCAAAGGGACATGACCAGGGAAGCTGGGAGGAAATGAGGAACTAACAATAGTACAAGGAAGAAGAAACATTCTGTAATTGATTTTAGTGATGATTGCACAACACTTATGAATGTGTGTGAATTATTGAAATATATGGTATGTTAGTTACATGTCAATGAAATTGTTAAAGGTAAATGAATTATCATATACTTCTTTAATATAGGAAATAAAGATGTCAGAAGACTCTGATACTTATTAATTGTACAGTAGCAAAAGAAAATGGAGGAAATGATGAAATCAAAGATTTGAACAGAGCATTTCAAAAGGCAGCTTGAGAAAATAAAGTAAACTACTGTGCAAACCAAAAAGGGAGATGTGCAAACCAAAAAGGGAGAGCACATTCATTATACACTAAACTGAAAGAACTCAAGAAGAAATTCAAATCTCTAGTTACAATATTGAAATATTCTAAGTGAAAATATTGAATGAATTAGGAAGCATCCAAAGAAGATAGAAAGAATAAACAGTCACTGCCCTACAAGGAACTAGTTGACATTTGATCATTTCAAGAGCAAGAACCAAGGAAGGAAGAAATCTAAGCTGCTTTTTTGAATGCATTAGCCAAAAACAAGGCTCCAGGAGTTAATGGAATACCAATTGAAATGTTTCAACCGTGGGTCTGGCAAGATGGTGTCCAGGTTAGTAGTCCACATTGGGAGCTCCATGGTGATCAGCGAACTCAGTGACCATGAGGACCAGTGAAGAGATTCTGATAAGTGAAAAGATTGCCACAACAACCAGGAGCACTTCCTCAGTCCAGGATGCAACCTTCCCTCACATCTAGCCTTGCTCCGGAGCCCAGGGATCTGCGACCTTGTCCCAGGGATTCTTCGGCCCTTGCCTGCCATGCTACATCAGACACTCCCACAGCCAACACCTGCCAATTTGTCCCACTCAGCCTGATTGATCTGCCCAGAGCTAGCCAGCTGCCTTACTGAGTCCCTCGCAATTGTGGCTAGACGCCCTACCTGGCAAATGTCTGCCCATGGCACTCTCCATGTTTAGATGCTCCCTTCTCCTGAGGCTCCCTGCCCCCTACCTGGAAGCTCTTCCTGATCCCAAGCTTGAGTCCCTCACACCATGCAACCATGGCCCTAGCGGCCATTGCTGGAACCTGTTTGTAGTCTGCCTGCATTAAATTTCATCACCTGTGGCTGTGACAGCTCTCCTCACCATTGCCTGGCATCCCCCACCCCTGGGGTAGCAGCAGCTGCTGTCTTCTTGCCATCACATGAGACCCCCACCCAAGGCCTGGCACTCTCTCTCCTGCCCCTACAGAGTGCGCCCACTTGCAGGGGAGGCAGTTTCTCCCACTGATGCTGGGCACCCCACCCTGTGGCAGTGGGGCTTTTCCTACTTTCACCAGGCACCACAGCCACAGGACCCCCCTGCCCCCCTCACATTTGCCTAACAATTGCACCTGTAACAGCAATGCTTTCCCTGTGAAAGCCTGGTACCTCCACTAGCAGCAGGGGGGCTTTTCCTACTGTCCCTTAGCATACCCTTCCATGTCAGCAGGGCCTTTCCAATCTTTGCCCAGTATTTATAACTGTGGCAGAGAGACCTTTACTGTGGTAGCCTGACACCTCTACAAGTAGCAGCAGGGCTTCCCCACCTTCACTTGGCACCCCTTCCTGTGACAGTGGGGCCTCTCCCACTGTTGTCCAGCACCCCCATATACAGTGTTTCATTCACTGCCTGCAACCAAACTACCCGTGTGCCCTGAGAGGCCCATCATACTTGCCCTCCAAATAGGGAATGCCAGCTGTCTTAGGAGTGTAAGACACTAGTGATATGAAAAATAGCCCGAAATCCCCCCACCCCACCCCCATCAGTACAGTTGGCTAAAGGCTGCTTACAGAAGAATCCATACCAACCTCAAAAAGAGAGAGTCAAGGGCTCTTAGATTCCTTAGGAAATGGCCCCAGCCTCCTCCAAAAATGACATGTAGACAGCAACCGCTCCTAACAACCTCAACGAAAAAAATGGAATAAACTAAACACATTGTCGAGAGGGATGTCTGAGTGACCTCTGTGTGCTTGAATTTACACAGACTTGACTTGTGTCCCAGCATGTGGTCTATCTTAGAGTATGTGCAACGTGGGCTTGAAAAGAATGTAGAATTTAAAAAAATTAAAAAAAAAATTTGGTGGAAAGCTCTGAAAATGTCTATTAGGTCAAGTTGCCTGATTGTAGAATTTAATTCTGCAGCTTCAGAGAGCAGTGTATTAAAGTCACCAACTATCATTGTTGAGCCTGTGATTTATTTTTTCATCTTTTGGAACGTTTGATTGTTGAATTTTGCAGGTCTGCTTGGGTACGAATATGTTTATTATGCTCACTGGTTCTTGGTATACTGATCCCTTAAAGCATTATGTCCCTCATCTCTTGTTATGGCTTTCACCTTGAGATCAATTTTATCAGAGATTAGGGTTTCACCCCTGCTTTCTTAGAATTATTGTTTATTTGGTATACTTTTCTCCAGCCTTTCATTCTCAGTATATTTCTCTCTGAAAACTTGATATGCTTCTCATGTTGGCAACAGTTTGATGGGTTGTGTTTTCTAAGCCAGTCAGCTAGTCTCTGTCATTTAATGGGCAAGCTCAGACATTTGATATTCAGAGCTATAATATCCATCAGTGGACTCTGTGATATCATTTCATACCTTTTTTGTTGGGCATTTTCCTACCTTGCTTCTTATCAGTGCATTGTGTGAATGACTTGGAAGATATGGACAAATTCTTGGGAAAACATTTCCTCTCTAGACTATCCCAGATGGACGTCAAGCACCTCAACAGATCCATAGTTAATAGCGGAAACAGATGTGGTTATCAAGGAAATACCAACTAAAAAAATCCCCAGGGCCAAAAGTCTTCACAGGAAAAATCCAACAAGCATTCAAGTAAGAACTGACAGCAATCCTACACAAACCCTTCCACAGCATAGAAAAAGGTGGCAAACTCCCAAACTCTTTCTATGAAGCTAGCATAACACTGAGACAAAAGTGAGCAACGATATCACAATAATTGTGAACTATAGGCTGATATCTCTAATGAACATTGATGCAAAGATCCTTAACAATATACTGGCAAATAGAATGTAGTAGTTTATAAAAACGAATAATTCACCTTGACCATATGGGAATCATTCCAGAGATGAAGGGATGTTTCAACATAGGAAAGTCCATCAGCATTATTCAGCACATTGATAAGAAAAAGCACAAAAAACACATGATAATATCAATAGACACAAATAAAGCATTTAGCAACATCCAATACCCATTCCTGTTTAAAACCCTCAAGAAGATAGTAATGAAAGGAAAATTCCTCAATATAATACAAGCTATATATGAAAAGCCAACGTGGTAGTCAATGGGGGAAAAGATGAAAACAGTCCCCTGAAAAAGGGGGCCAGATAAGGATTCCCCTTGTCCCTCCTTCTATTTAAAATTGTACTGGACCACCTAGCTAACAGAATAAGGCAAAAGAAAGATATCAAAAGCATTCGTCTTGGGAAAGAAGAGGTGAAATTATCATTATTCACAGATCATATGATTTTATATATGTAAAAATTTAAAAGCTCCACAATAGGAGTGCTGGAAGTGGAATATGGCAGAGTAGCTGGATACAAGATCAACAAGCAGAAGTCTATTAGAGTGCTATACACATCAGACAAGTTCATAGAAAAGGAAATTAAAAAAGGTAATACACAATAGCCAATAACAAATTGATATATCTAGGGATATACTTTATCAAACCCCCTGGCAAAAAATTGTATGAGGATAATTCCAGAACACTATTACAAGAAACCAAGAGTGACCTACACAAATGGAAGGACATCCTATGCTCCTGGATTGGCAGTCATAATATAGTAAAGATGTCACTCCTGCCCAAGGCACTATACAAGTTTAATTCTATACCGGTACATATACCAACATCTTTCTTCAATGAATTTGAAAAACTGACTACCTTCTCCATACGGAGAGGGAAGAAGTCCAGAATTAGCAGAGAACTCAAGAAGAGGGACAAAGTCAGAGAGCTTTAGCCACAGTGGTCAAAATAGTGTGGTAATGGTATAATGACAGATGTTCAGACCAATGGAAAAGAATTGAAAATGCAGAAATGAAATCATCAGCATACAGACAACTAATCTTTGATAAGGGCCTCAAAATTATATCAAATGGGAAGCGGATGCCCATTTCAAGAAGTGGTGCTGGAAAAAAATGGATATCTATTTGCAGAAAAATGAAGCAAGACCCTTAACGTCACTCCATGCACAAGAATAAACTCAAGGTGGTTGACACATTGAGAGGTAAAACCCCAAACTATTAGGGCCATCAATGAAGGAATTGGGACCAACCTAAAAACTTTTGTGTAGGAATTACATAGTCTATCGGATATAGGGAAGGACACAAACACAGAGAAATCACAAACTGGCAAATGGGATATACTGAAGATAAAACAACTGTGTACATCAAAAGACTTTGCCAAGAGAGTAATAAGAGACCCCACAGACTGGAAAAACATCTTTAGCAATGACACATCAGACAAAGGCCTTATTAGTAAAATCTACAATATGCTGCTAGCCTACAATAAGAACAAAACAAATAACCCATTGAGGATATGGGCAAAAGATGAGAACATAATTTTCACAAAGGCAGAAATCCCAATGGCCAACAAACATATGAGAAAAAGTTCCTGATCATTAGCCATAAGGGAAATGCAAATTAAAACAAGTATGAGATACCACCTAACATCCTCAAAGATAGACCAATTAAAAAAATAAAACAGAAAGCAACAAATGTCGGAGGGGGTGTGGTGTGATAGGAACTCTTATCCATTGCTAGTGGTCCTCTGGGTATGTGCAGCCATTATGGAAATCTTCATGGTGAAACCTAAATCAAATGGAAATTGAGCAACCATATGACCCAGAAATCCCCCTACTGGGTATATGTGCAGAAGATGTAAGAAAAAGACCATGACCACACATCTATGCTCCAATGTTCACTGCAGTGCAGTTCACAATTGCAAAGAATTAGAAACAACCTACATTTCCATCAACACATGAATGGACTAAAAAACTCTGGTACATATATATAACTGAGTACTACTATCCCCCAAAGAGCAGTTGATAAATACATGAAGCATATTTTCGTATGGGATGAGTTGGAGTAAATTATGCTAAGCAAAGTAAGTCAAACATAAAAGGACAAGTACAACATGAGTCCACTGAAGTAAGCTTACAAAGCACAAGGGCCATAGTGAAAAAGCCACCAAATGCATGAAGTCCTCAGGTGAAGTCTAAGCACTTTGCCAGGCATCGGACCCAACCCAGGGATGCATAGCAACCAACTAGAAAGGAGGGAGAAAAGGAGAGAGAGAGGAAAAAAAAGAAGGACATAGGTGGGGAAACGGCACTAACACACACCCCAAGCCCAGAAGAATGCACTATGAAGGACAGCACTGAAGTTACAGCCCTGGGAGAGTGGCAGGTCTGCCAGACCACAAGGGAGCAAACTTAGAGGTAAAGGGAGAGGGAGAGGGAGAATCTCATCCTGGCCTACCAAGTCTCAAGGGTGACATTCCTGCTCTGAGCAGCCAATACACAGAGAGGACCATGGGGCTGGCCCCACCATGAGACACGGTGCCCCCCCCTCCATTGACCCACAGAGCTACAGGGAACAGCACTGGACACAAAGTGTGGGAAGTGGGCCTGGCCCCCCCCCCACCATCTGCCGCTGGAGCGAAATATGAAGGGAGTGCAACAGACAGTAAGTATAGCAAAACAATGAAGAACCCAAGGAATCCCCCAAATAAACCTCAGAATCAGTGGTCAGGGCATGACACTTCACCAGATCTGATTGGAAAACATTCAGATGGGTCAGCAGACAGACATGGAACTATTTGCAGGCTTCCCCCGGTCCTCTTTTTTCCCCTGTTAAAAAAAAATCATTTTAGTGGGGGCTCATGCAACTTTTATCACAATCCATACATACATCAATTGTGTAAAGGACATTTGTACATTTGTTTCCCTAATCATTCTCAAAACATTTGCTCTCCACTTAAGCTTTTGGCATCAGCCCCTTGTTTTCCCCCTCCCTCCCCGCTCCCCCTTCCCTCATGACCCCTTGATAATTTATAAATTATTATTTTGTCATATCTCACACTATCCCATTTTTCCCTTTTTTCTTTTTCTCATGTTTATCAATATAGGATAGGCATGATAACCAATCCGAGGAGAAAACAATGGGGCCAATAGCTCCGGAGGGGACATGGGAGAGGAGGAGGTGGGAAAAAGGGCTGGGGGATCGGGAAACAAACCCAGGGACAAGAGAACAATAAGAGATCTAAAATCAATGGAGAGGAGTGCATAGAACGCCTGGTGGGGTTTGATCAAGCGCAATGTAGCTGAGAGAAATTACTGAGAGTTGAATGAAGGTTGAATATGAGTGTGAGGCAGGAGGAAATTAAAAAGAAATATAGGAAAGAATTAGGAGGCAAAAGACATTTAGAGAAGTATAAATATAGGCATGCAAAAATGTAAATATATTAATATATAATGATAAGGATATAGGCCTATGTACATATATTTAAATTTTAAGTATCAGTATTAAGGTAGCAGATGGGCAGTGGGTCTTCACTCAAGTACACCCTCAATGAAAGAACATGTTGTTCTAATAACCTGGAATTTTGTGATGATCACCTTCTCAACACTATCACTGAAGTCAAAATGTGTGCATAAGCAAATGTGGGAAATAAAGTGGATGGTGCCCAGCTATTAAAATATATTGCGTCTGGGGTTTTAAAAGCTTGAAGTTAAGCAAGTGGCCATCTAGCAGGGAAGCAACAAAGCCCACATGGAAGAAGCACAGCAGCCTGTTTGATCACAAGGTGTTGACAAGATCAGATATCAGGCATCAGAAGGCCCCAAACAAACAAATATGTTGGTGCATATTTGTTTGTCAGAGTGGTAACAATTGGACATTCCCTCATGGAAGGGTCACAAGAAAAGAATGAGACAGCCAGGCTGCAACACAGTACTGATACCTCTAGTTCTTTAAGGCTTCCTCCCTTCCACTATCATGACCACAGTTCAACCTTACAAATCCGGCTAGACTGGATCATTTACACTGGTACAGATAAGAACTCCCCACACATGGAATCCAGGACACATAACCCCTTCAGGAACAGTAATAAGAGTAGCCATACGATGAGGGTAGGTGAAGGGAAGGTGGGGTGAGAAGGGGGAGAAACTGGTAACTGTCTATAATGATTGACGTAAAACATCCTCCCCAGGGGGATGAACAACAGAAACATGGGCAAAGTGAGACAGCGGAAGGTGTAAGACATGAAAATAAAAATAATTTATATATTATCAATGGTTCACAAGGGTGGGAGGGTGGGGGATGGAGGGGGAAAAAGGAGCTGATGTCAAGGGCTCAAGCAGAAAGAAAATGTTTGAAAAATGATGATGGCAACATATGTACAAATATGTTTGATGCAATTGGTGTATAGATTGTTATAAGAGCTGTAAGAGCCCCCAATAAAATGATTTATAAAATTTTTTAAAAGTTTCAACAAACTGATAAAGTACTGGAAGCACTCACACATCTATGCCACAAAATTTGGAAGCAAATATTTTGCCAACTAACTGGAAAAATCCATATTTGTACCCATTCCAAAGAAAATTGACACAGCAGAAAACATTAATTGTAAAATTTTTTCTGAAGATCATATAACAATGGTTGCAGCAATACTGAGTCTTTTACAAATAGGTGCATAAGCAAATGTGGCATAGAAAGCTGATGGTACCCAGCTATCAAAAGGTATAGCATCTGGGGTCTTAAAGGCTTGACGGTAAACAAGCAGCCATCTAGCTCAGAAGTAACAAA
>NW_022103923.1:264490-269798 GCF_000313985.2 Echinops telfairi
CGGGAACCCAAGAGTCAAGCGAATTTTGGGAATGATGAGGGCAACAAATGTATAGGTGTGCTTTACACAATTGATCTATGTGTTGTGATGAATTGTATGAGCCCCAATAAATTGATTAAAAATAAATAATAAAAGGTAGTTTAGAATTACAGAATAATATTTCAGATTTCCTTACACATAATTATGAAACCAAACTGATTCAGAGGGTTTTCAAGGTTGTAATCTTCACTTTAGCCACTGTGCCACAATCAATTAAAATTTTTTTAAATGTAGAGTAATACGTTATTTTTGAGGGATATTTTTTACGACAAGTAGTTATGCCAGCAGATAAGCTAATTTTTCTGAGTCTAGCTCCTAGAAAATAATTGTATGATTTTTAGATTTTGTTTGCATTGGTCATTTTTTAAAACATCTTGACTACAACCTAAGCAGTCCTGAATTTGAGTTTTTATTTGTTTGTTTATGTGGTTCTTCAGAACCAAACCCGATTTAAGAAAATAACTACAATATCTCCAAAAACCTCCATTATCTTTAGTGTGTTTTTTGATCAAAAACATGTTTTCAAATAAGTAATCTCAATTAATCTAAATATATTTTTGGCAATCTTTCTCAATTCTTGGTTCAATCTCCTTTGAAATGCCAAAGATCATTCTTGGAAAAGATATCTTCCTGGTTTTCAAAATTGTTTCTTATTTCATCTCATCAGCCATATTTCCAGGTCTTTGTGGTGTACTATTTCTTGTAAGTGAAGACTAGGTAACTCTCACAATTTAATTACTAGTCTTCTCATTTTAGAAATAAATGTATGTCAATTTTACAAAGTTTTATTTGACCGGATTATTTGTATAGGAATTTTTTTATGGGGACAAATTTAGGATGGAAAAATTCAATTTTAGAGATATTTAAGATTACACACAGAATGAAATAGTTTATTTACATAAACATGAACATACATTCATATGTAGGTATTTGAAGGAGCCCTGGTGTCTCAGCGGTTAAATGGCTGCTCACGGAAAGATCTGTGGTTAGAACCAATCAGCTGCTGCATGGAAGAAAAGACCAGGCATTCTGCCCTTGTAAAGATTTATAGCCTAAGAAATCCTATGGTTGTACACTGTTCTATAGAGTTGGTGGGTTTGAATCTACTTGAGGGCACACAACAACAAAAATAATCTAAGGAACTATTGTTCTTGGTTAAAAAACAAAACAAAACAAGCAAACAAAAAACTTCAGTCACCTGTTTTCTCTTATTAGCTCTACTGTGAATCATGGTCAAATTTACCTATTCAGCCTTACCTTTTACATAGAAGTGCAGTTTTGTGTATCCACAGCCTTTAATCAAGGCATTCAAAATGAAATTCTGGGCATCACCTAAGAAGTCTTTGAAGCCATGTTCTTAATGAATTGTAGTGTTTTAAATTGGTTAAGTTGATATTGGCTGATGGTGTAAATTTTTAATCTTTATTTTCAAGTGTAATTTTAAATGCTATCTTCATCCAATGTTAAATTCATTTTCTTTCTTCTGTGTAGTTACATATTAAGTATTAGTATCAAGGTTATGTCATATGCACCAGGGGCAACACATTTCTAACTTAGTGTCTGTATTTTTGGATCCCTGACTCTTTGTTTTGTTTTGTCTTTTCTGTGTGTGTGTGTGTGTGTGTGTGTGTGTGTTTGGATCCCTGACTCTTTATTAACTTCCAGATTTATAAACAATTGACTGAAAGTTACAGTTGATAGATGTAAACTCTTCTGTTAGATTTAGACACCCTCTCCCAGAGCCCTGCTATAAATCACTGTCCCGTTTACATATGTCTTAATTAGTTATTGCTTTGGCAGTCTGATTTGAAAAACCTTCTATCTTTACCATTAAACTCTTAATTATCTGATTAATATATGACTCATTCTGAAAATTTATTACTATCAATTTCTAATTTATTAGGGCATTCCAATAAATTGTATTTTAAAGGCTTTGAATTAGGCACTCCAGATTTCTGAAAGCTATATGGTGAAAAATCAACTCTCAAAAACAAGAAGTAAATTGTACATCTAATATCCTACAAAATATAGCAGAGAATGCTGCCCAAAAGTAAGTCTTCACTTCTTTGATTGCTCTACCAAACACTGCATTGAGACGTTAAGACTGTCCTTTTAAAACAAGTGTGAATAATTGTTGGCTAGACCTAAGCAGAATTCTAAGGACAAAGAAATATTGAATTGCATAGATTGATAAGCCCCTTGTTGTATTTTGGGGCAGATATATGATTTTGTGTTGATTCTCCCTTCCAACTATGCTTTTCTTCTAATGCGGGCACACTCATGCACATTTGTACTTAAATGCCTGCTTGGGACCTTAGAGCACTTATTGGACAGCCTGTAGGTTACATATATGCGGCTGTTATTTATTGTTTTACCAGGCAAGGGATGAGAGATTTATGTTTATCAGTTTTATGCTGTTGCCTACTGATGATGAATAGCTCCTATAGGGGATTAGGGCACGGCTGGAGGATACTAAGTGAGGATAAGCATTTAAAAATAATAATATTCTCGGTGATGGCAGGCACAGTGAAGAGAAAAGGGAAATGGACCCTTTCCTCCTTATGATGTCCAATTGAGCATATCTATGTGGTTCCCTTTTTTCCTTGGGTCCTTGTCACATTTATACTTTAATCTTTCTTAGGATGTGTATGCTGTCTCATCGTGATATTTACTGTAAGGGTTTGATCTGAAAGAATTTTCAGGACTGATGCCTGATCTCTTTAATCCAGGGGAAGAAATGAGATAACAAATTTGAGAGTACATCACCACTAAAACTTCACCAAAAAATAATTTTCAAATCTCCAAATATTACCTTTATCATAGGGCAGTGCATGGAGTTTGGGTTTTGACCTTTATAAGAGAGCTAATTCTGGAGAAAAATTTAACTTCTTTAATTAGAATACTCACTTTATGAATTGAAACATGATCATCAAAGATTAAGCCTTAGTAACGATAAATGAAGAGCATAATAAAAAGGCCCCCTATTTAGAACAACAAATAATTACTTTGAGCAGAGAACAGTCAGCATTGAAAAAAAAACCCAGATAAATCAAATTCTCAAGAAGTTTTTATTCTAGGCATGACGTTTGAAACCACCAACACCCCCTTTTACAAAAGTGAACTGACCATGGAGTAATTAGAACATCATGGGTGTGGTAGTTATATAATCGCTTGTCAATTTCTAGTCTAACATATGGGGTGAATAGAATATTCTGAGAAGGGACTGAAACTGGAAGCAGACAACAGGCATTGTACAGAACAGAGTACCTCACAACAGCTTGCTCTAGTAGAGGGCAATAAATGCTATAAGAAGAAATCCCCTGAACACAAAAGTACAGTCAGAATGCTCCTTAGAAGAGAGGATAGCAAGACTTCATATCACTTATTTTGAACATGTTTTCAGGAGGGACCAGGCTTTGGAGAAGTTACATCATACTTGGTAAAAATTAGGGTTATAAAAAGAAACAGATTGATAATCCCTCAGTGAGATGACTTGATATAGTGGCTACATTAACAGACTCAAACATGGCAATGATTATGAGGAGGACATGTGACCTAGTAATGATTTGTTGTACATAGTGTTGCTATGAGTGGGAAAGGAGACTGTGGCACCTAACAACAGTGTTACTGAAAGATAATGGATAGTTGAGCCAAGATGTTCTGAGCAGAATAACAATACTTAGCAACTTCAATGAAAAAATTAGTTTGTTCTAATACTGTCATTTTTAACAGGAAATTTTTAATATAGTATTTACATTACAATATAGTTCAGGAAGTTCTGGGTTATTCTTTGGACTGACAACTAGGAAATCAGCAGTTCAAATCCTCAAGTTGTTCCTGGGGAACAGAATGAGGCTTTTGGTTTCCATATACATTTACAGCCTCAACACCCACTGAGGGGCAGTTCTACTCAATCCAATAGGATAACTATGAGTCAGAATCAACTTGATGGCTGTAAATTTTGGATGTGTTTGTGTTTGTTTGTGTGTATGTGTGTTTGCTAGATAGTTTGTTGTGTTATTTGAAGCGTTTTCCACAAAACGCTTGTGGAAAAGTTGATTACTTTTCAATTATAGTTTTCCGTGAACATTTTGAAGTCTCTTCAATTCAAAGATCTTTTCCTGCTCACACACACACACACACACACACACACCTCATGTTACATAGATTGAATTATGTCTCTCAGAAATATGTGTCGAAATCCTCGCTGTTAGAGCTGCAGGATATTTGGAAATAGGATTTTCTTTGTTATGGTAATTAGACCATGTCAGTATAGGACATGTTCTGAATCAAATCACTACTGATTAATACAAAGAGCAGCATAGACAGAGGAGTCCCTGGGTGGTGTAAACTGTGCTCAACTTATTAACTGAAAGGTTAATGGTTTGAACCCTCCCAGAAGTGCTTCAGAAGAAAAGTTTGGCAATTTGTTTCAGTTACAGTTACAGAAAGAAGCTACAAGCACAGAAACCTATGGAATTCATTTTCTTTAAAAAAAAAATCATTTTACTGGGGGTTGGTACTACTCTTATCACAATCCATACATCCATCCATTGTGTCAAGCACATTTGTACATTTGCTGCCATCATCATTTTCAAGACATTTTCTTTCTACTTGAGCCCTTGGTATCAGCTTCTCATTTTCCCCCTCCCTTCACCACCCTCCTCCTTCATGAACGCTTGATAATTCATAAATTATTATTTTTTCATGTCTTACACTGATGTCTCCCTTCACCCACTTTTCTGTTGTTCATCCCCCTGTGAGGCGCTTATAGGTGGATCATTGTGATCAATTTCCGTTTTCTCCCCCCATATTCCCCTTCACCTCCTTGTATGGCTACTCTCAATATTGGTCCTGACGGGTTTATCTGTCCTGGATTCCCTGTGTTTCCAGCTCTTATCTGTACCCATGTACATGCTCTGGTCTAGCCAGATTTGTAAGGTAGAATTGGGATCATGATAGTTGGGGGCAGGGAGGAAGCATTAAAGAACTAGAGGAAAGTTGTATGTTTCATCGTTGCTATACTGCACCATGACTGGTTCGTCTCCTCCCCACAACTCTTCTGTAAGGGGATATCCAGTTGTCTACAGATGGGATTTGGATCTCCACTTCTCAGTCTCTCTCATTCACAATGATATGATTTTTTGTTTTGGGTCTTTGATTCCTGATACCTGTTCCTATTGACACCTCGTGATCACACAGGCTGGTGTGCTTCTTCCATGTGGGCTTTGTTGCTTCTCAGCTAGATGGCTGCTTGTTTATCTTCAAG
>NW_022103923.1:270843-276334 GCF_000313985.2 Echinops telfairi
AAACGATGTACAAATGCGCTTTACACAATTGATGTGTGTATGGATTGGGATAACAGTTGTATGAGCCCCTAATAAAATGTTAAAAAAAAAATTCTGGCTTTTAGACTCTTGAACTATAAGAACACAAATTTTTGTATTTTTTAGAAAACATCCATCTGTTGTGTTGATGTCATGCATAGTAGTGCTAAAAACTAAATTACAATTCACTTGCATTTTGCTTTGCTTCCAACTTCTCACAGTGGAATTCAAGATGAGCTCTCACATTTTCTGGGGCAGCTTTTCCAATCCTTGTTTAGTTGTTTTACAGAATATATAGGCTGTGACACTGAAGGAAGGGAACTTGAGGGACCTCAACTCCCTCTGTTTCTTTCTTCCAGAAAATCTCAAACATCTCCTGAGAGGAGAGGGAAGATTCTCATTAAAAAAAAAAAAAATGAACACACTGTAGCGAAATCAAGGGAGCTTAAAAAGGAAAGGAAAAAGAAATCCCAAAGGTGATTACATCAAAGATGAGGTTAAAAATGTTACATTTGCCTATTTTGGCCTAGAATTGCCTCTCTACACAGTCTCTCAACTCTCTGTAGATTTCATCATCCTGCACACAGCTGGGTGCAAATGGAGTTTCAGGGAGACCTTTCCTCTCAGAGCTCCTCTGCTCCCTTATCTCTAGATAGCATGAAACCCTGGAGCACCAACCTCCCATTTTGTCTTAGCCAAAGTAAACTACCCTGCCAACCCCATTACAAGGACAACATTCCTGCCTTGTACCCTCATCTGTTTGTACGGATTACTGTCTCACTAATGAAGGAACCCCTTATGCAGCCAATATGAACAAATGCTGATGGAGACCTCATGTGGGTTACCATCTCTAAGCGTGCTGTTTCTTCATTCTGGCAGGTGGGGTTGTGGCATAGCAGTGGGCTGCGGGGGGGACTTTAGGAAGAAGGTATTTTTATAAATTGGGATATCAGCACTGAACTCACTCTGATGATACCTCTGGGTCTTACTACTGATCACTCTGACTAAAACCAAAACCAAATACACTGCCATCGAGGTGACTCCAACTCATAGTGACTCATGGGTTAAGGTAGAAATGTCTCTATGGGTTTCTGGGACTGTAATTATTTATGGAAATAGAAAGTCCCATCTTTCTCTTATGGGATGGCTGGTGGTTTCAATCTGCTGATATTGCAGTTAGCAGCCCAATGTGTAACCACTACTCCATCAGGGCACCTTGACCACTCTGATTAGAGTATAATTAAATAAGATTGTCACAGCCTCTGCACAACAGTGGGGGCTGAGGGGTGGGGAGTGAGGAGTGGTCACAGAGGGCAGGAGCTGAATAGATCCTCTTTTTTCCCCCCTATTCTTTTATCATTCCCCAATTAATCCTGGTTTTGGACACCCTACGCTCCCTACATACCTCTTGCACAGGTACTCAAAATATTTCAAGGTAGCCCCACTCCCTAGGGAGGAATATAGGAACATAAATATGAGACCCAAGGTTTTACCAAGGATTACCCTATCCTGCGCCTTCAGTGATTTAAATGACAGACTCTTGTTTCCCTCCACCTCACACCACCTTTGATGCACGCCTCCCCCAAATTTGCCTTCCTGGATACATCATATTGTATCAGTTCTCTGCCTTTCAGCTTGACACCTGTGCCACTCTTCAAAGCATGACATTCTTTAGGGAAATCTTGAGAAAATCTAAATGTCAATTGTGTCTTCATCTAAGACTATGGACTAAACTACTGATCCTATTATACTGTGCAGGCCCCTTGGGAAGGCTTGCACATAGAAGCCACCTGCTTTTATGTGTAAAGTGTTAGACTAGATTGCCTTATAACCCAGTGCTGTCCAATGTTTGATGAAAATATTTAATAATTTGATGTTAGAAAGAAAATTCATATGTTCAAAGTTAATTTAATAAAACAAAAGAAAAAATCCCCAAACCTGTTGATTACAGGTAGTATTTTCACTTCTCAATACTTACCTTCAGTATATTTAGCATTAGACCAAAATTTAAAGCTGATGTGGCATTGTAGACTCATTGTTCTTTTGCATCCCACACAGAGCTTTAGAAAGCGTTGTTCACATCAAGATTAAGTATTTCAAACATAAAATAAAAAGATCAAGTAAAAAATTAAAGCTATTAATCTCACAAGTTAGGTACAGAAAACCCTCCATCACACTGCTGAAGTGCTTCATTATGTCCTAATTTGGTCAAACAAAAGTTCTGAGATGAGAAATATGAATAAGCACTTGATTATGTTGCATCTATTCACTGGAAGAAAAAGGAGCCATTAGTGCATTGTCAGTAGACAGATGCACACACACTTCACAGTAGATAGATATACATTGGTTTTGTAAAGATTGAGAACAGGGCTTTCTGGTCCTCATGCTTTCATTTATGTTAAACACAATAATGTTAGTTGTCAATTTCTGGCCCTTTAAATGCTTAATATGTTCATCAACACTAAATAGGTGGTACCCAAATTAAAATTTTTATCTATGTTAAGAGGATGGCCAAAGTTATGTTACTGCAATAATTTTATTCTCTCCAAATAAATATGACCCTGATTTCTAACCCAGAGTTTAAAAAATTCTACCAGTCACTAAATGGAGAGCAATGTGTTGCAGATTGTATAGAGAACCTGAGCTATTCTATCAGCAGATTGTCAGAGGTCATTTGTAAATAGAGGTGGGAAGTGTTTTGAGTTGCTGACTTTGAGTTTCCCCTGACTCATGGTACCCCTTACAAAACTGAACAAAATGGACTGATTTTCAAGAACAGATTATCAAGTAAAAATAAGCTCTTCAAATAATAAACTAATTAATTACAGGTAGGACCTGTCACTTTGAAAGAACATCAATCACATCATTCTTTGGAGTCTCAATGAATTGTACCCCATCTGTCCCCTAAGCCAATGACACCCGTGGACCTGGTTCACAGGGACTAGAGGAGAAGATGACAGTGGGTTGGCTGGTATGAATTTCATGACCTAGCCCAAGGGGGATAGGGTTGTTGAGAACTTGTGACAGGGCTCATGGCCTGTCGTGATTTGACTTTGCTTATGAATGCAGACTCACAGGTTCCAACTGGAATGAAGATACTTTATGTCAAAGAACATGCTTGTCTCTTCAGAGCACTGGGTAATGTGGGCAGTATAGAAACTGGATACCCAAAATGGAGGGATAAAGGCATGAAGTGGCTGGCTTACAAACTTTCAAAGTGGAGGAATATATATTGATAGGATTATGGTGGAAATGTTCACATAACTGCAGTTGTTAAGTATAGAATGCTTTTGTTTGCTTATAGAATACAATGTTTAAATGAGGCTGGCACATTTTGAGTTGTAGGCATTTTAGTTTTATACTGTTAAGCACATATATGATTTTATTATTACTTTGTATCAAAATGATGTATGGCTAAAGAATTGTGTACAGGTTTCAAGTTGACAAGGGGTGGTCTGTGGTGGTTACATAATTTCATGTCAACTTGATAAATGAATGTTGGGATGGTCAATCAGGTCATAGCCTCATGATGCCTCTTTGTGTATGTGGCCTTCTCCTGAGGATTCTGGAAACGTTCTCTCTTTCTCTGCTTCACTTTTCTGTTGATGAGACACTCAGCAAGCTGGAGGAGCCTCATGGAGACCCACACCAGCACTGAGATACTTCCACCGCCATTGGGTCTACAATACTTTTCACCCACCAGGCTGTGATCTTCCTGCATTTAGCATCATTGCATGTGCTGTCTGAGTCTGAAGAGGAATTTATGGACTAGTATTGGATTTATGGCTAATATAAGACTTATGCACTTGATCTGGACTGGGCTGGGATGTTTACTCGATATCCAATACTCTTTGATATAAAGCTCTTTCTTAGACATATATTGGTGTCTCTGGATTTGTTTCTCTAGTCAACCTGTACAAACACACTGGGTAAATGAAAAGAAATATAATGAAAACATATGTCCACACAAATACATATACATACAAGAATGTCCAGGCCAACATTTTAAAAGTATTAATAACCAAATGTCTTTCAACCAATGAATCAAAAAATTATTTATGATATGTCTAGATTATGTAAAATTGTTGCTTTTAGAAGGTGCTGAGTGACCCCATGAACAACATAATGAAACATTGAATGATCCTGTGTGATCTCTCAATCCTTGTTGTATTTGATCCCATTGTTGCAGCCCCTATATCAATCCATCTCCTTGAGGGTCTTTTCCTTTTCCCCCTGACCTACTTGAATGAGAATGATGTCCTTCTTCAGGGACTGGGGACAAAGTCTCCTCATCCTCCATTCTGTATCTATGTCATCCGAAAGAAATGTAAATTCTTTTGAGAACACCATAATTCAAAGGGATTAATTCTTCTTTTGATTTCTTATTCATTGTACAGATTTTACATTCATACAAGAAAAATGGAACCTACTGTGTCTTGGGTCAGGCACACCTTAGTCCTCAAAATGGCATAGTTGTTTTTTTTAACACTTTAAAAGAGCTCTTACGCAGCAGATTTACCCAATGAAAAATGTTGCTTGATTTTTTTATTGCTGTGTTCATGGACCTTGGCTGTGACCTATATAAAATTAAATCCTTGATAGCTTCATTGTTATTATTATTATTTTGGCATTTATCATGATGTTACTTAGAGTTGTGAGGATTTTTCCCCATCATTTTAAGGTGCAATCCATATTGAAGGTTGTAGTCTTCATCAGTAGTGCTTCAAATCTTCACTTTCAACCAGCAAGCTTGGGTTACCTGCACACCACAGGTGGTTAATGATTCTTCCTCCTATCTTGATGCTGTATTCTTCTTCCTATAGTCCAGTTTCTCAGATTATTAGCTGAATATGCACATGGAATAAATATGGTTAAAGAATACAATTCAGTCCCACATCTTTCCTGATTTTAAGCCACACAGTATCCCATTGTTCTGTCTGAATTTTTGCCTATGTATAGGGTCCACATGAAGTGCTCCAAAGTTTCCACAATTTGTGATGTTATCTATACTTCTTTGATTTACACATTTGAATGCCTTTTCAGAGTCAATAAGACACAAGGAACCTTCTTTCTGGTGTTCTCTGTTTCAGCAATGATCCATCTGACATCAGAAATTGTATTCTTAGTCCCACATGCTCACATCCCTGGCCCCAACCAAGCTTGAATTTTTAGCATAACCATTTTTTGAGTTTTTCAGCAAGATTTTACTTGCACGTGTGCTTAATAATTATGTTAAATAATTTACAAATTTGATAGAATCATCTTTCGTTGGACTAAACATCAATATGGGTCTTTCCAGTCAATTTGACAGGAAGTTCTCTCCCAAATTTCTTATAACAGACTAGTGAGTGTTTTCATTGTTCCACCCATTTGTTCAAACATTTCATTTGTTTTTTGAAAAAATGGCATGGACCATGACTGACACTCTTTCGCTTCAGTTTGGAGAAGAAGAATCAGCCCATGTCTGATTGCC
>NW_022103923.1:276771-283440 GCF_000313985.2 Echinops telfairi
TCTTGGATCTCAGTGCATCTCATCTACTATGTCTCATAGTTTCAGTGCTCTGGCCTCTGGTGCCTTTGCTCACTTCACCACTTTAAGTAAAGACGTTGTACTCACTGCCTTGCAGTTCTTTATTCTTCATGGTCATGGGATTTTTCTTCCTGCTTGTGACATGGCACACCCTGAAGACCATGGGAATGACAAAACTGACTAATCTCTTAATTAGAGTCATCCACACCTTATTTGCATGATCACACCCATAGTGAGTCATTTCACTTCACTGCAGTATTCCATCAATTCTGAACCCTTGTTTTAGGATAATACCTTCACTAAAACTTGGATTTCTTCCTTCAATACCATCATGAGTTAATTGATGAAATGGTTGAATAACAAGCAATTGTTTTTTTGCACAGTGATTGTGGGTGATGCTTCCTGTGTTGTTCAATATTTTGCTCATATAATCTTTAACTACTGTAACACAATGCTTCAATTTTTTAAAAAGAGAAAATTAATGGTGAAAGAAATAGTATAAAAGATTATCAAATGCCTTATGATATGTGAAGGAAGCTAGATAAAAAATACTAATGTATCATACCATTACAATATAGGATAGGTACCTGGGAAAGACCAGATCATTGTCTTACAGGGGATTGAGATGGGGGAAAGGGATTTAATACAAAGGGACATGAGGGAAATTTTTGGAAATGTTCTATGTTGTGATTATGGTGGGGTTTACATGACTGTATACAGTCATCAAAACTGAACAACCAGTGTATTTGATAATGATGTAGTCTTGGTGTCAAAATTATATCTCAATAAACCTTATTTTAAGATTTCAAATCTATAGGGAGAAGGTGAGATGATGAACTAGGCAGATGAAATGGATATGTATGAAAATCCTGGAACCCAGAGCTTCATAAGAAGGATAAAGAAGCAGATCAGATTCCTATGAGATGCAGAGGCTGAATGAAAACAGAAAACAAGGAGGCCTACGGAGTGGCAAACTGCCAAAGAACCCAGCATGGCCATTTTGACTCACAAGCAGCATTCCATTCCAAGCGGAAACCAGGGAACTAGTTCCACTCTTCCAGGACTGCACCAGCACCCACAGGGGTGATAGGAGCCCAGAAGAATGGGATCTTCCCCATTACCTAGCAGTCTCTTGGTGATCAGAGGCATGGCCCAAATCCCATCCATCCTTCATCTGGTGCTTAGTCACCTCCTCCACTCAACTGCAGGATGTGCTGCTTTTATTCTTTCCTTTTCTTTCGGTATATTTCTTTTTAGTCCTTCCTCTCCCTACATTTTTTATTTTTTGCTCATGAGAAGTGGAAGCCCACCCAGACACTGCCTTCATACTACTCTGGTCAATGTGGAAGAGCATGATGTTCCCTCTGTAGCCATGTTCAGCAGGTAGTACTTTCACCACCACTGTGCCTCTTTTTCTCCTTCTCAACCCTCCAAATGCTTTGTTTTGCTATTTCTTCCTTTCTTTTCTTGTGGAAGGAGCATGATGCTCCCTCTATAGCCATGTTTATCAGGTAATACTTTCACCATGACTGTGCCTCTTTTTCTCCTTCTCCACCCTCCACCTGCTTTGTTTTTCTATTTCTTCCTTTCCTTTCTTCTTCCTCTTCCCCTCTATTTTTCAGGCCGTACTTGGCCTCATCTGAGCTTCAGTGGCCAGTGGTTAGCAGTACCAACTACTGCCCCTATGTGGATGTCAGTTAATGAACCTGAAAAATGAGCTGCACATGCCTGGTGTAGTTATGGTTGGCAGTTAAACTTGAAACAAGACTGTGCCACTACATCTGCACTTTTTAAAAACTTGTCCTTTTTATTAGTTCTTTCCTATTTTCACCTGCCCCTTTGACTTTTTTATTTTCTTTCTCCAGGTTCCTTCTCTTTTTTGATACTGAAGAGTGGTGTCTCACTGCTGCCATCTCTGTATTCAATGACACCTCCCCTTGTTCCACCACATGCAGCATTGTTCACTCCCATCAATTGAATGCTGCATTCCTGTTACAGCTGTGATTGGCATTTAGTTCTTACACCAACACTGTATTACTTTTTTTCTTTCTGTCTTTTTCCTTATTTTGTTTTCTTTCTTTTTAGATCTTCCCTCTTTTCACTCTCTTTTATTTATTTTCCATTATTTTCTTCCTCATGACCCATTTTATTTCTATTTTCTGTTTTTCCCCAGTAGCCACACCACCCACTCCAGCAACATTGTATCAAAAATCAAAGCAAAAAAAGAAAAATCCCAGTGGACCAAACCTACCCACTTTTCCCTTAGTTGCTCTGTATAAGCCGCTATCAGAGACTCATATTCATGCTCGTATAGAGAAGAAAACAGTTGAAAAGGAAGCAGGAAATATTAAAAACTAAACTTTAAAATGGATCTAAAATGATAGGATGTTAAAATTTAATCTAACTACATCTGCCACAATCCACTTTCCAATGCACTTTGCATGAGAGCAAGGCTATTAGCATCCTTGGTCTATGTTCAGAGGGGATTTATCAGAAGCTTAATCCACCTGGGCATCCCCTTCTCTTCTGTTTTCTTTGAAACTATTTGATTAGGAGCTAATCAAGACATCAGACCTTTCCATAGTTCAATCACATGAAGCATGCAATTGCTATCACAATCAGTTTCAAAATATTTTTCCTTCTTGTATTCCTTAATACCAGCTCCCTCTTACTTACCCCACACCTACCCTGCCTCACATGCCCCCTCTAGGAACCCATTCTAGTTATTGTCTCTATAGATTCATCCATCCTGTGTTTCATATACCTAAAGACAGAAAGAATACATAACAGAGTCAATAAAGCTACCAACAATGGCAAAATACAACAGAGATCATCCCTAATATGAAAAAAACCCATAAAATATTGAAAACCAGACGGAGCACAAAGAATATATACAAACTCTTAATAGCTACTAGGATAGCAGACATGCTTTGCCTTCCAAGGACTGGAAAAATCAGTCACCATGTGCCAGAAAATAACTGTTCACCAAGGGACTCTTCCAGAAACACTAACCTTTGTTTAATAAGTTATTGATTTCCTAAACTGTTAAGTATGGTGTATAGCAGCAATAACCTACATGATACCACTCATTACATCAGTTAATACTTAGTTTATTAGAACATTAACTTTTGCCACAGGCAGTTAACTGGCAAACTCATTATGAGTATGTGTGTGTGTGTGTGTGTGTGTGTGTGAGAGAGAGAGAGAGAGAGAGAGAGAGAGAGAGAGAGAGAGATTGACTTATAATGAGAGATTTCCATGTGAACATTAGTTAACTATTTTAGATGTCTTGTGGGAGCTATGCACACATCGCCGCCTCGTCATCCTTCCCTCTTCCTAGAAGAAACAAGCCAGTGTTATGTAAAGCCCCTCTGAGTTTACTGAGCGAACCAACAATCAACCAATAGAACACACTGAGTCATCAATTTAAACATCACATGTGTTTGTTAAGGTGAAAAACTTGGGCCTAGGATAAGAAAAGAGTAGTAAAACAAAAGTTAAAAGTTAAGTGTTTCTTCATTGTTGTTGTCAGGTGGGATTCATGTTTATTCCTTTAGATGGGGGGGGGGCATGACATTTGGGAAAGTCTATTTTTAGTGTCCATCAGATCTGGTTCAAATCACACTGTTTCCAGCAATATGGTCTTGTGCAGTTTATTTCGTATTTCCATGCTTCAGTTTCTTCAACGGGCTATTTTATAGGCTGATAGCCTTTAATACATTTACTATAATTAATACATGTAAACTGTAATCATTTTCATGCCAATCCATTTTAAAGACCAATCTTATGAGATAATTCTCTTTAAGTTTCTGTGTGAATGTGTTTTGCTGCGCTTTTCTTATGGGACCAATCCAAAGCAAGCTTATTGTCATTGTGTTGATTGTAGCTCATAATAAAAGAGTGGAATTCCCACATAGTACAGAAGTAGTGTCACATCTTTCACCCATGGAGCAGCTGGTGGGTTCAAAACACTTAGCTTTAGATGAAGGCTGAGTGCTTACCTACTGCACCACCAGAGTTCCTTCTTCCTAAGGGAAGTGATGATCGGTTCCAGTTTAATTGTAAACTCGTTGATTGTAATTAATTTGTTTCATGTGCTTTAGCACCTGAAAACTTAATTTTTTTCTTTTTCTTCCCGCCCCCATCAACACTATTATTTGTTCAACACTAGTTGAAGGTTAAGTGTTTTTCTCTACCTCACTTTAGAAAATAATTGTCAATATGTTAAATTCAAAAACAAAATGACCCGACTATGTAAAGCACAGCTCTTAATCTAGAATTCATCAATTTCCAATAAGGTTTCAGATAAAAGGTTATTAAATACTATTAAATGCTAACCATATTGCCTTTATGTTGGCTGATACCCCACAATAAAGTATTCACTTTTATAGAGGATTTCTATAAAATATTTCAAGCCCTTATTGTTTATAAATTATATCTACAAAGAGAGATATCTAGCTAAGGACTAAACCTCCAGGAAAGTTCTATGTTTACTCATTGTGTGTGATCAGTAGTTTGAACAAATTATCAGGAGTATTTATTGCTACCAAAAAGAAGATATATTTCTTCAGGGAGCTTATGGTTCAGTCTGGAAGACAGATCTTACTGAGAAGGAACAAGTGAAAATAAAATGATCTTGTAATCAGAATTCAAAGAGCACTGGTGGCACCCCCACACTGAAAGTTTCTCTATGAAACATTCAGTTTCTGTTGCATTTTTCCTCCATGATGCCTTTTGATGAATATATTAAAGTAAACCAAATAAGAACATGTAAGTTTAAGTCTATTGCATTGTTAAAACAAATATGTATATATGCACATGTGAAGAATGAGGATTTCAGAAAACTTAATTGTGCTCATGTGAAACCTGTATATGGACCAAGATGCAGTCATTCACACAGAACAAGGGAACACTGCATGGTTCAAACTCAGTTTGTATGTGGATCAATTAACCAAAGAACTTGGACTATATTAAGAAGAATTTGGTATAAGGAATGGAGGGAGGAGAATTTACAACCTATGATATGCAGATGACACAACGTTGCTTGTTGAAATCAAGGAGAACTTGAAGCATTTTTTAATGAAGATCAAACATTGCAGTCCTTAGTACGGCTCACAATTAACTCAATGTAAAGAAAAACAAAATCCTCACATTTGCACAAATGGACAATATCCTATTAAAAGGAAAAAAGCTTGAAGTTGACAAGGATTTCATTATATGTGAATCCACAAGAAATCAACAGAAGTATGGCATTGAGAAAATCTCCTGCACATGACCTCTTGAAAGTGTAGAAGAGCAAAGGTGTCACTTTGAGGACTAGGGTGCACCTGATCCAAGTCACGATATTTTCAATGACCTCATAGGCATCTGCAAGTTGGACAATGAATAAGGAAGACCAAAGAAGAATTGATGTCTGAATTATGGTGCTAGCAACGAATATTGAAAGTACCATGAACTACCAGTAAAACAAACAACTCTGTCTTGTAAGAAGTACAGTCAAAATGCTCCTTAGGAGGAAAAAAGACTTTATAGGATCCCTATTACGATGGTCTCACATTCTTTGCACATGATGTCAAGAGAGACCAGCTCTGGCAAAGAGCATCATACTTATAATGTAGAAAGGCAGCAAAAAGAGGAAGATTTTCAGCTAAATAGATTGACACAGTGGCTGAAACAATGAGCTCAAACATAACAATTTTTACGATGACCCATTACTTTGTTTTGTTTTGTATGAACCTTTTTTTGTTTGTTTTGTATGAACCTTTTCTAGGGCATCTAACAATTCATCAATAAATTTTTAAAAATTAATCATGTAATAGTAGTACAATATTTTAATAAATTAAAGCTTCAAACTCCTTGTGACCTCCAGAACAGTTTATCTTCTTAAAAGCTAGGGTAAAGATTGTTGCTAAATTTTGGGAAGCTGCAGGGCTGCATTGGGAGCTAGCATGAAATCTGTCCCACATTCCTACATAACAATCCAGACTCTTCCTCTAGTCTTCTTTTTTCTATGGTCTCCCAGTCCCTATCCCATCCCCCACACAACCAGTATCCGTCATTTTCTATATAGACTTTTTGCTTCTTCTCCTTGTTCTAATACAAACAGTGAAGAAGACATAAGACTCCCAAAAGTTCAGGTCTGGCCCAACCTTTCTTTCAGTTTCTGTTGTGCAAAGTTATTATTATCTCTGTGCAAGATTTTAGGTTGGGTCTTCCTATCAACCAGGGTCTATTTACCGTAATGGCCTTGATTCCACCTGGGTTCTTAGCTCCTTGGTGTATTCATGCCCCACCTATCCATTGCAAACTTTATCGTTATTTGGAATACCCTACCACTCTCCATCTCCCTCTATGTAAAGTCTATATCTTCTTTAATCTAGTCAAAAGCCTATTTGGGGGGGGGGGCACCTCTTTCATTTAAGCCCCTCTAAACATTACAAGGAGCCCCAGTGACATCGTGGATTTTTTATTGGGCTGATAACTGCAAGATCAGCATTTGGAAACCATCACCTGTGCTACAGGAGGAAGATGAGACTTTCTACTCTCCTTAAAGTGTACAGTCCTGGAAATCCACTCGGGGAAGTTCTACTTTGTCCATCCAGTCCTTGACAATGAGTGAGAAACATTTCAAATACACCCTTCTGGCAATAT
>NW_022103923.1:283540-292292 GCF_000313985.2 Echinops telfairi
AAAAAAAAAGAAAAGAAAAAAAAGCTTGGGATCATTGTACTAAGGGCATCACTTATGTAACAGGATTTTAAATGCTCCCCATAAGCTCAAAAAGAGACTACAAAAGCTGACCAGAGAAAAATTGTTGCCTGGTATTGACACCATGTAAACAGTGGTACTAGATCACTTATGCAGGATTTGTAAAGGAGGAGACCTATGACTGGAACGCACAGAATAACAGATCACCCACTCTAAGAAGATACAGGAGGTTAATATTAAGATGTCAATGTGACCAAATTTAATTGTACTGGTTTATTTTAATTCTTTTGCTTTATACTTTTTATTGAAGTAAACTATCTAAAAGAGAAGTGTACATATTGTAAAAATGCAGGTGAATAAATTTTCATGAATTTCCTTCACCCATTTAATTAACACCTAATCAGGAAACATAAAGTTACCGGCAAATTGGAGCGCCCCCACCTCCACCCATCTCTGACACCCTTCTAAAGAGCCATTACGCTATTAGAACAGCAAAGAATAGTTTGGCTTGTTTAAAGCTTTATATAAATACAAGATTTAATCTTTTGTGCTTGGATTGGGGCTCATTATAGCATTATAGTGATAGGCCCGAGAAGAATTAGAATTCCAGGACACTTAATTGTGCACATGTGGAAACTTTACATGGATCAAGGGGTAGTTGTATGAACAGAACAAGGGAGTACTTTTTGGTTTAAAATCAGAAAAGCTGTTCAAACTCTACGCTGAGCAAAAATCAGAGAAACTGGGTTACATGAAGAAAAATTGGGCATTAGAATTGGAGGAAGTCTTAACGACCTGTCATATGCAGATGGCAGAACCCTGCTTGCTGAAAGGGAGGTGGACCATACCACCTAACAACATAGTATTATATGTGTGTCCTTCTTGTTTGTTTGTTTTCTTAAATGTACTTAAGAAGCTGTGGTGGCATAGTGCTTAAGAGTTGGACTGCCATCGCAATGCCAGCATTTCAGAACTATTGTGCTCCTCAGGAGAAAGACAGGGCTTTCTATCACTGTAAAGCGTTATAGTCTCAGAAACTCACAGGGGAAGATTTGTCCTATTGTATTGGGTGACTTTGAGTCGGCATCGATTTGATGGCAGTGAGTTTTAAATGTATGTAAAATGAACCTTTCTATTTGATTTATATGTAGAATTTCTTATTGGACATGTTCAAGAATTTACCCAAAGTTTTGGTTACTTTAAAAGGCATACAAAATCTTCTGGAAAGATGTCAGACTAGGATTATACAGGATCCAGACCTACAATAAAGACACAGAGACCAAAGGAAATAGATATTGATGATAACCCTGGAATCATGAGCTTGGAGGAAAGTTTAGAGTAGTATATTGAATATCAACCAGGAGAAGAAGTTGAACAAAAGAGAATATCAAAGAGATAGATGGAGTAAGAACACTGATGAAATGGGTGAATTACCTGTAGGCCTGACGTAGCATGGTCATTTTTAAGTTTTTCAGGCAGTGTTTGATCTGGACCCCCCCAAAAAAAACAAAAAACAATCTCAGTGCCATCATGTCAATTCTGATGCATAACAACCTTATCAGGCAGAGTTTCCTGTGAGATTCTGAGACGGTAAATCTTTACTATCCATGTGTGGAATCTATGAATGGTTTTGGGCTTCTACTGTCATCGATAGTCTTCGGAAAACTGAGTGCTCACATTTCAGTTAATGACGTCTTAAAATAAGCAGCCATCTACGTAATGTGTCAACTAACTCCACATGGAAGAAGCATACCAGCCTGCCCGTGTGACAAAAGGAATGTAAATAATACTATCTAAATCTGAAAGAGGGAATGGTATCAGAGCTTAAATTGGAGACACTCAGTTTTGAGAAGGCTATTGATTACGGAGGAAGCTCAAAATCTAGTTTCAGGGTCCATACACGGATTACACCTCTGAATCCCTGCTGAACATAGTCCAGAGATGTGAGTAGCCTGACTGCCAGACAGAGAACATTGTAAAGTTGATTATGGTAGATACAGTAAAGACAGAGTGAGACTTTTAATTCACAGATTTGTTGAGGAAGGTGAAGTTTGTAGGGAACAGGAAATCAAAGGAAATGAAAGGAGTTTAGGATAGCCAGATAAAGAAAGGTTAGAACTGGCCCTTTGTCTAAAACCAGAGAATGAGCCAACCTAAAAGGTCTAGAGACCACGAGAGCCGCTATTACATAAAGGAAGAGAAAATTAGATTTAATACTAGCAAATTCAGAGTTTGGTGAGGAAAAGAGTTAAAGGGCTCTGGTGCCACAGCAGCTACTTCTGCTGAGGGACTCTGCAGGGAAAGGAACAGCTGAAAGTGTTCAAGTGCCAGAGAGCCACAGGTACTTCAGATAGCTAGCAAGGGTCAGAAGCAAGAGAGGCAAGAGTCAGAACAAAGGATTGTCTTGGGTATTTAAGTCTTTGGGCCATCTATAATTATTTTTTAGACATCTTTCTGTTGGTGTGAATAACTCCAATGGGCTGGGTACCAGCTTCAGTGAGCTGATGGCATTTAAGTGGGTGGGAATATGGAAAGAGCAAGCTTTGTAAACAAATGAAACATCTGCTCTTGTCCTTAGTAAAGCTGCCCCTGGACCCTAGAGTAGCGGTTCTCAAAACTGTGAGTCACGACCCCTTTGGGGGTGAAATGGCCCTTTCACAGGAGTCACCTGATTCATAACAGTAGCAACCAAAATAATTTTATGATTGGGAGTGACCACAACATGAAACACTGTATTAAAGGGTCGCGGCATTAGGAAGGTTGAAAACCACTGCCTTAGAGTTATGTAAAAACGTAATATCTTATCATTTGATCTCCTGTTTCACCTATTTTATAGTTGTTTGAGCTTTAAGAATTTTCTGCTATCATTTAGGTTGACGTTATTTTGTTTTCTCTGGTCGTTGTTGTTGGGTTTGCATTATTTGTTTGTTTTCTTCCTGTGTATGTTTTGTATGATTTTCTGCATATGAAATCCAGGATAGGTAAATGTTTAGCGACAGTAATTGGATCAATAGTTACTTAAGGTCATGGCAGGGAAGGATGGGGGGAGCTATAGAGTAACAACAATAAGTAGGAGAAAAAATATTCTGAAATTGATTGTGGTGATGATGCCACTACTCTTAATATGACTGAAATATTAAATTATATGATATGTGAAATTTATGTTAATAAATCTCTGCCCAATAAAAGTGGGCAGAGAATGTGAACAGACAGTTCACCAATAAACACAACCAGGAAATGTGAGAGAATGCTTAACATCAATAGCTAATTTTGTTAGGTGCCCAATAATTCCCACACATAGCAATCCTATCTCTGTACAACAGAATGGAATGAAACACTGCCCAGTCTTGCACCATCCTCACGATTGTTGCCACGCTGTGGCCACTGTGTCAATCCATCGTTCAAGCGTCTTCCTCTCTTTCTCTGTATCTCTACTTTACCAAGCACGATGTCCTTTTACAGGTACTGCTCTCTCTTGATACCATGTCAAAAGTCCACGAGGCAAAGTCTCACCATTCTTGCTTCTAAAGGGCAGTTAATAGCCACTAAACTAAAAAACACCCAAATCACTGCCATGGAGTTGATTCGGACCATAATGACCCTCCAAGTCAGGGTAGAACTGTTGGGTTTCTGAGACTGTAATTCTTTACGGAAATGGAAAGTCTTGCCTTTCCCATGCAGTGCCAGCAGCTTGTGTTGTAAAACTGCTAACCTTCTGGTTAGTGGCCCACTGCATAACCATTACACCACCAAGGCATCTTTAATAGCCAGTGGAGCGATGGAAATGAAAACAATATATCATCTCCTGAGAATCAATGGGAGAGTTACAGAACCGAGCAAAACAAAACAAGAAACGACAAATGCTGGCAAGAGTGTGGAGAGGAAATCACTGTAAATGAAGTATTGCATTGTTCAAATCTGCTGTTAACAAGCAAACATGTCACTTTGAATCCTAAGATGTGCCTGATCCAAGTCATGGTATTTTTAGTCACCTCATATGCACCTGAAAGATGAACAATTAATAAGGAAGTTAAAATAGATTTGATGAATTTGAATTGTGGTGTTGGCTAACAATATTGACTATATAAGTGGCTGGGCTGGAGTTGTCACAGCCACTGAGAGAAAAGATGATAACCATAGGAAACTACACTTCTTGCTCCTTAGCAAAGGCCACCCATGTGCTGAGGTGAAGGGGAGCGTGACACCCCCGAGAAGTGCAGCAGAGGCTGGGCTGAGCTTTTCCAGGTACCAGTCTGTGCACCCTGGTCAAGGTGAGGACATCAAGAGTTCATTCTCTGAGCATGGCAGACAGAAGGCAGAGGCTCTGGGAGTGCCAGGGAGGAGAGTAAAAGGTCGGCGTGGGCACAGCATCATTGTGGTACTGACACCTACCCTAGAGCACAACAATCAGACCCATTTAGTGGATCGCCATCTTAGCACCAGAGACTTCACTCCTAGGCCACCAAGTCCCTGTGCTCTCTCCAGCATGTGTCTTTGGTCTACAGGGCAAGGTGATTCTGGAGATGGGCATGACTTTGGCAGGCAACGGCATGGGGGAAGTGTGAGTGTCAGTGCTGACCCTGCTGAAGCTAATCTGACTGGCGTGCATCTACCTGGTGCTGTGTCTGGCTCATGACTGACCATCAGTATTACCTGTCCCTGTGGGAGTCCTGCTGGAAGCCTGTCAGCCTGGACATGTGGCACTGTGAGTCCACGCTCAGCAGCGGTGAGGGCCCATCACCTCCACCCCTGGCACTGCTCCATTGCCCAGAACACTACTACCCATTTCCCTGCAGCTTCGGTGGCCCCTCCCCGATGTTCTTCTCACCCCATTCAGGCCTTTACAACCACTGCCCTGTCACCCACTCCTTTTTCCTTAGCCAATCCAGGTGGCCAACACTAAAGGGACATCCCACACTCTCATCCTCCTCCCTGGGTCATTCCTCCTGCTCTGGAGTAACACCTACGTTATTCTGGGTAATTATTATTATATAGGGCAAGACTCATGTGATTGGGTTAAAAATTTAATGCTTTGAAGCCCTCATTAAAAAAGCTATAAGCAAAAAATGACCCAACTCCACCTAGACAACCTGGGTTCTTGGTTCAGGCTCCCCAACTCTTTTCTGCCCACTCAGGGAGGAATTTGCCTGAATTGACCTCTCTGTGCCCATGTTTCTGCCTGTTCCACTCCACCTGATCTGGGTTCCCTCACTTCCTTATATCTTTGAGGGGTATACAGAGTTGGGACATAGCAATGGGTTGTGACTTGCCCACCCTTTCCCTCATCCTAGGCATGTCTCCTCTCTCGTGCCTGAATTTTAGTTCTCCAAGAGCTACAAATGCCTGGAAAGTTGTAGCTTATTCAGCCAGGACAACAAGCTGTAAAGGAATCACCAGTGTGGGAATAGTCAATGCCTGAATTGGATCTTGAAGTGCAAACAAAACAAGATAGTATAGAGGACATTGTTAGTATGATTTTTCAATTCAGTATTACATTTCCAGATTTTGATATAGATAGTAGTTAAGCAAAATGATATCGATTATCCTCAGAAATACACACTGGCAGATTGATGCTAACTCATAGTGACCCTATAGGACAGTGGGTTTCTGAGGCTATACCTCTTTACTGGAGTAGAAATCCTCACCTTTCTCCCCAAGAAATGATCATTTGGAATTTCCGACCTTGCAATTAGCAGCCCAACAATAACCACTACACCACCAGGGCTCCCTAGCATTGCCCTAAGGTTACCCACATTTAATATACACTCCTACAGTAGTGTTCAGTGAATTCTGGTTAACATTTATGACCAGAGGAAGAGGGGGCGGTGGTATGTCTGTCTCTGATAAGGTGGTTTAAATTCTATTGGTAATCATAATCCCCCCTCCCCCCACAAAAAAACCTCATTGCCATCAAGTCAATTCTGACTCTTAGCGACTCTATCGGACAGGGTACAACCGTACCTGTGGAGTTCTGCAACTGTAACTTATAGGAGTAGAAAGCGCCCTTATTCTCCTGTTGGAGGATACACAGGAGTATAGTATATGATGGAATTTATTCACAAATGTCAAGTAAGCATTAAGCTGCCAATTGGAACATCCACAGTTCAAAACCGTCACCCAATCCTCAGTAGGAAGATGAAGCTGTCTGCTCTCATAAAGATTTATATCCTCTGAAAACCTATATAGGGTCATTATCAATTGGAAGTGACTCAATGGCAGTGGGGTGACTGGTTGCTATGAATTATATATGTGCATGATTCAAAGGGAAAAGAATGATAAATCAAGTGTGACAAAATATTAACAATTGGTGTATCTAAGTCAAGAGTATTTTTCCTACTATTCAGGCAACTTTTGTATAAGTTTGGCAATATTTCCTTTTTAAATTAAAAGAGTATTGTTCACTAGTATAAAATACTTCCAATATAATACATTTGAAACAAGTACCTGATAAAGTAGGATGAGAAGTCATTAACTCTGTGAAAACTGTTGTTGTTGTGTGCCATCCAGTTGTCTCCCATCCAAAGCAATCCTATGTAAAACAGAACAAAATACTGCGAGGTCAGGTGACAACCTCACAATTATTCCTAAAATATTCAGTTCTACAGTGCAAACTGTAGAATATCAAATACAAGGTTAACTCAAAAGTGTTGCTACTTGGGTACCAGTTCATACATGCACAAGCATATTCTGAATAATTATTATCATTTTTACACCAGTCTCTGTGATTAGTTGACAGCTGCAAACAAGTTACTTGTAAATTTGTCTTAGTCTCATTAGGACGTTTTCTAACAAAAAGACTCCAAGGCTTCCAAGGGGATGTGCTGGGCCAGTTAAATTTAAGGCAGAGAGGTCAGCTCTGAAGGGAAGGTTATGGTGATGGTTTGGGGTGACTTCAGAGTAGATAACTTAATAGATCTTCTTGAAGGACACAGAATGATAAGGGGGACTTTTTAAAAGGAAGATTTAAGAAAATATAAAACTAAATTAGTGCAAAGGCTGGGAAAGTAGAGTCAATGAATATTTTCCCATCAGGACAATATACCTGATCATTTTTCAAAGTGAGCAAAGGCTATCCTAAGATTATTTTGTTAAGAAACCTTGTACCATCCATTCTACAGCCACACTCTTGCCCCCTTAAAATTTCTTTTTGCTCCCCAAACTCAGAGAATGTTTAAAATGAAGACTATATTCAAATTTTTGGAGGATGCCAAAATTGCCATTTTGGTGTGGCATAACTAGCAGAGCACAGAATTCTGCAAGGAAGGCTTAGAGTTGGAAACACTGCCTTTAGAAGTGTGTAGACCTAGATGTAGATTATGTCAAGAAACAATAGCATTACATTTTCATATCCAAGGTAGATTATACTCTAAATTGTCTGTGATATTTGGTATATTTACACAAATATAAATGTACTCACCTTGATGCACAAAATCATGGGATACATGAAAAGAACTATGGCAACATACCTGCCTTACAAAAAAACATAACTGTAAGAATTCACATTTAGTTATAAAGACATGTCAGTCTAAGTGTATATTTCTTCTCCTTTTTCAGCCAATATTATTTATACAGCACTTTAAAAATAAATATATATGCAATTGTATTATACAGACTATGTCAAATAGAAATTTAATAGATTGGACAATAAGGACAGATAGGAGGTAGGTAGTGATTTGAAGTAAAGAAACATTACCATATAGTAACTTAAATACATGAAACAAATGTGAAGAACCATAAGTAGCAAATAAGTAGGTTATTAGAAAAAAACTATTGATCTTTTTCATTTTTCAGCTTCTTCAAAAGAAATAAACTTGTATAATCATAATGAAAACAATGTATTTTAGAACTTGCAACATATCCTATATGTTTAATATATACAATGACAATAATGCAGAAAAGGGCCAGGCTGTTGAAAAAGAATTTGAATACCATACTATCATGTTGTTTCAAGCTTTAAGTACATTCTGTTAAATTAAGATGTGTCTAATAAGCCCACAAGTAACTGCTAAGAATTATCCCAGTAATTCTAAATAATTGAGTTTCCTCATCTGATAATTTCACTTTGTTCCTGGGCCTATTTGGAGATGTTTTTCACATGCTTCATACAGCAGGAGGATAAGGAAAACAAAAATGTTACAAGCAATGATATCTAGATTTAAACCAAGTCCCCATTTCCCTGTTCACCTAATACACATGAGGTTGGTCTGCACTTCCCTACCAGAGCTAGGTTGCATCTCAAAAGGTAAAAGACACAGTTCTTTGGACTGCTGAATCTGTTCATCTCTGCAGAAACCCTTTCCACTTCTGCTAAACTATAGCAATTGTTTTGACAATATGTTTAGCTCTTTGAACACTTTTAGGAATTGCATAATTAACTCAAAATATCTCACGAAATTTGAGGTGTAACATAAAGCTGAAATGAATGACAGCTGGTCATCTCTTAATTGGCGCTTTTTCTCTGTTATATGTTTGTGTACTGAAGTAGAAACGCAAGGGTGAAAATGCAGTATTTCACCAAAAGTACTGCATAACTTATTTTATGATACAAACAAATAAATATTACAAGTATATTATACCTATGGAAAGAACAAACATTATTATGGATGTTTAGAGTATACTGTTGTGCAGATGAATGTTTAAAATGATGAGGTGTCGAACGGATCACTGAAGACAAATGAGAGCATAAGCAAATGTGGCGAAGAAAGTGATGGTGCCCGGCTATCAAAAAGTATAG
>NW_022103923.1:292392-293508 GCF_000313985.2 Echinops telfairi
CCTGATGCCGGGGGTTTAAGTGGAGAGGAAATGTTTTGAGAATGATGAGGGCAATGAATGTACAAATGCACTTTACACAATTGATGTGTGTATGGATTTTGATAAGAGTTGTGTGAGCCCCTAATAAAATGATTTAAAAAAATGACTAAGAAGTGTAAATTTTTTATTTCCACATTGGGCAGCTGTCCTGCCACCCACCATACAGAAAACCCTGATCAAAAGGGCCATTTTAACAACCAGTTCATTGAAATCAACAGAATGAGTTGTCAGTTCTGCTGAACCAGTGCTAATGGGGTGATTGTCACCACTGCCCACAAGGGCAGTTCTACCCTGCCTGATAGTGTCACTAGGAATCAGAATCGTTGGATGGTAGTGAGGTAACGTGTATGTTGGAAAATGAGCAATAAGGATTTTAAAATGACGTGTTCAGACAATGGTTGAGGAATGATAACTAATCTGCAATTTCTGTTTTGAAAACTTATGGAGGATGACAAAAGAGAAGAAATGTTGGGTCGAAATTGTAAAATAACTTATCTGTCATGCTAATGAGTTAGATATTCATTTTAAAGTAAGATTGAAAGTAGCAAATACTCTGAACATTGAGAAAAATACCAAAGAACATGGTATGAAATGTATTTATGACAGGTTTTTTTGTCAAGTTGGCCGGGCCAGAATTCTCAGTGGTTTCGTATTTAAGACCTAGTAATCTTCATAATGAGACCTAACAGACTATAATCACTCCCAAATGGGATTTGCTGTGAATAGTCCATCAGTTGTTGGAAAACTAGGGTGGGAAATAACAACGCAACCTTGAGGCCTCGTGGTTACAAGTTGGGTATGGTCTACAAAGTTGTCAATTTGAAATCACCGAGGGCTCTGTGGGAGAAAGAAGGGGCTTTCTACTCCCATAAACAATTAGAATCTCGCGTATTCAGAGGGGCAGTTCTGGTTTCAATTGAAAGGATATTTACTTGGGTCTGGCCTACCTCCTATGAAAGTGGATGCTGTGAAATAGCTTGTCTGGATAGGACAGGCTGGATGAACAATCTGGAGGAGAAAACAACGGGACTGACAGTTCCGGGGGGACATGGGAGAGGGGGAGGAGGGGGGAAGGGA
>NW_022103923.1:295038-297976 GCF_000313985.2 Echinops telfairi
AAAAAAAAAAAAAGAAATAGCTTGCTTGTTTTCTATTGAATCTGGACCTTACATCTGGCTCATTGACCTCTAGTTCTTTGGACTTGGGCCAATGCCCTGTATATGCCTTGCTGGTCAAGAGAGCCATTTGCAGCTTGCCATTTGACCTGCTGACCTTGGCTTCCTTTGCCTTGCAGCCTGACTTGCTGACAGACCTTGGAGTTATCTGCCTCTGCCACCAACAGCTTATGATCTTATGGCCAATTTGGGGTTTGTCAGCCTTTAAAGCCACTCCAGAGAGTTGAAGTCTTCAGTTTAACATCTCAGTTACAGAGTATTCCTGGATTTGTACTGAACTTGCCCACTTACATAACTGTGTGAGCCATTTTCTTTATGTAAATCTCTCTCAATCTCCCTATCTTTCTCTGTCTGTCTCTCTCTCTCTATGCATATATCCATATATATGCCATTTTCTTCATAAGTTTCTCTCAGCCATATATAAATATGTATATATATGCATAGAGAGATTTACAAATTTGATGATCTGAACTGTAAACTCTAACTAATTTACAATAAAAATTACGTAAGAATAGAAAAACAATGGGTGTGATCCACCATTTTAAATAATATAGGCCAGTAATGTGAAAATGAATCTGATGGTTAAGACATTTTTGCGTGTGATTATGTATCTGGAATAGAGCAAGGGAAAGTACAGGTGGTTCCTGAATTACAGTCTATTTGAATTATGGCAAACTGGTGACATAATGGTTATGCATAGACCTGCTAAATACAAGGTCAGCATTCAAAACCACCAGAAGATCCATAGGAAAAAAGATGAGACTTTCTACTCCTATACAAAGTTACAGTCTCAGAAAACCCACAGGGGTAGTTCTACCCTCTCATGTAGGGTGGCTGTATAAGTCCTCAGCAACTCAATGACAGTGATTTTTTTTACAGAACTTATAATTTTGTTGTTGTTTTGTGTGCTTATCATTAGTGAGATGTGTTACATACAATATTGCAATGTTATTTAACTTGTTGATGTTATCATTCCCAGATAATTACTTGAAGATGTTCAATGAATTTCTATACAAGTCATTGCCAATAGCAGGCTGTGAAGAAAATGAAATTATTAGATTTAGTTAAGGGTTATCAGAATGGAACCCCATCCCAAATTGGAGCCTACCTGAAAATTATACTGCCACTACTGGCAAAACATATACTAACAGCAACCAAAAAGAAGCAGCAGAAGAAAGGAGGAGGTACATATAAGACACCATTGCCAAAACAGAAGTCACCAGGCAGAAAGGACTGTCATCATGAGATATGGGTATGCAATGAGGTGAATCGTATGATTGTCTCAAATCTCTTATTGCATTTTCAGACCATGGCATGGCATGGGGAAGAGACCAGACTTCTTATGAATTTGAGTTGATGAAACAAAGAAACTTGCACACACACCAGTGCTCACATCAGCTTTATTTGTAATATTTCGGATAAAGAAACAACCCAAACTTCCATCAAAAGGTGAATGGATATACAGACTATAGTAGATATATAATGGGCCCTACAATTCTGTATGAACAGAACAGAGGAATATCGCATGGGTTTAGAATAGGTAGAGATGTGTGTCAGTGTTGTATCCTCTTATCATCTGAGAAGCTAGATTATATGAAGAAGAAAGTCTTATTAATAAGCAGTGATATGCAAATGATACAATTTTGCTTGTTGAAAGTGAGGAGAACTTGAAGCACTTGCTGATGAAGATCAAATATTTCAAACTTCCGTATGAATTATAACTCAATGTCAAGAAAACCAAGATCCTCAAAACTGGAGCACTAGGGAGTATCATGATAAAGAGAGAAAACATTGAAGTTGTCAAGGATTTTGTCTTGCTTGGATCCACAATCAATGTTCATGGAAGCAGCAGTCAAGAGATTAAAGTGTAAATGTGCTGCACAAGATGACTTTTGAGTGTTGAAAAGGAAGGTTGTTACTTTGAGAACTAAGGTGTGCCTTACCAAAGCCATGGTATTTCCAGTTGCCTCATATGCATGTGAAAGTTAGACATTGGAAAGGAAGACTGACAAGCAGTCAATGCATTTGAACTATGGCTCTGGTGAAGACTATTGAGACTACCAAAAGAACAAACAAATTTGTCTTGGAAGAAGTATAGTCAGAATCCTCCTTAGAGGCAAGGATGCTGACACTACATCCTACTTATTTTGGACATGTTATTAGGAAAGACTAGTCCCTAGAGAAGGACATTATGCCTTATATGCAAAGTAGCGGGGCAGCAAAAAAGAGAAAGGCCATCAATGAGATAGCTGCCACAATGGCCTCAAACCTAACAAAATTGTGACGATGGTGCAGGTCTGGGCAAGGTTTCCTTCTGTTGTACATGGAGTTGCTATGAGTTGGAACCAACTTGATGGCACTTGACAACAATAACTACACAATTAAAAGGAATTGGCTGCATGCTCACAGCACCCAAGGCTTCCGAGAGTAGTAGCTCTAGACTCAAACTCTCGTCCCCCACTAAATCCAAGGTAAGATGATCAAAGTAGCCATACCCTCTCCTGGGGCCTCCCCAGCTTAATACCCAGAATCAGTAAACATTTTGTTTACCTTAATAAGTAAAACATTTTTTCAATGTCTACTCACCCCCATTCCCTCCACCCTTCTACTCCCCATACCACCACTGTCATGAATCCAAGGCATTGATCTTACACTTTTATCTGATATATGCTTGCCCATGCACACAAGAACCACATCACGAATCACTCGATATTTTTTATAAGGAGATTAATTTTGCACTTGCCAAGCTTTCATGAAATACCTTTGCCCTCCCTCCACCCACCAATAGCCATAGCTGCATGAGCTCAGGGCCAAGATGAATGGGAAGATTCCTGGGAGATTTCTCTATGCTTCATAGTCAGGAGTCTCTCTCTCTCTCTCT
>NW_022103923.1:298102-302166 GCF_000313985.2 Echinops telfairi
TTATTTGACTCTGCAACCAAACACTTTATTGAAATGAATGGCAAACTCGGAAAAAAGTAAAAATTAGTTAACTTACTGTACTTGCTGCATGCTTGCTTGGCACCTGGGATTCTGAGACTCTTTTATCTCCAGGGCATTTCTCCTGGTTGCCGTCATCCCAGTGGCAGGTGTCAAAGCGGTACTCAGTCAGGCGGTTTTCCCGGCCCCGCAGATTGTGCACGTTGGACGCGTGGACACCTAGCGCTTCGATTTCCCTGCTTTGCGGGTTCAGACACTGGCTCTCCAGGAAGTCACACAGCTGCATGACGCCCAGTTCACCGGCCGTCCAGTGCAAGTCCTGCAGGCTCAGGTGGATGCTCTGCTGCAGGTGGAGGTGGTGCCCCATGGCGGATAGCAGGCTGCCCCAGTGGTCCTCCTCAGGCTTTGTGATGTCACGGAATTGGATGCAGCCTCCATTCTGGTTCTGCAGCTGCAACAGTGTCTCCACGTGCTGGCGCTGCATGTAAGACTGCTGCATGAAGTAGTCGGCGAAGTTCTTCAGGGCCACATCTTTGCAGGCAAAGTGATGTGCCATCGCGAGGTAGGTGTAAGAGACATGGAGCTCCAGGTTGATTTGCTGGCTGATGGCAGCTCCGCACTCGCAGTGGTAGTTCTGGCTCATTGGAGATGAAGGTGCGGTCCCTTGGTGAAGATAAATCATTAGGAGCGTTCTCCAGACGTCCCCAAGAGTTTTTCCAATTCGGGTCTGGAAATTCAAATGTACTGCTTGGGTGGTTTCAGTCCAGGGGTGGGTGGAAGCTGGATCCAGTAACCCGCCTGCAGAGAGATTAAGACCTGGATGGAAGGTCCACTATGGGTGGGTGTGGGTGGGTCCAGGACTGTCTAATGCAACACCACTTTTCATAGATTCTGGCTGAGGCCGGAAGCCTGGGCTTCTCAGTGAGTGTGCTCTCTCTGAGCAACTATTTGTAAATAATTCTCTGGGTTCTTCTTAAAATATATTTGCATATTGTCCTCATGTACAGGCTAATTGTGCTATCATTGAGGATCCGTAATAGTGTTCTGTTTCACTACTTGCCTTTGAGTAGATTTTGACTCATAGTGACCCCATGTGTGCAGTTTGAAATCTTCCATGGGGTTTTCAAACTGTGTGTCCTTTCAAAAGCAGTCACCAGGCCTATCCTCCAAGATACCTCTGAGTAAGTTCACACTGCCACCCTCTCCCTAGTAGTATAGTACTTCACTGCTTGCACCAGCATGGCATCCTCATTATTAAATATATATACCTTTATTAAATATATATACCTTTATTAAATATATACCTTTATTAAATATATATTTATAAGCCTTTATTATATATATATATATATATAAACACTGCCCTAGAGTCAATGCTGGCTTGTAGTGACCTCTTGTAGGTTTCTAAGACTGTAATGGTTTATGGGAGTAGAAAGCTCAGTCTTTCTCCTGCAGAGCTGCTGGTGGATTTGAACTGCAGACCATGAGGATCACAGTCCAACACATAACCATTATACCACCAGGGCTCCTTCATATTCAATATAGCAGAGGTTTAATTGAATGGTAACTTTGCTCAGTAACACAACATTTGTACTAATAAGGCTCTGCTTCATACAGGCCACAGAGATATCAACTCCAGTAATTTCTGCATTTTTGCTTCCTTTCATGATCAAGTTCACACTCCTATGACTGCATAGTGACACCTTCACAATGTCCATCTTATCCTCTTCCTGAAGTTGACTATTATGCCCTTGATTCTTTCCTGTGTCTTTACAATTGAACAGAAGATGGCCCTTCTGCCAGTGTGTAACCCCAAATGAACAATTTCCAGAGTGTCTTCACTGATTCCATTGATGCAATCACTTCTACCTGATCTTGCCAACTCATTTCTATGTGGTAAAATAGCCTTTTGTTTCCCTTTGAGAGTATCAGAATGCTAAGATGTATTGACACGATTGACTACAGCTAGGAAATGTGTGTGTGGTGCAACCTGATGGCATATGCTTTAAAGTAAAGTAACTGTGTATTTTATGAAAAAGGAGAACAAATAGTTTGGGAGTGGCAAAGGGGAACAAAGAAGGCAACAACATCACTGTTAGTAAGCTCAGTCATCAACTGAAAAATAGGAGAAAAATAAAACAGCCCGGACCCTAAGATGCTGCAGGAAAATCATAATGCTTTGGAAGTAACCAACTGACAATTAGGGAAAGGAGCTGATCTGAGCATTCTGTCAGATACTGAAGATGGAGGAGATTTTGCTAAGAATAGACGGTATTCCTGGGGAGGATAATGAGAAGGTTATAATGGTGTACGCTGTCAAGAAATTGTTGGATTTGGATCAGATTAGAAATTGCACACAATTGGGAGGGGGTGGGGTGGGGGGGCGACAGAGAGCAGCAGGGGGGAAAAAAGAAATCGCACACAACCAATTGAAGATCAAAGTACAGGTGATTAAGAGATGAGCTGGGAGGTTTGAGGACCTGATGATGACAGGGATGTAAGCCATGATGGGATTGACCTTGATTATGTCCTCTGGGTGTTGTGGTGATGAGAAATTTAACAAGTGTGTTCATATTTAAAGTTGTACTTGAACATATGCAGGAGGCTTATGTTTAATTCCAGTCTAATGCACCTCATGCAGAGCTACCGTCCATCTGACAGAGAAGTTGTTATTATTAAGCCCATTCTTATTCCTCTAATTTGAATGTATATATTGCACCCAAACTGGCAGCATTGGAACATATTTAAATATATGTGTAAGTGGTACAGCTAGCATAACTTGTTTAGTTTCACACTGCAGACACAAGCAAAAACAAATACAAAAACAGCAGTAATATTTAAAAATAAACCTAGAATGAAAACCACCAAGCAGTAGAATTAATAAATAAATTATTGTATATTGTTGTATAGTCACAGAATAAAATACAATGTGATCCACAACTACACACCACAAAATGCAAGGCCTCATGTTTTAAAATTACTGACAACTTCAACTTGTCTACAGCAGAGCATTCAAACCACATCTGATATCCTGGGTCATTGTCCTGATTTCATCCTGTGGACCCAGCATGTTGGTAATATTTTATCTAGGTTCAAGTTCCATTGGTATGGTTACTTCATGAATATTGGGGAAATGATCTCTCTCTAATATGAGGCAACTAAGAAGAGACTAGAGGAGACCAGGTGCATTCTCTATTAAGGAGGCTGTGAACTGAGTCTCTTTCTCTCTCTCTCTTTTTAATCATTTTATTAGGGGTTCATAGAACACATCACAATCCATACATTTTTTTCCCAGTTTCTTCTAAGTATGGAAGCCTCCTTCCACGTTTAGGGAAGATAGTAATTTTCTCTGTCTTTCATGCATAAACACCATATGACAACCGGAGAACTCCATGCTATATCTATTCCCAGCTAGGAGGGAATAGGCTGTCCACCTTAGCAAAATAGTGCCATGACACCCAACACCAGCTGCTGGAATCAATTTAATGACTGTGGAAGACCATTGCCCACATTTGCAGCTGATCTAGCCCTGTTTCTTCTGTATAGGAGTATGATAGTTAGGTTTGGTATCAACTTGGCTGGACCAGGATTCTCAGTGGTTTGTTAGTTAAGACCTAGTATTCCTCTACAATGTGACCTAACACAATGTAATCACTTTCATAATGAAACCTTGTTATCAGCAGCCAATCAGATGTAAGTAGATTAGATTTTGATGCAAGTCTCTACTCAGATTGTAGCCCAGATGCAATAAATTGAAAGGACATTTTTTAACCATTTTATTGAGGGCTCATACAATTTTTATCACAATCCATACATACATAATTGTGTCAAGCAAATTTGTACATTTGTTGCCATCATCATTCTCAAACATTTGCCTTCTATTTGAGCCCTTAATATCGGCTCATTTTCCCCCTCCCTCCCCACTCCCCCTCCTTCAAGAACCCTTCATAATTCATAAATTATTATTATTTTGTCATATATTACACTGTCCAACATCTCCTCCTGCCCACTTCTCTGTTGTCCATCTCCCAGGGAGGAGGCTATAC
>NW_022103923.1:303571-305574 GCF_000313985.2 Echinops telfairi
ATGAGAATTCAGTGAGCTGTATGTTTGTTTTTGTGAGTGCCTGTTTCTGGATATATGTTATTCTTCAATTAAAAAAACCAAAGTACACAAACATGCAACCAGTGTTTCTTCTGGAAGGCCCCAGCATAACATTCAGAAATGTACTGTATATACTCGAGTCTAAGCCTACCTGAATATCAGCCGAGGCACCTAATTTTACCACAAAAACTGCATTAAAATGTGCTGAAAAACTCGGCTTATACACGAGTATTTACGGTACTTTGTGTGGATGCTAGAACAGAGGCTCTGATCAGTCTCCTAATTGCTTTCCTTAGTATTTGAGTCGTTTTTGTCAAGAAAATGCATCCTTCCCTCAAATCAAACCAAAATCATTAATTTATCAGGGAAACTTACTTTGTTATGTGGATATTTCAAATGCCCACATATGCAAGGAACACTTAGTTGCTTTTTCAATAGCTATGCATACTCTCCGGAACTGCATTCCCTGGCAGATCTAAAAAGAACTCCAAGGTCAAGCAACCTCAACCCTTCCATAATGTTTCCTTACATTGCTAAAGGTATAGAATGTATTACTTGTGTGAGTGGTCTTGCCTGACAGTGAAACCTGGAAGCCAAGAGCTCTGGCTAATACAATTTCATTCTCTGTCCTTCCTGTATAGTCAACCTTTCTAACCTTTCTTGGACATTTTTCACATTCACCACTTAATAAATAAATTATTGTATATTGTTGTATAGTCACAGAATAAAATACAATGTGATCCACAACTACACACCACAAAATGCAAGGCCTCATGTTTTAAAATTACTGACAACTTCAACTTGTCTACAGCAGAGCATTCAAACCACATCTGATATCCTGGGTCATTGTCCTGATTTCATCCTGTGGACCCAGCATGTTGGTAATATTTTATCTAGGTTCAAGTTCCATTGGTATGGTTACTTCATGAATATTGGGGAAATGATCTCTCTCTAATATGAGGCAACTAAGAAGAGACTAGAGGAGACCAGGTGCATTCTCTATTAAGGAGGCTGTGAACTGAGTCTCTTTCTCTCTCTCTCTTTTTAATCATTTTATTAGGGGTTCATAGAACACATCACAATCCATACATTTTTTTCCCAGTTTCTTCTAAGTATGGAAGCCTCCTTCCACGTTTAGGGAAGATAGTAATTTTCTCTGTCTTTCATGCATAAACACCATATGACAACCGGAGAACTCCATGCTATATCTATTCCCAGCTAGGAGGGAATAGGCTGTCCACCTTAGCAAAATAGTGCCATGACACCCAACACCAGCTGCTGGAATCAATTTAATGACTGTGGAAGACCATTGCCCACATTTGCAGCTGATCTAGCCCTGTTTCTTCTGTATAGGAGTATGATAGTTAGGTTTGGTATCAACTTGGCTGGACCAGGATTCTCAGTGGTTTGTTAGTTAAGACCTAGTATTCCTCTACAATGTGACCTAACACAATGTAATCACTTTCATAATGAAACCTTGTTATCAGCAGCCAATCAGATGTAAGTAGATTAGATTTTGATGCAAGTCTCTACTCAGATTGTAGCCCAGATGCAATAAATTGAAAGGACATTTTTTAACCATTTTATTGAGGGCTCATACAATTTTTATCACAATCCATACATACATAATTGTGTCAAGCAAATTTGTACATTTGTTGCCATCATCATTCTCAAACATTTGCCTTCTATTTGAGCCCTTAATATCGGCTCATTTTCCCCCTCCCTCCCCACTCCCCCTCCTTCAAGAACCCTTCATAATTCATAAATTATTATTATTTTGTCATATATTACACTGTCCAACATCTCCTCCTGCCCACTTCTCTGTTGTCCATCTCCCAGGGAGGAGGCTATACATAGATTCTTGTAATTGGTACCCCTTTCCCACCGCACACTCCCTCCACCCTCCAGGCATCACCACTCTCACAACTGGTCCTGCAGGGGTCATCTGTCCTGGATTCACTGTGTTTCCAGTTGCTCTCTGTACC
>NW_022103923.1:306238-319937 GCF_000313985.2 Echinops telfairi
TTAGTAATTCCTCGCTGTTACATTGCCCTTGATTAAGCCCCACTAGGCATCCTATGCCCTTCTCTCCATTGATTTTAGTTCACTTGTTGTTCCCATGTCCCTGGGTTGGTTTCTCCTGCCCCCTTCCTTTCTCCCACCTCCCCTTCTCCTGTATCCACCAGAACCGTTGTTTTCATCTCCGAATTGTTTATCCCGCCTATCTTAACTAGATAGACATGCAGAGACCTTAATAAGGGCAAAAACCAGGCAAAGCCAAACAAAACAACAATGTAAGACAAAACCAGCACAACAACAAAAAGAAAGCCAATGACAAAAAAGGAAAAGCCTATAAATAGTTCTAGTTCTGTTTTTCGACCTTTAGACGTGTTTTGCAATTGAGTCAGATGGGGTGCTACACTCGGTCTCCGAAGTCTATTTTTGGTATTCCCCGGGGATTTCATTGCTTTGCTCCCCTTGCTGCCCTGTTGCATGCCCTTGGTGTCTCACCCCAGTGTGATGGGGTCAGATTGGGTACATTTCCCACCGTGTGTCTCCAGTGTTGTCCCCCGTGGTGCTATGGTTCAGTGAGGGATGCCGTGTCTTGTGGTGGTGCCGAACCTATGGTCCTCTGCGCACAATCTGCTCTGAGTAGGAATATTGTCCTCAGGGCTTGGCGGGCCAGGATGTGTTCCCCCTCACTCTCCATCCCTCTTTGTTTCTCCTGTGTGCTCTAATCAGGCGTGCCCCTCTCCCCAAGCTGTAGCTTCAGTGCTGTCCTCTGAAGTGCATCCTTCTTGGGATGGGGGGTAGAGGGGCCTACATAGTTGGGATTGAGGTGGGGCCCGCAGACCTCCCTATTGGTTCCGTGGTACATGCCGGTATGCTGCATTCATGTCTTGGTTAAAACCTGGTCTCTCTCTCACTCTCCTGTGGACATATAAACAATACCCTCCCCTTGGATGGGTTAGTGCCCTGCTCTGCCCCTACCCATGTCATTTCTTAAACTACTTTTCAACACATGGTTTGCTATCCAAAGTCTTACTTTTCTCTGTAACTACATAGAAAGTTCCTTGGAAGGAGAATAAATTAGTAGCAACTGCCATTCTTTCCAGTGTGTCTTATATGCCAAACATTTACAAAGGTAAGTCAAAATGCATTGCTAATAGGGTTCCAGCTTATATATGCATGGGATTATTCCAAACAAAACATGTTTAAACCTGTCTCTGTGACCAGTGAATGGCTGCAAACAAGTTCCTTAAGTAAATACCCATATCCTAATCTTGTTAAGGTGTCAAAAAAAAGTCAAATCAATGCAAAGTCTTCTGAGAAGATCTACTGGGTACATTAAATTCAAGGCAGAAAGGTCAGCTTAGAAGGTTATTGTAACTATTGTGTCAAATTCCAACAGGGCCATCTTGATAGATTTTCTTTAAGGACACAGGAGCATCATGGGGGCATATTATAAAGAAGTTTTAAGAACATTGAAAACTGAGTTGGTGAGGGGAAATAAAACCAGGAAAGTTGCTCTGAGGTTTTGTTCCAATGTGATGACAATTTATATGCTCATTCTTTTAGTATATCAAGGGCTGCCCTATGAAAAGTCCTTTAGGACACATTACCTCATATGAGCTACAGTTCTGATATTGCTTTTTGTTCCCTAAACTCAAAGGATATTTAAAAGGAACACAATTTGAGTCCCACAAGGATGCAAAATCTTCTGCTTTGGCATGGTTAAAATTGAAGAACGCAGAATTCTTTAGGGAAGAACATTTCCCCCAAGATAGATGTAAAAGCGGTCTTCAGAAACGTATAGGTCTAGATCAGGAGTTCTCAACCTGTGGCTTGCTACCCCTTTGGGGGTCGAACGGCCCTGTCACAGGGGTCGCCTGATTCATAACAGTAGCAAAATTACAGTTATGAAGTAGCAACGAAAATAATTTTATGGTTGGGGGGAATCACCACAACATGAGGAACTAACTGTATTAAAGGGTCACAGCATTAGGAAGGTTGAGAACCACTGCTCTAGGCTCTCTTGTAAAATCTGTAAGAGTGTCCATGACAAAGATTCCCCATAAATGTCCATTTCTTATAGGCATGGAAATATTTGCTATCTGAATAAACATGTTTTACAACATCTTCGCAAATGGAAGCTGTGCTATATTATATTTGGGCAATAATATTTAATCTCTTTTATCCCTTTAAAACATTAAATATGAATGCTACCTCCACTTAATAATTTTTGAGAAGATTGATTGTCTGCCCAATTATTTATATATCTGGCCCTCCAGTTCCTGGTGAATCCTAATGACCAACAATATATTAGATATTATTATGATTTAATTCAAAAGTGACCATTAGCCCCTACTCCTCCCTTCCCATGGACAAATAATCTTTCTCATATCAGGAACCAATTTACACCTTCTTTCTCTGTCTTACCTTCTATATTCTTCAACCTCTTCTCACGTTACTAAGCTTTAATAAACTGTAGAAAGCATGGTCACATTCATCCTTTCCCTTTGCACCCTGGTCTTATAATCAAACAGCGCAAATTCTCCTACCACTTGGCCATCTACTATACACCAGGCACTCTTTACACCTGGGACTGTAAAATTAGCAGAACAGAACAATGTTCCTGCCTTTATAACACGAACAAACAAGACAGTGACTAAATTATATTCTACGTCAGAAAGTGGTGCTATGGTGGGAAAAATAGAGTGCTATGAGGAAGATAAGTGGTGACAAGGTCACAGATTTTAATGTAGTGGCCAGGAGAAGCCTCCCCGAGTAGATGGCATTTGAGCAAAGACGAAGGAAGAGGTGATGGTCTAAGCCAAAAAGATATCTAAGGAAAGAGCATTCCAGAAAGAGGACATAACAAGGGATGGAGGTCCTGAGGTTGTGAGGTGGGACTGTGTGTGATGAGTTTGAGGAATATTGAGGAGGCAAATATGGAAGAATGGAGTGAGCAAGGGGAAGAAGTGGGAGGAGTTGAGGGCAGGGAGGCGAGAGGGCAGATCATGCAGGATACTTTGAACTGTATAACGTACTTGTACCTTAATGAGTATAGTGGGAGCCTCTGATAGTTCTGATCAGAGGAGGGATGTGATCTGATTCATGTGTGCATATGCTTCCTCTAGGTGTTGTGAGCAATTCAGATCATGGAGGGTGAAGTTAGGAAGCTGAGAGACCAAAATAGGCAATTACACTGGCCAAGGTTGGGGCTATGACTGAGTGGATGCTGTGGAGGAAAGAAGTGGTGCAGTTCTGAATAGATTTGGAAAGAAGAGTAAAGTGGAATTACAAATAAATTAAATCTGAAAGTGTGTGTATACTTGGGATGGGGAGTGTAGGACACATCTTTACCCCCTTCTCTTCAGAGCCCCATGACAAGGTGGGGACCACCTCTCTAAAAGGCCCGACCTATTGGACTGCCTGAATGACCCTGAACCTCATAGTTACCCTATGTATAACTGAACATAGAATTTTTAAAATGGAGCATAATTGTCTTATATCACAAAATGGACATGTGCATTTTAGGGAAAACAATTTAATCTATAACAGTTACCAAACTTGGGAAATGTTCTAGGAGCTCTGAATCCGTATGCCTGACAGCTAAAAGAACCAGTGGCTTCTCACTCTCTTTTTGGAAGGAGAAAGGCAAGGGGAAGAATGAAAGCTTTCTGTAAATTGTCTAGTAATCAAGGTCTAAGTCTGCATGGCAAAAATGAAAGAGGCTCTAACGAACACCCTCTCTATATAGATGCCCCACACAAGCCAAGTCTTCAGGGTAGCTCTGTGGTTTGTCCTGAGAAGCAGTGGTGGTTGATATGATGGAGCCTTCGGGTCAGACCCTAGGGTGTGTCCAGAAGGAACAGTTGTTTTTTTCTTTCAGTTTTTATTTATTTATTTATTGGGTTTTTTTTATTTTTTATTAATCATTTTATTAGGGGCTCATACAACTCTTATCACAATCCATACACACATCAATTGTGTAAAGTGCATTTGTACATTCATTGCCCTCATCATTCTCAAAACATTTCCTCTCCACTGAACCCCCCGTCATTAGGTCCTCATTTTTCCCCTCCCTCCCCGCTCCCCCCTCCCTCATGAGCCCTTGATAGTTTATAAATTGTTATTTTGTCATATCTTGCCCTGTCCGACGTCTCCCTTCACCCACTTTTCTGTTGTCCGTCCCCCAGGGAGGAGGTCACATATAGTTCCTTGTATTTTAGAGGTAGATGAATACTTAGTGGGAAGGATGCCTAAGGGTGCTTTACTCTTAAATTGAACATAAAGGGCTGTGCCTGGGGCTGCAAATTGTTCCCTATGGTACCCTCGAGATCCTGACTCTAGATTTTCACACATCCAGCTTTGCACAGTGGCATTCTTCTTAGGATCCAGGAGACCAGGAAGTTTAATACCCCAAGCACTCATGGCTGCCCACACTGGATGCCCAACCTACTACAGAATGTCTTAATGGGTTTGGGAAAGACATGGACCACTCTGTGCTAGTTGACTGTCCCAGAACACTTAAGTCATCAAAATCTTGACATGTCTGGCTTTCTTGCTGAGCCCCAAGGTCCAGAGACCTGATGAATCTTTCTTTGTGTGGGCCCACCTGAGCAGAACCAGTGACACCACCAGTGTGCCATGATCACCACATCTATAAGAGTTCCCTGAACAATTATACCAGTGTGGACACTCAACTGAGTTTAGGGACAGGAAGACGTTAAAAGGAAACAGAGAAAAGGACCACTGTAGAAGTTACTGGATAGAATGGGAGAAGAGTGTGGAACAATATTCAAAATCATACAAAAGATCAGGCTAACTGACTGGAAAGAGACGGGTAGTATCCTCGATACCATGGTCCTTACTCGCCCTTGAGGTCCACCACCTGTGATAAAAATAGACCATTTAATATCAAATGGACATCATTTACCTAACAACAAAGTTCATATGGTTAGAAAAGGAGGAGCAACAAAACCAGGAAACCCAGGGAGAAATTAGAGTAAACGATCATACATTGAGGGAGTTGTAATAGGTGAGTTGAAACAAAATGTGCTTGCTGAAAGCACAACTGCTGATCTGCTCTGTAAACCTTCTCCTAGTTTAAAACAAAAAAAATATTTTAAAAACTGACCATTGGAAAGAAATACATGCATTGGAATCCATGTCTTATTTTTGGTTGTTATAAATGCATTAAAATCCATAATTTCCTTTTCAGTTGATAATATCCAATTTGATAATTTTATTATTATAGTGAAATAGTAGCTAATTTGTGTATATATGAATTCCCTTGAAGACTGGGTAGACAGAATAGAAAATGTGGTACCATCAGTGAAAATTAAAAATAAAGGCAATTTGTTCCACACACACACACACACACACACACACACACACACACACACACGAAGGGAACAGAGAAGAGGTTGGGAGAGAAATAAGCAGGGCTGGAATAAGCACCGAGGGACTAAATATGGAAAGGGGAAAGTAACTGCAAACACCTGGGAAAAGGAGATATCAGGAGGTTCTCCTCTGAGGAGAAAGGGACCAGGTAAGGTGATGCATGGAGCTGTGTAGATTTCTAACCCACCACTAGTTAGGCTCTTCCCCTAGAAGGCTGTAGCTGGTCCAAATAAGCCCTATCTAGGGCTCCAAAATGAGTCTCTCTTGTGTGCGTGCACATCATGTACTAATTTTCCCTTCACAGTGGTCTATATGTCTGAGTCTTGCATGGCTCTTGTTTGTCAACCGACCTGAGTATGACCACCTATTTCAGCGATCTTCCAGCAAAGAAGCACATCCATGCTTGGTACCAGATAGAATAATTTCTATTTAATGCTGACATAATGAAAATATTAATTTATGTTCTACCCAATTGGACCATTGTTCTGACATTCTTGTGTCTCCACAATAATAAGATAATAAGTAATAATTGGTATGTCAACTTGACAATTATTTCCAAGATCTTTATATAACTTAATACTTGGACTGATATTATGAGTTAATTGATGGATGTTTAGATCACTTAAGCAAGTTAAAATATTGAACCAATGATTACTAACCATACCTCTAGTTCATATAAGTTTCCTCCTTACTTACATATGCCACAGAAAGACTTTGGTTCTGTTAATTACTATGTAAATTTCCATCTATTTGAAAAGCTGTACAAGGGATGTGTGCCATTGTACTAAGTTGGGTTACATTTCTTTATGAGCCTTGTTTGTCCAGTAAAATGACAAGACAGTTTGCATTATCCATACCCCTTAGTTTTCTCTAGGTGGATTGGAAGTGACTTTGATGAAAAATTAAAATACATGTAAAGGATGTGTGCTTCTATGATTAAGTTTTTAAAAAATGCAGAATACTTCTATCTTGAAATAAAAAAGACTTCTTTTTTCAAATAGAGAGCAGAATGATGAAAGAAATCTAAGAAATAATTTTATACCTCAAGCAGACATTTGAAATAATTGAGTCCAAACAGCTCCTTGCACAGCCATTGGAGCTAATGTACTCTAAAGTTACATTTGTAGGAACTAGAGATTGGGTTCCCTCCCTCTCCTTTCAGAAATTTGCGCCACAATGTCCACAAGAGCGTTGATACATTCCTTACACCTTACATTTCAGAACTCTGATGTCTCATACAAATAACTAAATAGCCTCCACTGCTAATTGGTTTCCTTTCATAGGATTTGCTTTTAACAAAATAAGTTAAGAGATACTTTCCATTGAGTAAATCTAAAATTCTAATGGTAGGGGTGGGGGGGGGGCAATCTTTTCTTCTTCAGGAAGAACATTGAATGAGAAACATTAAAACAGCCCCAAATGCAAGTCCTCTTAACTGCCTTTCTTTATTCTTAAATCCATATTCCTAACAGAATCAGAAAATATAATGAAAATTCTGGACTCCTGTCTTATTCAGACTCTGAACTAATACTGGCCTATTATCTCTTTGCAACTGGTTAGCTACAAAAAATGAGGAAAACGAGAGCCAGATTTGCAAAATGTTTCTAGCAGTCAGGCTTGGCCAGAACTAAGTCAATGGATTCATCTCCTTGAGCAAAATAAGTAAATAACAGTTGGAGGGTTGTTGAACTCAAGTGATGAGTCAACCGTGATCTGAGTACTTATCAGGTGCAATGAGATGACATATTTGTTCACAATGAATTGGTAAAATAGAAAATACTGCCCCATTCAACAAAGATCAATCAATTAATTTGATTTGTAGTGAAAGGACAATGGACAGCTAAAAGGATAAATCTATCTGTCTTGGAACAAATTTGTCCAGAGTGCTTCTTAGAGGCCAGAATGGTGAGACACAAAGTCTTGTGTATTTTAGCTATGTTGTAAGGAGACTTCATCTTACATACTTTAGCTAGTCCCTGGAGGAGGACGTTTGGTAAGGCAATCAAGGAGTGCAAAGGACCTCAATGAGATGGAATGACACCGTGGCTGCATCAATGGGCTCAAGCATAGGAACAATTGTCAGAATGGTTCAGGACTGAGCAATGTTTCATTCTGTTGTGCATAAGGTCGCTATGGGTCAAAACCAACTTGATGGTTCTGACAACAGCAACAACAAAGATAATTTGAGAACCACTGCAGTATACTGCATTATGTGAGATTAATCTTTCAGAATATTGTGGTTACAGAATCCATTTGCAATTAGTATAACAAACTCAAGTACAACAAGTGAATGAAGTGGGTGAGAAATGAGGTCCAATAGGGAGAGTTGAGGACAGTGGCAAACCAGATAGGACTAGTCTTAATGGGGCAGCAGATAGTAATCTCCAACAGTCTGTAACTATGTGTACTCCCAGATATTTTGATTTGTCAAGAGAAGTCTGAATTTCAAACTTTTCAGTGACAAGTTATCTTGACTTTTATATGTCTGCAGCTAATTAATTTCCTTTCAAAACACAGTACAACAGCGAAACTACAACAAAAACACTTCTGTTTATATTAGATTTCTTGACTGTCTCATTTTAACTCATGCTTCTTGGAAATAGTGTATTTGATATTCATAGAAGGACTTCTTTCTTAAACCCTATTAAGGGGCTCCAAGACTCTTTCTTGGAGCCCTGGTTACATAGTGGTTATGCATTGGCCTGTTAACTGCAAGGTCAGCAATTCGAAACCACCAGCCATTCCATGGGAGAAAGACAGGGCTTTCTATGCCCATAAAGAGTTAAATTCTAGGAAACCTGCAGGGGAAGTTCTATCATATCTATAAGGTCGCTATGAGTTGACATCAATTCAATGGCAGTGATTTTCTTTTTCTGGCGGAAGATTCTTTCCAGAGACTCAAATTGTTTCCCTCTGCCCATGTTTTGCAGGACATGGCTGATACAGGGACTAGGGCAGTCTGCCCCTTCAAGTCTCCAGTCACAAAGGATTCTCTCAAAACCAGCCTAGTTCTCAGACCTTATTTTTAGGAGAAGGCCACGATGAATTTACCCTCCAAGTTCCCAGGCAGTTCATCTCCTGGTCCCTTGTCTTTTCACATATGATGCCTCTTGGGGTGCTAGCCTGTGCCTGAGACTGACCTCCACCTATCCAGCTGCTGATCCTCATAGCCTGGGCTGGATAACCACACCTTCCCCAATATCTGTCCATGTTCACTCCAGATGAAGTTTTTCTCTTACAACAGGGCTTTGGCCACCAGCAATCTCTTCTCAACAGTGCTCATACTACAGAACAGACTTCCTTCAGATCTCCTTTCCTACCTTTCAAAAATGCACAAAAGTATCTAAACCTAAGTCGCTGATGCTGTCCCAAGGGCAGCATTTCTCACTCTGTCCCCCTTCCCCTTCTGAGGCAGGAATTCTTGTACATGTGCATGAGATGATTAGGGAGGGTGTGGAATATAGATGGCTTCTACCCTCCTGTGAAACCTAAAGGCATAGCTGATGCACAATTCCTTAAAGGGGTGGCAGCATCACACTGCCTAATTCTCCCACACCAATGTGAGTCCCCAGAAGGCTTGCCAACCAATGTGGGCTCATGAACTCACCCTCCATACTTCACCACAGAGGGAATAAAAGATCCTGAAAGCACCCAGGAAGCCTGTTCCTTACAAAAGTCACCAAGACTATACCCTTGCACCCACTGCATGAACTATGAAGACTGACGACCTGACCACACAGAAGCATGACCTCTGACATGGTCCATGACATACAGTACTTTGGCTTCTCAGCACAGATCATGGAGCCTACGTTTTATCTACAATAAGCCATAGCCATGAGTCAACATAAACAGTTCTATAAATATTGGACAAGGACTTAACCAACATCTCAAAACCTTAGTATAATGATGAATTCCAAGGCCGTACCCACCTTAGAAACACTCAATGTTGGCTTCAGGGCACTGGAATATGATTAACCCATGCCTTAGACATGGACAGCCCACTTGTGGATTAGGCGTGGCAATATTGGTGTTATTGTGTTTCCACTTGCAGCTGCTGGGGAGCCATCTGACTGCCAACCCAAATCAATAGAAGAATTAAGAGTTGCACTTAGCTAATGCAAGGAATACTCCGTGATTCTAGAACAAATCAGAAATGTGTGGAGCACACATTAGACAATCAGGATTCTGTAAATATGACAGTTAATGAATATGATGTGGAACGAACTTTTTCTGGGATTTATGTGTAGAAACAGTTGCTCCAAGCACAACCCTGGCACTGTTCCCTACATTCTTAGGACTTTCTTCTGAAGGAGGCAAAGACGCAGCCAGGCCTTTGCTACCTCAGAGATGGAAGACTTAGGTTAAGACACCAGGCTGTAAGAACAAAGAAGGACTGTCTGGTTTATGATGGAACTCTATATGTCTGGTAAACATGACTCTCTTCTGTCTGTCTACAAGGCCCCAAAAGGGTTTTTATTCCCCAGACATGACCCAGATATCCAGAGGTCATGGGAGAGCCAAGTCCATCTGCATTTGGGAAGCACAGTTGTTTCTGTGTGATGCGCCAGACGTGTTAAACAGCAGCTCATCGGGACAAAGTGACATGAAGCCTTATGAAAACTCAAGGATGAGGTAAATTGTATAATCCCCATTTTAAGCATGAGGAAACTGCTACAGAGAGGGAATAAATGAATGGCCAAGATCACATGGTTAGTTAGTGGAGGGTGGAAGCCTAACCCAAGCCAAGTGATCCCATTTTTCAAGTTAGCTAGGCAGCTTCTGACCAGTCCTCCAGGAAAAGGCGAGGATACCATAGGAGTTGACCCTGGAGCATGTAAGAACAGGTAAAACCTTCAAATTCTGACTTCACAGAAGAAAGACTTGATTGCTACACCACTTGATGTGACCCCCATTTTTAAAAACAACCCATAATAAATTTTATAGACTTGAATGAGCTTCAAATTCATAGCAATTGAGACAGAACTCATATAGCATACACATAAACCTCCCATAGCATGTACTTAGTCCCTAAAAAGTCTATGTTTTCTATGAATATATGACTTTTAGACAAATTAGAAGTTTCTTCTGAAACTGAGATTGGTAATTGTGTTTTCAATGAAATCTATGTCTAAGTCCAATGATATTTAAGAATAACTTATTTATTTAAGAATTTCATGTTGCCTCACGTCAGATAAAAGTATATACATAATATTACTATTTAATGTACCAGTGTCTACGAGAGGACATAATTATATCTTTCACAAGAAGAACATATAATCTCTAATGATCCCTCCCTCATTTCCTTTTATAGTGTGAGACAAGGCATAAATCAATAATCGATGACATCAACATGACCATAATTTTTATGTGTTCCTTCTTTGATATATCCAACACTCTTCAATCTTCATGTAAAAGCCCTAATAAATTCATGCCAACTGTTATACCCCCTCTCAAAGCCCATTGCCATCACTGTCATTTAGAAATACTCTGAAGAAAGGCATTCACGCCTCAGCCATGGTCTTCAGTTTCACCCTAATTCCTAATATCATTTTGAGGACGTCATCAAACAAGCCCCCAGCCAACATCCTGGCCTTGAACCCCCTCAGAGCCCATGGGACTTTGTCTTTTACCTCCACCCCTTCCCACCTCAGCCACTTCAGCCCACCCAGTTCCTCTTCCGGCACTATCAGCCTTAAAAATTGCTCCTTGCTGAATTCACTGATTCAAACAGCCCACACTGATCACATATTTTTATCTCACTAACACCCCAACTCCAAAGGACAAAAAAAGAGAGGAATCAGAAGGTGGTGCACACAAACACTTTAATTGGGTTTGCTGGTAGTAGCGATAGGGCTCAGGTACAGTTCGATGTCCTTTGGGGGTGAAATGCGGCAGTGAGGATTCCCATTTGTTTGTGGGGCAATGTTATCAGTATTTTCTGGACAGGAGGTTATCTCATCCATCTTTAGGACGGTCACACCATCCGATACCTGAGCAACCTGCTGGTTGATGTCCTTTGCCTTCTCTACTTGCTGCGTTATAACATAGACTGCACGATGGAGGCGGTGGTGGCCCTTCTGGGCTGTCAGCTCCTTCCTGCGCTCAGGCATCTTCGTAGCAAGAAAAATCACTGGATGAAGTACTCAGGAGCTAGGTAGAGCGGTTCTTCTACAGAAGATGGTCCAAGCAGTTCATGGAGAATTGGAGATCACCCAGGTAAGATGTTTCTTGGGTTTGACTTTTGTCAGGCCAGCTTGATTGCCCCATCGACTTGAGCCTATTAAGACACCAGTATTTATCCTTGCCCCCATACCCCTGTGCTCCTGCCCCTCATTGTTCAGTAAGCTGTCATTGTGACGACTGCACATTGTGACGTCTTTAGTGTCCACTGGTCCTGTTCAGGGCCTGGAAATGTCCATGGTAAGAGACTGGTCACTTTAATAGCTAGATCTTCTTTTTAAGAGAATATTAACTTTCTAAGTTGCTTGATTATTGTACAAAACAAATGTGGGTTTTCAACAGAAACTTTGCCTTGTCTAGAGGACACCACTCCAGATTATCTCTTTTTAGCTCTTTGCTATCTGTGAGCCTTTTACAAGTCCTTGAAAGTTGTAAGTGACTGACAGGTATGCAAAATATCTTCTCCAAAGAGGCTCATTTCTTATATTCATTTCAACATCTAATTAATTTTCTTCTATCAATTCTTTAGATTCTCTTTTGAACCAGTTCTAACATCTGACAATTTCTCCTGAGCTCAATTGAATCTCTTAACACATACTCATTTTACATTTCTATTTAAAAACCCAAATCAAATCCACTTCTGCTATGAATATGCCATAATGACCCTATGGGACAAAGTAGAACTGCTCTTTAGGGTGCTTAAGCCTATAAATCATCATGGAAACAAGCTGCCACATCTTTCTCCAATACTCCCTAACTGCTGAACTTTTGGTTAACTGTCCAAACTTAATTCACTGTTATGAGGGTTTCTCATTTCTGCATATAAGCATAACAATTTTAACTGCTTTGGAAATCACACCAAGATGCCCAGTGAATTTACCTTAGGGGCCAGTAAACATCATTGGCAGAGAAGTGTGCCTTGTACATGATTAACATTTGGGTGTGTCTTTTCATGGATGTTTGAGTCCAGAACACCAATAGAACTTCATTGAGTCTACATTTCTCATTTTAATTTTTATCTCCATTAAGTTCATGTTTTATTTTGGATCACTTATAGCTAAAGTATTCCATATTGTTTGAATCAGTGGTTCAGGATTTAGTTTAGAGGTCTTGCTATATTATGGTTTCAGGAATAGGTGATGACCATTTGATCTGGTCTCTTGATCCATTTTGAAGTTGTTCTAGTTGTTAGTATTTTCAGCTTTCTTTACGATTGAAGTTTTGCTCTATTTTATTTTCTATCATTATTAGATTTTTTATTTCTTTGTTTTTGTATGTTTTTCAGCTTATGAAATCCATAATGGGTGAATATATACAGACAGCAACTAGATTCATGGTTTCTTGATCATATGGAATTGGAGTTGGGGGAATTTAGGAGTTAAAGTTCTAAATAAAGAAAGTGTTCTATAGTTGATTGCAGTAATGATTGCATCACTCATCTTGATTTGATTGAACTACAAAATTGTATAGTATGTGGATTATGCCCTAATCAAATGGGTTTTTAAATATAAATAAAGATTGAGCATGAATTGATGCCTTTCAGGGGGGAGGGGGAATCATCAAAATCAAGCTGAACAAGCCCCAAAGAGCACCAAGCTAGCAAGCACAGTTTCCCTACTGAGGTTGGGGACAGTTTATCAAGCTGGGAAGTATCACAAATATTGGGGCAGTTTTACTCTGTCCCATAGGGTCGGTATGAGTCTGCGTCCACTTGGTAGCAGTGAGTTTGGTTTGGCTCTAGAAGTAGAGCACAGAAAGAATGGAGGCTGGGCATCAGGGATCATGTCACTCTTGACTTATCAAAACCAAACTCACTGTCATGGAGTCAATTCCAACTATAGGTTGGGTCAAACTCCTGTGCATTGTCCAGACTTTTCTTTTTTTTTAATTTATTTATTTTTGTTTCTTTTTTCTTTTTTTTTTAACATTTTATTAGGGGCTCATACAACTGTTATCTCAATCCATACACATATCAATTGTGTAAAGCGCATTTGTACATTGTTTCTCAAAATATTTTCCTCCATTTAAACCCCTGACATTAGGTCCTCATTTTTCCCCTCCCTCCCCGCTGCCCCCTCCCGCATGAGCCCTTGATAGTTTATAAATTGGTATTTTGTCATATCTTGCCCTGTCC
>NW_022103923.1:320454-327502 GCF_000313985.2 Echinops telfairi
TCTTCCATGTGGGCTTTGTTGCTTCTGAGCTTGATGGCCACTTGATTACCTTCAAGCCTTTAAGACCCCAGACGCTATACATTTTGATAGCCGGGCACCATCAGCTTTCTTCGCCACATTTGCTTATGCAGGGACCCTTCTTTTGAAGTAGTAGGCCTTGCCCCATCATCCTTTCTTTAGTGTTCCCCTCCTCTATTTCCTCTTTCCTATCAGATCATCTGTTCTATAAAAAAAGTTTTGATCTAACCTTACTTTCTAAGAACTCCTACCACCACCCTTCAAACCTACATATAGACATATTTAATTTTGCAAATGTTGGCAGAACTTCACGCATTGTATTAAAACACAAAGTAAACTGATAGTTCAAGCCTCATTCCCTACCTTCTGAGTCAAGACTAGTTCTTACTAGTTGTTAGATAGACCAGAGCTGCTCTCCAATCACAGACTCATAGGGTAGAGAGATGCAACAGGGGCTTCCAAGCAGAAAGTGGGGGTGGAAAACCAAGAAAAAGATGATGAATGTATTTCTAAATCACTCAGGAACTTTTAACATACAAACATATGTCAAAGTGGGCACAAGATTATTTTAAAGGGAGATGGAAAAATGTAACTCCATGTTTACTGTTAGAAACCAAATCTGTATGTAAAATCTTGAATTTATGGGAGGGAGACAGGGTAGGAAAGGCAATAATGTCTGCCTGTTCTTTCCCTGGTCCCTTCACCTTATTCCTGAACTGCAGGAGGCTGAGCCTTATTGGGCTTTGGTGACCCCTCTGATCACTGGAGTGCGTGGGATGGTTGATTTTGATGTACCTTGACGTCTTTTCCCTTGTATCATTTTGTAACACAGGTTGGTTCTTTTTGCCCTCACCAAATCTTTTCTATGGGAAAATACAATGAATAAATGAACATCTATTGGTACTTGAAAAAAAGAAAGCAGTCACCTCACCAACAAACATATAAAAAACTGCTCATACTCATTAGTCATTTAAGAGATGCAACTCAAATCCATCATAGATGTCATCTAACCTCATTTGTAACAGCAAAGGTCTAAAGACTGTAAAATAACAAACTACCTGGTATTGAAGGTGTTCAGGGACTAGAAGCCTCATACACTGATTGTTGGGCTGAAAGAGGGTGCAACAACCCTGAGAAGTGGTGTGGTGCTTCCTCATAATGTTGGAAATCTAAATACCATATGACCTAGCAATTCTTCTCCTTGATATATACCCAATGAAAACAGGAATCTGATGGAAATAGATATATGCACATGCATGCTCATCACAGCATTATTCACAATATCAGAACAATGGAACCAAGCAAAATGTCATCAATGGAAAAAATGGATAAGCAAGCTGTGATACACAATGAAGTAATGCTGGACATTAAAACTAACAATGCATCTGGATTATAACTCATAATACGGATGAACATGGAGGACATTATGCTGAGTGCATTAAGACAGTCACAAAAGTATAAACAACATATTACATCTCTTAGATTGGTCCTTTGCCATTGACCCCCAGTCTGTGGACCTCTCTGCTACTACCTGGCTCTACTCATGGCCAAGATAGCAGCCTTCTTAGTTTCCTCACTGCTTTCCTACCAGAAGCTTTGTGCTGTCACACCTGCTTCGCTGCCAGGCTCCTCTTGGACTTTTCTGGTGAGCCATTCCCTGCACTAACCATCTGACATGTTACAGCCCTTGGCCTGTATTGCAGGTCTTTCAGAAAGCCCCCTAGTAATCACTCTCTCCAGATCTCTGTGAAATTGGATGATTTTATTAATACTCCTTTTCCACTTCAAGGAATTATCCTCAGAGGAAAACTGCATCATATTTGCACAGGGATTTGCCCTGCTCTTAACACTAGTTTATGTTGCATAAAAAAAAAATGACCCAAAGACCTTAATTTCTTTAAGTCTGGTACCAAATCACTTAATTGGATAAATGGTAGTCTTGGACAGGGAAAGAAATATCAGTGAAGGTGTTGCAACTGCAGCATGCTTGCTGGGCACTCATATGCACAGGAAAACAGTGCTGGGCTATAGTCAAGTGCCCCTGTGTCTAGAATAATTTCATCAAAGAATTACTCTGCCATATAGACTTCTGAGACCTCTCTGGCTTGTCACATGGAACCACACAAATGGTAACTGTGACAGTTACATAATCTACTATTTGAGGAAGGGGTGGAGTCTAGCCTGTCAATCAGGTCGCAGCTCGATGACCTCATTTTTGGAGGCACATAGTAGATAAACAGCTCACTGTAGGCCAGACAAACTCTCTGCTAGACATTCCTGTTGACAAGCCATAAAGAGCTACACTGCAGGAGCCAGAGACCTGCAGCTGGAGGAGCCAGATGGAGACCCACACCAGCGCTGAGATGCTTCCACTGCCATTGGATCCACAAGGCTTTATACCCATTGGCCTATGATCTTCCTGCATTCAGGGTCATTGCATATATTGTGTGAGTCTGAAGAGGAATTTACAAATTGGTATCTAACATATGGGCTAATATCAGACTTATGGATTTGATCTGGACTAGGCTGGGATTTTTTTCTTAATATACAATTACTCTTTGATATAAAATTCTATATCACACACATATGAGTGTCTCTGGATTTGTTTCTCTAGTCTACCCAGACTAACAGAGTAATAATTACATATTTTAATAAGTAAAATAGTTTAGGCTAAAATAAAAAAACTATTTTAATGCCTGCCCAATTGCATTCCCTTTCACGCTTCCACCCCTCAGGTCACAACTATCATGAACATGCTTAATCAGTTACTCAAGGACAGCCCTTGAAACCTCACTCCTACTTAGTTAAAAGGGACAGATTCATTTTGCGTTTGCCAGGCTTTCGCCACATACCTTTTCTCTCCCTCCATCTGGGTACATCCAAGCTGCATAAGGACAGAGCTGGCTGGCTGATGAGACTGCTGGATACCTGTATGGGGATTTTTCATGTTTGTTTTTTTTTAAGTTGGGAGTGTTTCACACACTTGAGACCTTCATTTATTTATCTCTGGAAACAAGTCACTGTTTGGAAGGAATGGAAAAGTTGGAAGAGAAAAGAAATAGAAGTGAACTTGTAACTGCAGCAGGCTCCTATGGTGTCAGAACGAAAGAGTCACTCAGTGTCAATGGAGCAGCTCTCCTTGTTGCCGTCATCAAGATTGAGTTGTCAAAGAGGTACTCGGCCAGGCAGAAGGTCTGGACTTGCAGAAGGCACAGTTTGGATCAGAAGGTTGCTGAGCTCCTTGATAGTCCTGGCTTGCTGCTGCAAGAATTGGCTCCCCAGGAAGTCACACAGTTGCTCATCATCCTGCTCGGTGACGATCCGGTGCAGGTCCATGAGGCTCAGGTTGATGTTCTGCTGCAGGTGAAAGGTGTACTCCATGGCGAATATTGGGCTGTACCAGTCATCCACTTCAAGTTTTGTGATGTCACAGAGCTACAGGAGGCTTTCTCGTTGATTCTGCAGTTATACCAGCACCTCCACATTCACGTGCTTCTAGTTAGACAGCTGCATAAAGTAGTTAAAGGAGTGCTTCCTGGTTGAAGTAGTAGGCCATGGAGAGGTAAGTGTACGAGGCGTGATGCTCGAGGCTGATATATAGGTTGATGGCAGCTTCTGGTAGTCCTGGCACACTCAAGTAAAGATGCCAATGCCATGATGAGGTGGATGATGGAGCTCCAAAGGAGGCAGGCTGTATTTAAGAGTGCTCGCTTCCTTTCCAAGGGAGAGTTCTGACTCAGGTGCTAGATTTGGAATAGAAACCACAGGGCTGCTTTAAGACCCACATGGTAAGATTGTTTCAATGGGGTGATTGGGACCTGGATGTATGGTCCATTCCTTATTGGCAGGTGTGGGTATAGGAGGGTGGGGGAGGGAAAGACTGCATGCAATAGCACAAAGTTCCATAGAGGCTGGTGGAGGCGTGAAGCCAAGTATCACTAACATTTTTCAAGTCCATTGGGAGTACATGAGCTATTATTTGGAATTTGTCCTTGGTGTGTTTCTGAAAATTGAATAGCACATTGTGCTGACATGATAGTTTAATATAATTCTTCACATATCATTTATGATCTTAATATTGTTTTGTCATTTCCCATTGAGTTGATTCCGATTCTTACTTTCCCCAAGTGTCCAGTGTACAACTACTCCATGGAGTTTCAAGGGTATGTGACCTATCAGGCACAGGTCTATGTTTTCTGAACTGAGTTATTAACATATAAACAGATAATACATATATCATATATTTCATTTTTTATGATATATGAATTTTATTAATCATATTATTGGGGGCTCGTACAACTCTTATCACAATCCATACATACATCCATTGTGTCAAGCATATTTGTACATTTGTTGCCATTATCATTCTCAAAACATTTGCTTTCTACTTGAGTCCTTGGTATCAGATCCTCATTTTCCCCCTCCCTTTCTGCTCCCCCTCCCTCATGAGTCCTTAATAATTTATGAATTATTATTATTTTGTCATATCTTACACTGTCCGACGTCTCCCTTAACCTACTTTTCTGTTGTCCAACCCCAGGGAGGAGGTTATATGTAGATCCTTGCAATTGGTTCCCCCTTTCCAACCCACCCTCCCGTTATCACCACTCTCAGCACCTGTACTGAAGGGATCAACTGTCCTGGATTCCCTGTGTTTCCTGTTCCTAACTGTACCAGTGTACATCCTCTGGTCTAGCCAGATTTTTAAGGTAAAATTGTGATCATGATAATGTGTGGCGGGGGGAGGAAGCATTTAGGAATTAGAGGAAAATCATGTGTTTCATTGTTGCTACACTGCATCCTGACTGGCTCATCTCCTCCCCAAGACCCTTCTTTAAGCGGATGTCCAGTAGCCAAAGATGCGTCTTGAGTCCCCAATCTGCACTGCCCCTCATTCAAAACGATTTGATTTTTTGTTCTTTGATGCCTGATACCTGATACCTTCGACACCTTTGTTGCTTCTGAGCTAGATAGCCGCTTGTTTACCTTCATATTAACATTGGTAATTATTAGTGAAGTTACTGACTCTCTCAATTTTTCTTTCTTGGATTTCATATACAGGAAATTCTAACAGTAGCTCAGGTGATGATCAGAGCATCAGTGGCCAGCCAACTCAGCTTTGAGAAAGCTCACTGTGCCCTGCGGTCCACAAGCATCTGGTAAGTGCTGTCCTCACAGCCAAGATGCCCAAAGTAAGTTCAGCTGTGCTTAAGGGGTGGTGAAGAAGGAGCCCAAGGGGAGATAATCCAGGTTGTCAGGGAAGCCTGTGCCTGCAAATGTGGAGATGAAGCCAAAGTTTGCAGCAGGGAAGGATAAATCCTCAAGGAAAAAAGGGCAAGCAAAAGGAAAATGGAAAGCAAAGGGAAAACAGGCTGAAGTAGCTAACCAAGAAACTAAATAAGATTTACCTGTCAAAAACTGAAGAAATGAAAAAGGAGGAGAGTCCAGTCTCTGATAAAAGATAGTAAGACGCCAAGTCTGATGAATGTTTATTTTCCATGTCTTATAAGTGGGCCCCGTTACAATCCAGAGGAATTAAAGTAAAAATTTTCCCCAGAATAATCTTTTTATCAACTATTTTATAAATGCAAGTTTTTTAGTAGCTCTAGAAACATTTTTTAATTAAATACTTTTATTAGGGGCTTTTACATCTCATATCATAACCCATACATTCACCCAGTATGTCAAGCACATTTGCACATATGCTGCCATCATTATTTTCAAAGCATTCTCTTCCCATTTGAGCCCCTGATATCAGCTCCCATTTCTTCCCACTCCCTCCCCCACCAGCTCTCCCTCACAAATTCTTGACAAGTTATTATTATTTTAATTAGTTTTTTCTTTTTAAATAAATTATTTTTATTATTTTATTTTTTAATATTATTTTATTATCTTACATCATCCTCCATCGCCCCTCACCCACTTTTCTGTTGTTCATCCCCCTGAGAGGGAGTTATAAGTTGATTCTTGTGGTCAATTTCCCCTTTCTCCCTCTCCCCTTCACTAATCCTCCTGGGATCTCTAAGCACATTGTTGGCCATGGGGGGTTTATCTATCCTGGATTCCCTGTGTTGCGGGCTCTATTCAGTAACAGTGTGCATGTTCTGGTCTAATCCTACTGGTAAAGTCAAACTGAGGTCATAATAGTGGGGGGGAAGAAGCACCAAAAAACTAGAGCAAAGTTGTGTATTTCATCAGTGCTATACCACACCATGACTGCCTCATTTCTTCCCTGTGACCCATCTGTAGGGGGATGTCCAATTGTCTAGATGGGCATTGGGTCTCCACTCCATGTCCCTTCCCCCTACCTTCACCTTGGGTATTTGAAGAAGGAGGAAATTCCAAGTCATCTGCTTTATTAAAAGTGTAAATGTGTTTTTTTAAGATATGAAATAATCACTGGTTGTTTAATTTTCCTTGTTATACAACCATAAAATAATGGGATATTGAATTGTGGGGAAATTTGACTGTCTTGGGTGTCAACATAACATTTCATGGGTTGGGGGCTAGTTTTTGTATCCCTGATAGAAATCACATTACAATATGAAGTCACTGGCATGCATTTGTATGACTTGAACATTAAATATTTTTTCCATGCTGTCTCTTAAAATAGAAATGTGTCTGAAAACTCTTCTGCAATGATGGCTTTCTTATCAAAACTGTGTGCATTCTATAACACCTTTGGTCATGGTAGTCCAATTTTCCGGATAAATTTTTCATGTGCTGGGAAGAGTTGAACATTTCAGAGTACAGTGTGTGTGATACTAAATTATGGATTAGTGGGCCTTAGGATGTAACAGCTTATCAATATTTTTAGATAATGGTACTTGATAACCTCTTCTTAAAATGCCTCCAAATTTAAAGCTGTAAATTTGCTGGAATTTAGAAAATAATTGTATAAACATGCCTTTTTAATATTTTGGTACATGCGTTAAGAATTTTGGAAAAGTTGTTAATAACGTCTTTGTACTGATCTCAAAACAACCAATAAAATGAGAGTTAAAAAAGAAAATTATACCACACTCAAAAG
>NW_022103923.1:330689-348719 GCF_000313985.2 Echinops telfairi
AGGGCAAGATGTGACAATATAATAATTTATAAATTACCAAGGGTTCATGAGGGAGAGGGCAACGGGGAGGGAGGAGGAAAATGACGACCTGATGCCAGGGGCTGAAGTGGAGAGCAACTGTTTTGAAAATGATGAGGGCAATGAATGTACAAATGTGCTTTACACAATTTATGGATGGATGGATTTTGACAAGAGTTGTGTGAGCCCCTAATAAAATGATTAAAAAAAGAAAATAGGAACAATATGTAAAACTAAAATAACTTTAAAAGGAGTTACAAGGAAGATCAAGTGATAAGGTATTACATTTTAACACAAATACATCTGTCATAATCTAGTTTACAACACTGTCAGCTTGATAGTAAAGGCATTCAAATCCTTTGACTATGATCAGAGGAGATTCACCATCCTTGTGGGGACCCTGTAAATGGATTTGGAGCTTCTATTCCATAGCCTTCTGCAAACCAGGTATTTGGATTTTAAGCTCTGCTGCCATTCCCTCTTCTGAATTACGATTTTATTTTTTTACGATTCTTGCATCACACATGTTGGTACCATCCTATATGTAAACTTAATTGACATCACCCTTCAATGGCTGCTCATTTGAAGACAACATTTAACACACAAGAGGCTATTTATTTTGATAGTCTGGCACCATCTGATCACTTCATTACACTTTATTAAAGCACCCATAGTTTATTGAGATATAGTATCAAGGTGGGTTAGGAGTATAATTAAGGGTAAACCACAAATCCATTCATATATATATATATCCCGATGTGGAATAAGGTAATTTTTTTGGATATTGTTGTTTGGTGCCATCATATTGATGCCAACTCATAGCAGCAATGTGCACAGCACAAGGAAACACTGCACAGTCCTGCAAACTCCTCACCATTGTTCCTCTGCCTGGGCCCACTGAGGCAGCCACTAGGTCAATCCATCTCATTGAGAGCCTTTCTATTTCTTGCTGCCCTTCCACTTTACCAAACATTATGTCCTTCTCCATGGACTGGTCACTCCTGACAACATGTCCAAAGTATATAAGATGAAGTCCTGCCATCCTTGCATCTAAGGATCACTCTGGCCTTACTTATTCCAACACAAATTGGTTTATTCTTTAGTAGTAGTGAGACTTTCTATATTCTTGTCCAGGACCACACTTCAAATTTATCTATTCTTCATTCTTTCATATTTAATGTCCAACTTTCACATGCATATGATACAATGAACAATAATACCAGGCCTTGGTTCAGGTGCACGTTAGTCTTCAAAGTAAGATCCCTGCTCTTCAATATTCCAAAGAGGACTTTTGCAGCACATTTCCTTAAAACAAATCAACTCATCTTTTGATCTCTTGGCTGCTGCTTCCATGAGCATTGATTACAAATCCAAGTTAGACAAATTTGCGTCATTTGCATACAGAAAATTGTTAATAACCCTTCCTCCAATGTTGATACCACATTGTTTTTTATATAATCGAGTTTGTCTGATGATTTGCTTAGCATACAATTGAACAAGTATGGTGAGAAGATACAAACCTGATGCACACCTTTCCTGATTATAAATCATGCATTTTCCCATTGTTCTGTTTTCACATCTACCTCTTGGTCCATGTACAAGTTCCTCAAGATCACAATGAATTGTTCCAAAATTCTGAGTCTTCCCAAGGTTATTCACGGTATATTATGGTCCACACTGTCCAATGACTTGGCATACTTAATGAAACACAAGTGAGCATTTTTGGGGTGTTCTCTGTTTTGACTCAAGATCCATCTGGCATCAGCAATCATATCTCTTGTTCCATGTCCTCGTCTGAATCTGGCCTGAAATTCTGGAAACTCGATGTCATTGTACTTCTGCCTAAAATTTTTGCCTAAGACCATCAAAGAATGGTACTAGGCAAAAAATGTATTTGCATGAGTGTGATATTAATCAAACCTTCTATTGTTTGAATATTCTGTTGGGTCACTTTTCTTTGGAGTAGGCACAATTTTGGATCCCTTCCATTCAATTAACCAAGTAGCTGACTTCCAAATTTCCATAGACCAGCATGTGCTTCCAGTGCTTCTTCAGCTTCCTGAATCATTTCAATTGGTATTTCATCAATTCCTGTGGCCTTGTTATAGGCTAATGCATTCTTTGCCATTTGGATTTCTTCCTTCAGCACCACTGGTTCTTGCTCATATGCTATCTCCTGAAATGGTTAAATGTCCGTCAATGCTGCTTGGTACAAGGACTCGGTGTATTTTTTCCATCTTCTCTTGATACTTCCTCCATCATTTGATATTTTAGCCACAGAATCTTTCAAGATTATAACCCAAGGCTTGAATTTTTTTCTTGAGGTTTTTCAGTTTAAGATATGCTGAGTATGTTTTTCCATTTTGATTTTCTAATCCTAGATCATCTAACTCTAGCATATTTTATTATAATATTTGGCCTTGTTTTCTCAAAAGACCCTATGAAAATTACTATTCAGCTCTTTGACTTCATCCTTTCTTCCATTTGCTTTAGCTAGTCTACAACTAAGAGCAAGTTGGAGAGTGTCTTCTGACATCCACTTCTATCTCTTCTTTTTTTCCTGTCTATATAATGACCTTTTGCTTTTCTCATGAATGCTTTTCTTGATGTCCTCCAACACTTCATCAGGTCTACATTCACTAGTGTTCTATGCATCAAATATATTATGGACATACTGTATATTGAATTGTGGAAGGTATGAAAAAAACTATTATAGTGGTGAAACAGAGTTTCTGGGTGTATAGGGTAGAGGAGGGAGGGCATAAAGAGGAGCTAATATCAAAGAGTTAAAGAAGAAAACAATGTTTCAAAACTGATTGAAAATTGTACAATACTGCTTGATAAGATTGAAGTATGGAATGTTGTGATATCTATAAAAGCTCCCAGTGATTAAAAAATATTCTGTTATTGAGATATTCTGGAAATTCAGGTGTGATAGACTCTAGGCCATATTTTGCCACTGGTCAACTCGTTTAACTATTCTTCAATTTTATCTGAAATTACATACGAGTAATGAATGGTTTCTTCCACAGTTGGCCCTTGTCTGATTTTAGCTCTCGACCTTTTCCATCATGTCTTCCCACAGCTGTAACCAATTTGATTTTTGTGTATTCCATCTTAGCAAGTTCAACTTTTTATGTTGTTGAAAAATGTTAGTTGCTATGAGCAACCATTGGTTTTGCAATATTCTGTCATGCAATATCCAACTTCATTTCTATCACAAAGTCCTTATTTTCCAGTTACAGTTCTTTCCTCTTTGTGTCCATATTTTTCATTCAAATCACCAATAACTATCAAGGAATCTTGATTGGATGCTTGATCAACTTCAGACTTTAGTAATTGGTAGAATTCTTTAATTCTTTAATTCACTAGCTTTTGTGGTTGGTACATAAACTTGAAAAATATTCGTGTTGACTGGTTTCCCACAAAGGCAGATAGATATGACACTATCGCCGACAGCATTGCATTTCATGATTGATTTTGCAATGTTCTTTTTGACAATGAATACCACACCATTCCTCTGGAATGTGTAATTCCTCTTGATTATTTTATTCACAGCATAATAAATATTAGGATTCTCTGATTCCATATGGCCAATACCTGTTTATTTCAGCTTACTAAAATTGATTTTTAGTAAGGATATTTTCCATTTCATTTTTGACCTTTGACAAACTTTTCTGAATTCAAACTTTACATATATTTGATAATATCATTAATTTAGCCACTGGCATAGAATTTAAAAATTGTGGATAAAAAGTACTTATACATGTCAAACACATGTTGCAATAAATAGTTGATGTGTGCAGTTTGAGAGTTTTAGTGACTGGACATTATTTACATAAACAATAAGGGCTGGAGATAGCAGAAAATGGAATAACATATGTCATAAAGAAGCAAAGGCAGCATAAAAATAGTAAACATATGGTAGCACCGGGCCATCATTCATTAGGCACCTTCAAAACAAGAGATCTGAACCAAGGTCCAATGACTTCCAATTCCATAACCTTGGGATAGCAGTCATCTTCTCTCTTCTCACACTAGAGCATTTCAGCCTTAAGTCCAAGGAAGCATATCAGTCACTTTAATCTGCTACAGGTGAGTTTAAGTTAAAGCCAAGTTCCCTTAGTGGGATTTCAAAATTGCATACATTTGATGTGGCTTATGGACAATGTGCACCTGGAAAGGACATAGTCTAAAGACCCAGTTGTCTGTAGCATGCAGTCAGGGACACCACAGGCTGGATAGAAACTCTGTCAAAAGTATCCATTTAAGTAACATAATATCAGACACAGTTTCCCCCTTGGGTTATATATTGGTATTTTTAAGCATTTTTCCAAATAGCATATTGTCCCAGGCAGTTTACCCACCAACTGAATTAGAATTACCTTCCCTGAAACCAATAATGATGGGAAATGCTTGACATTGCCTTTATGGTTGCCCCAGAGGCAGAATCTGCCTCGAACTATATGCCCAGTCATGCATGTTTAACTGAGTTCCTTTTCAGCCCCATACAGTAGGCTACCTGAGCTTAATACATCTTGACTTTTACAGGCATGCAATATACTACATAGAACACACCAGAAATATCTGAGTAGGAAAAACCACTATGTGAAGTGAACAGGTACAGGTTAAAGGAATTAATATACTCATTTGGACTTAAGGCTATAACCCAGTCGGAAAATAAGAAGAGGAAGACTTCTACCCTAAAGTCATGAAATCAGAAGTCACTGGAATTCAGTTCAGACCTCTTCCTTTATAGATTGCCCAATAGTAGGCAATATAAGACTACCATATATTTGATGCTTGCTTAATTTCTTAGCTTTGTAGACATAAGTTTGCCATAGTGGATGAGTGTTAATTATGTTTGTACCCTTTGTCCAAGCCTGATTTTTTTAAAGCAGGATTCAATCACTTAAGTTTTTAAGATCTGTAATTGAACATTTCATGTAACTTAGCATAAAAAGCTTTCCGATATTCCAATATTCCCAATATCTCAACAATATTCTAAATTCTCTGCCAGGGGCTAGTTTACCCTGCATAAATGAACATTCCTTGTATTTTCATCTAATAAGCTATCCTGTATATGGAAATATTCCTTTTCACACTTATATTTTGAATTCTATACCATGGGCTAGATTAAGGATATTATTCATAGAATTACCAAATATCTTCTGCATGCTACTTAAGTTGATTTTACAAAATCTGATAAGGCTGCCTCTAACCTGCAGCAGGCATATATATAATATACTTGAGCTCAAAATTAATCATATGCCCTAATCTAAGAATAATTTGTTCTTAGGATGTGTCCTTTCTCTATACCTGCCCTCATCATGTGATAACTGATTATGTAGGTGCTACAGAAAAACATGGCGAGGAAATCAAATACGTTCCAGCTTTAACAGCATCTGGGGTCATATCGATGTGATTGGCTTTAAGGTTTGACTTGAAAAAGCATCGATCTAAAAGAGGTGTGACCTAAGTCTTCACAGAAGATGAACATTAGCCAAGTGATCCAAGGATTTGGAATGATATAACACAAGAGTAGATGGAAAAATTGTACTAGGGATCCAATTGTCCACAGCGTGCTTGCAAACGGTGATTGATTACGGTGAAAGCCCCAAATCCATTTGCAGAGTCCCCATGTGGAATATGCCCCTTTGAATCCCTCACTCCACTGAACAGGGCTGAGTGCAGTCTTGTCCACAGACAAGATACATTTGGACAGAGAGTTTGGTTTAAATTTAACATCTAACCATTTGTTTTTTCATTTTGACTAATTTTTAACTTGTTCTGTTTGTGTTATTTTCTATTTTCTTTTGGAATGACGTTTTACTTTGCTTCATTTCATAGATGTTTCTCTTTATTTTTTTCTTCTTTTTGTATGATTTCCTATATATGGAATCCAGGGTAGGTAAATCTTCAGGGACAGCTACAAAATTATGAGTTTTTTGGGCTTATGACAGTGGCAGTTGGGTGGATAGGAGGTGCTAATAACAACGGATGCAAAAGTGAAGAAAATATTACAAAATTGACTTTGAGGATTGCAGAAGTCATTTTAGTGTATTTGACTCATTTAATTGTATGGTATGTGAATATGTGGGTGGAAAGAAAACGTTTAAAGAAAAAGATAGGCCTGGTGACCTGTGTCTGATAAGTTATACACAACTTTCAAAAGCTCATGAAGGAGTTGTACACTGCACACCCGGGATAAGCAAGAGCCAGAATTAACTCAAGGGCAAGTACGAAAACAATCATAAGGATCATGAATGATATCACAGGAAGTAAGGAATACACAAACCATAGTGGGAACAATGTGCAAATACATTTTCAGAAACATTCAGAAGATGCATTCCAACCAGTTGTTGATGTACTTGTAACACTTTGGAGGGAGCACACACACTGATGCGGTATATTACTGGTGTGACTGGTTCAGAATGCGGCATTGTGAATGCAGCTTCTGGAACGCAGCAGTCTGCAGCATTCGGAACCAACTGCCTCTGAGGACACAGTAACCCTCCCTGCAGGCAACGCGGTCTAAAGCCTTCACTGCTGCGTCTTCAACTGGGCGATGGAGGTGGCACCTACACCTCCGCTTGACCTGGCCTATTTAAAAGAGTGCGAGAATGCTATCAGCCAGGAGATCAACCAGGAGTTTGCCGCCTCCTACACCTTCCTAGGTATGGCGTCGCATTTCAACAGCGTGGACGTGGGGCTAACCAACTTCGCCGCCTATTTTTTGCGGATGTCCATCTGCGCGCTCGAGTACATGCAGAACCTGATGAAGGTGCAGATCGAGCGCGGGGGCCAAATCCAGCTGGACACCTTGACGCCGGTGGAGCAAGACTGGAGCAACGCGGTACATGCCCTGGAGTATGCCAGTTTACTTAAAGAAGACAGCTTAGTGGACCTCATGTGCCTGTACATTTCAGCCAGAGAGCAGGGCGACACAATGCTGTATGACTTCCTAGAAAACTACCTTCTACACCACCTCATCAAGGATATCACTGTGCTCCGCGATCACCTGGTCAAACTACACAGTTTGCATGGCGAGCCAGTTTGCCTGGCTGAGTATGACCTCGAAGACTTGGGTGACAACGACTAGTAGTAACACCCCGAAGAAAGAAACAGCCCACCAGGTCCTGTTAAGGCGAAAGCAGGCTGAAGTCAAAACAGGTTCACTTTTGAGACTTTTCCCTTCCCCTACCAATATCCCTTCCAATAAAATAATTTGGTTGCAGAGTTAAACAAAAGCCTCCTGGTCATTCTCCTGTTTGCAACACTCCCGACTTGAAGAACAGGGGAAATCCCTTTATAGGTGTCCAGGAGTGGACGTCCCAGCCAGCTAGGCCACAAACTACTGCATCTCTGAATATCCATGGTTTGAAGAAGAGAAAGTATATTTCAGGAGGGCCTGGTAATCATAAAATAAATCTTCCCCTTATAGCTAAGTTGGAGTGGGGTGTGCAGGTCCGTCCATCCTTGGAGGGACTGAACAAGCATACATGAGTTTAAATTAGAAAATTATCTAATGGAATTCATGATAGTTGTGGCCTGGGGGATGGCAGGGTGAAGGGGGTGCGATTGGGGTGAGATTATAATAAAACTAAAACACATAGTGCCCCTATAACAAAAGGGAAGAACTGCTCCTGTGAGTCCCTGAGGCTTCAAATCTGGGATTAGAAAGCCTCTGTCTTTCTGCTGCGGAGCCTGTGGTGGTTTCAAACTGCTGACCCTGTGGTGAGCAGCCAAACGCTGACCACTATACCAGCAGGGCTCCTTGAGACTAAAATAAAGGTGACTTTAGCCTAACATGTGTTCACTACAAATGTAAACATAGGGGTTACTTTGAGTGAAAGTTAAAGAAAATGTGCCCCTATGTACAGATTAAATTCTTAAATGATCTTATCCTGTTTGCATTGACCGTGGGGTTGGTGATGAAATACTCAATGAAATGTAGAAAAGCAATAAAGCACCTTAAGCAATCACTGGTCTATGCCAGGAAATTTGACAAACAGCTACTTGGTCCTCTACCCATTCCAAAGAAAGGTGACCCAACAGAATGCTCAATAATAGAAAACAGTATTATTGTGTTAGTCTGGGTTGACTAGAGAAACAACTTCATAGACACTCATGTGTGTAAAAGAGAAAGCTTTATATACAAGAGCAGCTGTCCATTAAGAAAGCATCACAGCCCAGTCCAGGCCAAGTCCGTAAGTCTGATATTAGCCCATATGTCCTGTACCATTCTATAAATAATTTCCCCCTTCAGACTCACACAACACATGCAATGATGTCAAATGCAGGAGGATCACAGGCCAGTGGGTGGAAAGTCTTGTGGATCCAGTGGGGTAGCGGCATCTCAGTGCTGGCAGGGTCTCCATGTGGTTCCTTCAGGTCCAGGGCTGTAGTGTAGCTCCATGTGTCTTGTCAGCAAGCATGTCTCATAGGGAGTGAATCTGTCTCCTGCCTCCCATGACCTATTTATCTCCTTTGAGGCTGCATATGAGGTCATCAAGCTGAAACCTGATTGACACCCCATTCATTCTTAGCACTCAAATTGACAACAGATTATGAACTCCACCCCATTCCCTCTTAACACTCAAATTGACAACAGATTATGTAACTACCGCAATCATTAATATCACAGGCAAGTAAAATTTTACCAAAGATGATCTAAACAGTTGCACCAATAAATGGACAGGGAATTGCCATAGATTCAGGCTGGATTCAGAAGAGGACGTGCAACCAGGGATATAATTGCTTATATTAGCTAGAAATTTTAAGTATCAATTATTATAACACTAACATTGAAGTGACAAGGAGAGAGTATCCCAGTTGGAATTGTAGTAGAAGCCCACCCAAGTGAAGCTGTGGTCTTAAGCTGTGGCAAATGTAGTCGCTGCCAACCTCAAGTCTCTAGGGAGATAAACCCTTAGAAATATATACCCTTTCTGTCCTCTTGCCCTCTAAGCTCATAATAGTATCCATTAGTCAAACTCAACATGAAGACCCACAGGGCAAAAGAGATTGGTTGATGAAACCCTTAAAGGTCAGTCTCTTGGGGTGACAGAGCAGAAGTAGGACTAGGGGGTACATGTGGAGGCAAAATGAGAGACCACCTAGCACAATAAGATTGCCCAAGTCTCTTCAAAGCAAGTCTAGACAGCCTTTCTAGTCTCTCCATGTTGCCTTCTGTTTAATTCTTGCAACACAACTCTTCTTTAAAAAAATAATTTTATTGGGGGCGCATACAACTCTTATCACAATCCATATATACATCCTTTGTGTCAAGCACATTTGTTGCCATAGTCATTTTCATTCTACTTGAGCCCTTGGTATCAGCTCCGCATTTTCCCCCTTCCCTTCCCCACCCTCCCTACCCTCATGAGCCCTTGATAATTTATAAATTATTATTTCAAGTCTTACACTGACCCGTGTCTCCCTTCACCCACTTTTCTGCTGTCTGTCCCCCTGGAGAGGGTTATATATAGGTCACTGTGATCAGTTCCCCTTTTCTATCCCTACCTTCCCCTTACCTTCCTGGTATCACTACTCTCAAAATTGATTCTGAGGGGTCTATCTGTCCTGGATTCCTTGTGTTTCCAGCTCTTATCTGTACCTGTGTACATACTCTGGTCTACATGGATTTGTAAGGTAGAATTGGGGTCATGATAGTGTCGGAGGGGGAGCATTAAAGAACTAGAAGAAAGTTCTATGTTTAATCAATACTATACCCTGACTGGCTTGTCTCTTCCTTGTGACCCTTCTGTTAGGGAATGTCCAGTTGTCTACAGATGGGCTTTGGATCTCCACTCCACTCTCCCCATCATTCATAATGATATGATTTTTTTTCTGTGTCTTTGATGCCTGATTATCTAATCCTATCACCACTTCATGATCACACGAGTTGGTGTGCTTCTTCCATGTGGACTTTGTTGTTTCTCAGCTAGATGGCCACTTGTGTACCTGCAATCCTTTAAGACCCCATCAGCTTTCTTCACCACATTTGCTTATGCACCCTTTTGTCTACAGTGATTGTATCAGAGAGGTGAGCACACAATGATAGGATTTTTTGTTCTTTGGTGCCTGATAACTGATCCCTTTGGCACCTCGTGATCGCACAGGCTGCTGTGCTTCTTCCATGTGGGCTTTGTTGCTTCTGAGTTAGATGCCCGCTTGTTTACTTTCAAGTCTTTAAGACCCTAGATGCTATACCTTTAGATAGCCAGGTTCCATCAGCTTCCTTCACCACATTTGCTTATGCACCCACTTTGTCTTCAGTGATCCTGTCGGGAAAGTGAGCATCATGGAATGCCAGTTTAATAGAAGAAAGTATTCTTTCATTGAGGGAGTGCTTGAGTGGAGGCCCAATTTCCTTCTGATACCTTAATACTAAACCTATAAATATATGCACATAAATCTATTTGCCCATCCTCATATATAAATATATTTACATATGTACATGCCTTTATTTAGACCTCTATAAATGCCCTTTGCCTTCTAGCTCTTTCCTCTATCTCTTTTGACTTTCCTCTTGTCCCACTATCATGCTCAGCCTTCATTTGGGTAATAGTAATTCCTGTCAGTTACATTACCCTTGATCAAGCCCTACCAGGTCTCCTACACCCTCCTCACCACTTATTTGGATCACTTGCTGTTCCCTTGTCCCTGGGTTTTTTAACACCACTTCCTTTCCCCCACCTCCCCCTCTCCCATGTCCCCTCGGAACTGACAGTCACATTGTTTTCTCCTCCAGATTGTTCATCCATCCTATCTTATTTAGACAGACTCATCAGGACTTCTTTCACTGGTGTTCTATGCATCAAATATGTTATTGATATATATTTGTTATGTTATTGACATATATTGCTACATATAGGAGAAAAAAACTATTATAGGGCGTAAAAAGAGTTCCTGGCATGTAATATGGGCAAGGGAAGAGAAAAAGAGAAACTCATATCAAATAGTTCAAGAAGAAAGAAATGTTTTGAAACTGATTCAAAATTGTACAATACTACTTGATATGATTGAACTATGGAATGTTATATCAGTAATAGCCCTCAACGATTAATTTTTTAAAATATGTCATTGGGATATTCTGGAAATTAAGTTGTGATAGTTTCCAGGTCATATTTTGCCTCTGGTCAACTCATTTAAATTTTCTTCAGGTTTATCCTGAAATTACATATGAGCGATTGATGGTCTCTTCTACAGCTGTCCCTGGCCTGTTTTTTAGCTCTTGATATTGACCTTTTCCATCGTGTCTTCCCACAGATGTAATCAATTTGATTTTTCTGTATTCCATCTTAGTAAGGCCAATATTTAGTGTTGTTGAAAAAAGTTATTTGCTATGAGCAAGGTGTTGATTTTGCAATATTCTATCTTGCAATATCCAGCTTCATTTCTATCACCAAGTCCATATTTTCCAGTTACTCTTCCTTCCTCTTTGTGTCCAAATTTTGCATTCCAATCACCAATAACTATCAATGCACCTTGATTGTAAGCTTGATCACTTTTTGACTGAAGTAATTGGTAGAATTCTTTAATTTCATTATCACTAGCTTTTGTGGTTGGTAGATAAATTTGAATGATATTAGTATTGATTGGTTTTCCAAGAAGGCAGATAGATATACCACTATCATCATCAGCTTTGTACTTCATGGTGGACTTTACAATGTCCTTTTGGACAATTAATACCATGCTATTCCTCTGAAATGTGTACTTCCCCTGGATTTTTCTTTTATTCCCAGCATCGTGAATCTTACAATTTTCTTCAAAATGGACAATACCAGTTAATTTCAACTTGCAAAAATCGATCTTCATACATTCCATTTCATTTTGACCATTAACAATTTTCCCTGAATTCAATCTTTGCGTTTATTTGATAGTATCATTAATTTTGTCAATGACATAGAATTTAAAAACTGTTCAGAAAAGGAACTTATATATGTCAAGCCAGCAGTTCATTACTGCAATACATAAATTGTTGTTCTGTACAGTTTTAAAGCTTTAGTAATTGGACGTTATTTACACAAAAAATAATGGCTGAAGATAGAGCAGAACTTACAATAATGCTCATTCATAAGGGCAGAATCATGCCCGACAGGGTAACATATGTCATAAAGAAGCAAAGAGAGCATAAAAATAGTAAATATATGGTAGCGCCAGACCATGATTCATTAGGCACCCTCAAAACAAGAGATCTGAACCAAAGTCCAACCCCATAACCTTGGGAGAGCAGTCATCTTCTCTCTTCTCGCACTATAGTATTTCAGCCTTAAGTCCAAGGAAGTATATCAGTCACTTAAATCTGCTACAGGTGAGTTTATGTTAAAGCCCAATTCCCTTAGAGGAATTTCCAAATTGTATACTTTTTGTGTAGCCTATAAAAAATGTGCACCTGGAAAGGACACTGTCTAAAAACCTAGTTGTCTGTAGCATTCAGCCAGGGGCACAAAAGGCTGGATAGAAACAAGGAAAAAATATCTAATTAGGTAGCATAATACCAGACATATTTTCCCCTTGGGTCATATATTAATATTGTTAAGTGTTCTTCCCCAATAGCATATTGCCCCACCCAGTTTACCCACCAATAGAATTACAATTACCTTTTCTGAAACTGATAATGAGGGAAAATGCTTGACATTGCCTTATGGTTCCCCAAGGGTCAGAATCTGCCTGATACTATATGCTTAATTATATACTCCATAAAATACCCCAGAAATATCTGAGTAGGAAAATCCACCAAGTGAACTTAACTTTACATTAAACACACTGGTTACAAGTTAAAGGAACTATTATACTCTTTTGGACTAAAACATATAACCCCGTAGGAAAAGAAGAAGAGGAACACTGTTATCCTATGATCATGTAATCGGAGGTCACTGGACTGCAGTTGAGACATCTTCCTCTTGAGATTGCCCAATAGTAGGAAAAATAAGACTACCATATATTTGTCACTTTCTTATTTCCTTAGCTCTGTAGACATAGTTCTGCCATAATGGATGAGCGTAATTACTTTGTACCCTGTGTTTAACCCTGTTTTTCTTTTAGTTTTTAAACAGGATTCAAGCACTTCAGTTTTTAAGATGTGTAATTGAATATCTCATGTAACTTAACCTAAAAAGCGTCTCCATACTCCAATATTCCCAATACCGCAACAATATTCTAAATTCTCTACCAGGGGCAAGCATAATGATACTATTTTTAAATTATAAAAGACCTCACTTATTTTATTCCTCAAAAAAAAAAAACTGACAATGTTGCCACTGAAGTGGAACATGAATATATATACAGCATAAGAAAATATGTTGCTTTCTACTCCTGTAAAGAGTTACAGTCTCGGAAATCCACAGAGGCAGTAGTGTCCTGTCCTACAGGGTTTCTAGGAGTGGGAATCAACTTGAGGGCAGTTACTGAGAGATATTAAATGGATTTCGGTCGTACTCAACTATCAGCCCTAACCTAAGAACAATCAGTTCTTATGATGCTGTCCCTCTCAATACTTGCCCTTATGAAGGGATCATTGAAGATAAGTGTCTATAGCAAAGTGTGGTGAGGAAATCAGATTGTGCCAGGGTATCACAAAATATATTGCCTGAAGTCTTAAAAGTTTGTCTTAAAACAAGCAGCCATCTCCTTGACATGCAAGTAAGTCCACATGGAAAAGCCCATCTGCCTCTGTGATCCCAGTATTATAAATTACAAAATCCAAGATCAATGGAGGGAAATATATGGGACTTACACTCTGAGAACCCAATTTGCAGAAAGCTATGGATGAAAGTAAAGCACAAAACACATTTTCAGAAACCCCATGAGGAATAAGCCTCCATTAAATCCCTTCAGAACATTGACCAGAGATGGGAAAAGTCCTGTTCAAGGAAAAAATACATCAGAAAGTGAATTATTCTTCTCAAACAATTCAAGAATATAGAACAAGAAACGAAGCTCCTGATTTCACTTTATGAAATAAGCATAATTCTGATAGTAAAACCAGGCAAAGACATTAATAAAAAGATAATTATAGACTAAAAATATTCCTCATATACAGATAGACACACATTCCTTTTGTTTTGTTTTTGTTTGAGATGAACTTGTTTGTCACTAAAGACTCCAAGTCCATTCTGATTTTAATTTTCCTCCTCGTTTTTCTAAGCCACTCAAAAAAGCCCACTACTTACGTTTTAGGGATAAGTAATAATCTAAAGGGATTTTAAAATTGTTATGGAAACATATTTTATATATATATATATATTTATATATTTACATACGCTATCTCAAAAATGAAATCAACAATAATGTTCTATTAGACCCTGCATATATGCACTTTTTTTCTTTAGACAAACATTTCTTTCAACTCTGGGTAGGTAAACTTTTGAGATGGAAGAGCCAATCCTGTCCCTCAAAATAATTTAAAAATTGCTTGAGAGCCATAAATATGCTTTATCAAACAAGCATATTCAACATCTGAAATAACATCCTTTACATCTTTTCAATCTTAATTCACAGCCACAGCCACATGCATGTATTGAAAGAGCCACATATGTCTAATGAGTCACAGATTTCAGACCCCTGCTCTAGACAGTCTTAATATTCTTTCCAATATAATCCAACAGCATATAAAATTAATAAATCTTTAATTTCATAAGCTTGGTTATCTAAGAAAGCAAAAAAAAAGGCATTCCTTTGAGTATACATAGAAATTTATATCAAGAAAATGGCTCATATGAATGTAGAAGCAGGGAAATGCAAATCTAAGCAGTATAAAAATCCATAGGTCAGATATCATGGTAGATATTATTGTTGATATAATGGTAGAAGCTTCACCTGATTTGCATAGGATTGTCTGGGAGAACACAAGCTGATCATTTCAAATCAGGATGCATCCAAGGTCAGCAAGTCAGATTTGTTGATGGAGAGACAATGAATCCAGGGTCAACAGATCATCACCTGACAGGTCCCTAACTCAAATCCAAAGATCCAGAGGTCAATGGACCAGATGCAGGATCCATACTCATTAGAAAACAAATGTTCCACTTTCATTACAAGCAAGCCATATGGCTGAGGCAAATAATTATTATAGTCCACTATAACCTTAATCATTATGTAAGCTTAAAACAGATGGACTGTGATAACATTGTGCTAGGTCAGGTCATAAATGATCACTAAGTGCTAACTGCCACACCCTTGATAATCTTGATCCAACCAGGTACACGCAAAACCCTAACTATCACAATGACCAAGTACAGTTCATATCAGGTATGCAAAATAGTTCACCATTAGAAAAAATTGTCAACATGAATACCACAAAATATAACAAAGGAAACCTCTATGTGACCATGTCAATCAATATAGAAAAAGACATTTTATAAAATCCAGCACCCAAGACTGATAAAAACAGTCAACAAAATAGGAATAGAAGAGAACTCCCTCAAAACCAACTAACATCAGTCTCAACAGAGAGAAATAAAAATTATTCCACTTGGAAGCACAAACCAAAAAAAACAATGTCCTGTATCCCCACTCCTATTCAATGTTTCACTGGAAGCCATAGCCAGCTGTTTGACATGAGAAAGAAACAGAAAGCATCAAATTAATAAAGATGAAGTGAAACTCTGTTTCCAGAGAATATGGTCTTATAACATGATCCTATGTATAGAAAATCCAGAAGAGTCTGAAAGTAAATTACTACCGCTAATGTAAAATTTCAACACAGTGCCAAAGTACAGCATCCACATAAAACAATCAATCAGATTCCATATCTAATCTAGTATTTCCAAAAGTGGGCAATACCAGCCAGGGGTGTCACTGTATAAATGATTTCTGAATAGTGGGGAGTAGGTCAAATACATTTTGGGAATCTATGCTTTACACTAACAAAGAGAATCCCCACAAGGCAGTCAGGGAAACAGTGCCATTTATATTGGACACATACAAAAACATAATGAAATCTAACCAGAGAAACAAAAGGCCTATACAATGAAAACAGTAAAACCTCACAGGAAAAAAACAAAGTTTAGATCTCCGGTTTAGAGAAGGCTACACATGACAGTAGAAGCCCAAAATCTGTTAACGGATTCCCCACATGGATTAGGCCTCTATTGTATTCCCTTGACCATAGTCAGGGATATGAATAGCCTTGCTGTCAGAGAGAGAGCATTATAAATTCAATTTTGGCAGGTATAGTTAGGCTAAAATGCAATACCTTATCATTTGATTTCCCTTTTGATCCATTTTAATATTATTTCAGTTTTTAATATTTTATGCTTTCTTTTTCAGTGGAGTTTTTCTATATTTTTTCCAGTCATTGTGGCTGAGGGTTTCTTTTTTGGTGCTGGTGGTGGTGGTGGTTTGCTTCTTGCTTATATTTTGTATGAATTTCTGTATATGAAGCCCAGAATAGGTTAATCTATAGAGACAGTAACTGATTGATAATCACCTAGTGGCATGACAGGAGAAACTGGGGGGAAATGGGGAGCTAACCTCAATGAGTGTTAGAAAAAAATTCTAAAATTGATTGTGGTGCTTATTGCACCAATTTTCTTAGTATAACTGAGTGATTAAATTGTATTATGTGGAAAGAACATCCCAATAAAAATATAATAATAAAACAACCTACATAAAGAAAGAATAGATCATGTTCATGGATGGAAGGATTTAACACTGTGAAAATATTAACACTACCAAAAGCAATTTAGTGACATAATGCTATCCCTATCCAGTTTTCAACATATTTCTTTAAAGTAATGGAAACACTAATCACCAGTTATCTATGAAAACAGAGGGACTATGGGAAACAAAGAACTTTTAGATAAAAATAAATAAATAAGATGTCTTACACTTCCTAATATCTCAACTACACAGACACGGTAGTCAAAACAACCAGATACTGATATGTAAACCCCCACCTAACTCAATAAGTAGATTTCTGTTGTTTTTTTAAACCTGGTACTACTACAATAATGGACACAGATTAATGGAAAAGAATTAAGAACCCAGAAGTTAACCCACACACTTATAGACATTAAAAATTTGACCAAGGGCCTAATATATTAAATGATGAGGGGACAGTCTATGTAACACATAGTGCTAGCAAAACAATACATCCATTCACATAAAAATAAAACCAATATTTCACACTATATACAAAATAGACTCATGATGGATCAAAAATCTAAATGTGAAGCTTAGTTCTATAAAGACCCCATGAGAAAAATTTGGACAGTATAGAGGCCCTAATACACAGCAAAGACACTCAAACAAACTTAATTGAAAACACACAAGTAACAGAAGATAAATTGGATGTCATGGACCTCTTAAAACTTAGACACCTATGAGTATTCAGAGATTGCACCAAAAGAGGTAAAAACGAAAAAAAAATTTGCAATGACATATCACATGAAGGACTAATCTCTAGAATGTAAAGAAAACTTAATCACCATAACAGCAAAAAGACAAATAATCATATTTTAAAAGTTGCACAAAAAGAGGACACTTCACCAAAGAAAACAAAGGGTTCTAAACGACATATAAAGAAATGCTATTTAGCCATTTGAGAGATGCAAATCAAAACAATAATGAACTATCATATCACTCCACCATTAATAGCAAATCTCTAAAGAACAACTTAACTGGTTTTGAGGATATGGAGTGGATGGAAGCCTCATATATTGCTGGTGGGACTGTAAAATGGTATAAATACCCAGGAAAATGGTATGGTGCATTATAAGAATGTTGGAAATAGAAATGTCATTGCCTCTCCTTGGTACATACCTATAGAAATAAGGAGACTGAGGTAACAGGTCACACCTTAAGCCCAGTTTATCAGAAGTATGATCCAGTCTTTTTCCAGTCCATTGGGAATCCATTTATTTTAAGATGCCTGGATGGGGAACTCATTGATGAAAATGACAAAGAAATATCAAAAATTGTATGCAGATCTTGCAGTGGAAGGGACTGGCTTGGCCCTTTAGAAATGAGTGTGAGTATATAACTGACTTAAAAACATGTAAT
>NW_022103923.1:349830-386449 GCF_000313985.2 Echinops telfairi
TTTGAAAACAATGATGGCAATATATGTACAAATGTGCTTGAGACAATGGATGGATGTATGGATTGTGATTAGAGTTGTACAAGCCACCAATGAAATGATTTATTAAAAAGTTTTATAAAAGAGTGGGAATTTTTAATGTATTTATTGATATTTATTTAAGATTCATGATAAAAACTTCATTACGATTTCACATTTGGCATGCAATTTCCATTTTAATTGGTTTTCACTTAAATACACAGTAGCTCATTAAATTATCAACCACTGCCTAGCCTTATCATTTCCATTGTTTTATTTATTTTGTATGTGGTAAATACAATGTTAGTGAATCCAGCAACATCAGTCCGTTGATATATACAAATTGCTTTAAATACTTTATTCTTATAGAATAAATTTTTTTAAAGAAATAAGTACTTTGATGGGAATAGATATATGGACACCCATGTTCATCCTAACATTTTTCTCAATAGCTGAATGATGGAACTAACCTAAATGCCCTCCGTAGAAAACTGGATAAACAAACTATGATACACGCAACAATGAAACATTTCTCAACATTAAAGAATAACATCTGTAAAATAACTCATAACATGGATGAACCTGGAGGACATCATGCTGAGTTCCAAAAGGCAATCACTAAATGACAAAGTATGGCACCTTTTTGATTGGCATCTTTGCTGTTAGCTTCCACTCCAAAAGTCTTTCTACTATTATAAAGCCCTATTCATGGCCTGGGTGGCAGCCTGCTCAGCTCTCCTTGCTGATTTCCTACCAGTAGCTTTGGAGTGTCACAATTGCTCTACTCCCAGGCCTCTTTGAACTGTTCTACCAGGCCATTCTCTGGCTACTACCCATCTTCAGTGTTACAGCCCTTGACCTATATTACAGGATTTTCAGAAAGGCCAGGAGTATTCAATCATTCTGTATGTCTGTGACATTGCCTGCTTAAATGAGCAAAGTCCATGTTCACTTCAAGGCATGGCCCTCACAGCAGGGTCAGGTCATATTTGTATGGGTATTTGCCTTGCTCTTAACGTTTGTGCATGATGGACAAGCCAGAATGGTCAAGAAATTTTAATTTCTTTAATCCACGTACCATAGTCTTGGAACAGAAAAGTAAGTGAATGTATTGCAACTGCAACATGCTTGCCTGGCACTAGTGAACAAAGAAAAGCACATTGTATCTGTAAGAAAGCCCCCCTAGATCTAGGGTGATATTGTAAAAACATATTCTACCATGCTTGCATTGAGGGTTACCTCAGCTTGATACCCAAAATCACACCAAAGGTAATGTTTACATTTTTAGTTACAACATTTTAGGCTAAAGACACCTTTAATTTAATCTCAAGAAGCCCAGGTTGTATAGTGGTTATGCATTGGGCTTTTAACCACCAGGTCAGCAGTTTGAAACCACCAGCAGCTCTGCAGGGGGAAAGACAGAGGCTGTCTAGTCTCAGACTAAAGTCTCAGAAACTCACAGGGGCAGTTTTTCCCTGTCATATAGGGTCACTATGTGTCATCACCCATGATTTTTTGTTTTATTTTGATCTCAAACCAATCGTATCTCCTTTACCCTGCCATCCCCCAGGCCACAACTATCATGGATTCCATTAGATGATTTTATACTTTGAGAGTAAACAGAAGGTGAAGATGTATGAGAGGGTAGGTACCCTGCCACCAAAAAAGTATTTTTTCTTTACCTCTTCTATATCATCCAATCACTGTCTTTTCATGTCCCTATTCATTCATGGAAACAAAAAGAAGTCGTCACACGGAGCCAGGTCAGGTGAGTATGGTGCATGGGGAGAGAGGCATGCTATTTTTGGCTAAAATTTGCACATTGAGATGGCTGCCTGAGCAGGGGAACACCACCTGCTCCTGTGCCATCTTCACAATAGTTATTATGTTTCAGGCCATTGCTGCAATCTCCTCAAGGGGTTTCCTCTCTTTCACTGCCCTGCTACTTTACCAAGCAAGCGGTCCTTTTCTAGGGACCAGTCTCTGCTGATATCATGCCCAAAGTATGTGAGAAGAAATCTTGCCACCCTTCCTTCAAAGAAGCCTTATGGCTGAACTTCTCTGTGGGATTATAAAGAGGCTTTTCCCCAGCTTTGCCTCCCCCCAAAGACATGCCAAACATTAGAGGCTATTTGCCATCATATGGTGGGAGGTAAGATGCTTACAGACATCCTCCCAGAAGGCAGTCAGTTGCCAGACAACTGTCTGGTGCCACCATAGGTAGGGCTCGCTCCCTGCTGTTAAGGACAATGGGCTTCTTCCTCCTAACGGCTTGGGGCCATCCAATTGGTCCCTGTAGATGGGGTTTTCACCCTACTGATAATGGCTTCCTTGGAGAGCCAGAGAACAGGTCAAACCTGCTCAATGACATCTAAAGCTAGGCTGCCATCCTAAATCTAGGATCCACCCATCTTGTCACATGTATACCCCCAATCCCTCCTCTTCCTATTGCATGTATACCCCTAGATTGCCCCCCTCTCGTTGCTGTATTACCTATAGTACAACTCCTTCCTGTGATATATGTCTTTACCTGTAATTAGGGTGCTTGCACGCCCCCCCCCCCCCCCAAAAGATAAATAAGCCTGGGTTAATAATAAAGAGCTCTCTCTTGCCCTGGCTCCCTCTCCTCTCCTTTGGGCTCTTCCCATCCTCTCTCCCCCTGTCCTTGCTCCCCTGTTCCCTCTCCCATTGTCCTCTTTCCCTTCCCCATCTCTCCTGCCCTCCAGTCTCCCATCTCCATGTGGGCCACCTAGCGGGACTGAGGTGAGCATGCTACCATGAAATGTGTCTCACTCCATTATTTCAATCTCTCTTCTCTCTCTCATTTTCTCTATGACTATATATCTCTATATCTATATCTTTATATCTATATATATAAACCATACAATTGTGCCTATTAAGCCCACGATTATTTGTTTGGGGGCTGGCCTTTCCCCCACACTTTTGGGCAGTCCATGCTACTTTTAATATTCTCCACCAGCACCTAATTCAAAAGCATTGGTTCTTCTTCAGTCTTCCTTTTTCACTGTCCAAATTTCACATGCATGTGAAGTGATTGAAAATACCATGCCATGGACCAGACACATTTAAGTCCTCAAAGGGACATCCTTGCTTTTCAACACCTTTATGAGGTCTTGCACATCAGAATTACCTAATGCAATTTGATCTCTTGACTGCTGCCTCCATGTGCATTGATTGTGGATCCAAGCAAGATGAACGCCTTGACAACTTCAACATTTTTCCCCTTTATCATTATGTTATCTATTGGTCCAGTTGTAAAGATCTTTGCTTTCTTTACATTAAGTTGTAATCCATAATGAAGGCTGTAATCCTTCTTCAGCAAGTGCCTCACGTCTTCTTCACGTTCAGCAAGAAATGTTGTGTCTTCGCTATATAAAAGACTATTAATAAATTCTCCTTCAATTCTGATGCCACATTCTTCTTCACATAGGCCAGCTTCTTTGATTATTTGCTCAGCATCCACGTGTTTTTAAAGAATACAAATGTTTCATTTTATTAAATTAACTTAAGCAGGATTAGCAACTGTTTTTATTTAATGAATCTATATAAATATCCAAGTTTTATTTCAAACCCCATTTAAGAAGATGGTTCAAACCGTCAATCTTGCTCATCTAAGTGCTTTGGAAACTCACTTTTTACTTTCATTCACTTATTTGGATGCCAGAATATTTTTCCTTCCTAGATAGTCAGTCTGCTTCCATTAAGATCTGCCACCACAAAAACTCTATGGAGCAGTTCTGATTTGTCCAGTTGGGCTGCTTGCAATGAGTGGCTTTGGGAAGGCTGGCTTCAATTCCATGCTCAACATACACATTAAGTATAGCGAGAGGTTACAACCCAGATAAATACCTTTCCTGATTTCCAACCATGCAGTATTTCCTTTCTTGCCAATACACTGCCTCTTGATCCATGTAGTTTCCATGTGAAAACAAGTGTTATGGGGTACTCATTCATCCCAACATTATCCATAGTTTGTTATGATCCATATAGTTGAATGTTTTTGCCTAGTCAGTGAAACACAAACTTTCTTATATTCTTTCTTATATTCTCTGCTTTCATCCAAGTTCTACCTGACATCAATAATTATAACTCTTTTTCCATGTCCTCTTCTGAATCTGGCCTGAATTTATGTCATTTTCTTGTCTAGTTAATACTGCAACCATTGTTGGATAATCTTCAGCAAAATTTTATTTTCATGTGATATGCTTCTATAGTATGTACAGTTGTGTTGAGTCACCTTTCTTTGGAATAGGTATAAATATAGATCTCTCCCAGTCAGTTGCCCAAGCACTTGTCTTCCAAATTTCCTGTTGTAGAGAAATGAATGTTTCCAGTGCTTACTCAACTTGTTGAAACATTTCAATTGGTATTACATCAATTCATGGAGCCTGGTTTTGGCTTAGACTTTTTTCTTCAGTACACTTTGCTCTTGCTCATATGCTATCTCTTGAACTGTATGAATGCCAACCTGTTGTTTGTGGTACAGTAAATGTATATTCTTTATATTATGTTTTGATGCTTGCTAAATCATTCAACCTATGGCCCATAGGAACTTTCTATATTGTAACATGAGGCACGAAATCTTTCTTGAGCTCTTTGCATCTAAGTTATATTGAGCATGTTCTCCTTTTTGGTTTTCTGACTCTTGGTCTTTGACCATTTCATACTACTATTTGGCTTTGTCTTCTCAAGCTGCATTTGAGATTCCCTGTTCAATTCGTTGACTTCATCATTCCATTTGCTTCACCTACCCTACAGTTAAGAACGAATTTCTGTGTCTTTTCTGACACCCACTTTGATTTTTTTTCTTTCCTGTCTTTTAATGACGTTTTGCTTTCTTCAGGTATGATGTTCTTAATGTCATTCCACAGCTCACAAAGTCTCTATCATTAGTGTTGAAAGCATCAAATCTGTTCATGAGATGTACTCAAAATTCAAAGTTACATTGTCACTCTCATAAACTTGTTTTGATTTCCTTCAACTTGAACCTGTACTTACCATGTGAACAACTGATAGTCGGTTCAAAAGTCTGTCCCAGTTTCATATTAACTGCTAAAATTGAGATTCTCCATCATCTCTTCTCTCAGATATAGTCAATTTGATTTCTGTATATTCCAGTATACATGTGGAGAAGTCCACCTTTTGTGTTATTGGGGAAAAAATGTGTTTGCAATGAAAGTGTTAGTCTTGAAGAACTAAATCCTGCAATCTCCATCTCATTTTATAATCATATTTTCTAACAACTGTCCCCTTCCTGTTTGTTTCCAAAATTCGGATTCCAATCACCGGTAATTATCAATGCATCTTGATTGCATGTTTGCTCAATTTCAGACTGAAAATTTTGGTAGAATTCTTTAGTGCCAGCATCACTGGGTTCACTGATTGGCATCACTAGGTTCACTGATTGGTGCAGAAATTTGAACTATCATTAAAGTGACTGGATTTCCTTTAACTTGGATCGATATCATCCTATCACAGACAGCATTGTACTTCAGGATAGATGTTGACATGTTCTTCTTAACGATGAATGCAAACATCATTCCTCTTGAATCTGTCATTTAAAGCACAGTACACCATATCATTTTCTGATTCAAAATGGCCAATACTAGTCCATTTGACCTCATTAATGTCAAGGATCTATATCTTTATACCTTCTATTTCACTTTTGACGACTTCCAATTTTCACGGAATCATATTTCATATATTTCATTTCCAATTACTCATCACTAATTTCAGCTGTTTCTTCTCATTTTCAGTCTTACCCCATCATCAAATCAAGGTCCCAAATGATTTACTCCTGAAAGGTGGACTCTATTCACTTCATTATGGTCCACTCTACTTTGAGAAGGCAGCTCTTCCTCAGTCATATTTTGATGGCCTTCCAACCGGAAGGGTTCACTTTCTGGCAGGATATCTGACAATGTTCTACCACTGTTCAAGAGGATTTCAGTATCTGATAATGTTTGGTTGCTATCCTTAAGGTTTCAGTGGCTAATTCCTCAGAAGTGGACAGCCTATTCCTTCATCATTCTCTGTTTCTAATTTATACTCTCTGCTGAAACTTGTTCCCATTGGTTCAGCATATAGGAACTTGAAATACTAGTGACATAATTCCCAGCATCACAGCAACACACAAGACACCATAGTATGATAAACTGACAGGCAGTGGGGGATGTTTTACACAGTGAATAATTTTCCTTCAAAAATACTTCACATGCTGTTTAATCCAGCTAATTTTGTGTGGCATTACTATTCTTGATTTAGGTAAGAAGAACTTGAATTATAATCTGTGGTAGTTAGTTAATTTTGTGTCAAATTTAAGATATAGAAGGGTAGGGGTGGAGGCTGGTTGGTCAATCAAGTCATAGTCTGAAGGTACCTGCTTGTGGGCATGGTGCTTTCATAAGGAGAGTCCAGGGACCCTCTACTCTCTCTCTGCCTTCGCCTTCCCATTGACAAGTCTGGCTGAGACCTGCACGAGCCCTAGAGATTCATCCACTACTTTTGGATCCATAAGACTTTGGACCTGGCAGCCTGTGATCTTCCTGCATTCTGCACATTGAATATAGCTGGATGAGTCTGAAGGGGGATTTATGGGCTACTGTCAGACTTATGGACTAGTATAGGACTTATGGACTTGATCTGGAATGGAATAGGATGTTTCCCTGATATACAATGACTTGTTGATATAAAGCTCTTCTTATAAATATATGAGTGTCCTTGGATTTGTTCCTCTAAACAACATGGTCTAACACATTATGGTATCAGGACTGACAGTACTAAAGAAACAAATCACGAAAAAGGAGAGTGGATACTTGCTTGACCTCTGCCTTATGGTCATTTTTATTTAGCTTGCCCACCAGCAGATATGCGCTTTTATGGAAAGAATGCAGGAAGTTAAAGATTTGATTCATTTATTTGGCTGTTATCTTTGGTTATTCCTGTCTGAAATGGTGAAAGAGAATATGATAAATGTAAATTTTGAGCTCAGTTGGCAAAATGGCCCCTTGAACTCCCCCCCTCACCCCTCCCGAGACTATGCTGTTTAGTTCAAATGGCTGACCGAAGGCCCAGGCCTGGCATGATGAAGTCAGAGGCCTAAGGCCATATTGCAAAGGAATGTGATAGGTTAGATACAAAAGGATTAAACGTGGCTGTTTTTAAAATTGAGTTTAAGATCTGGCTGTACTAGGTTTATTTGGATGTTCTCTGCCTATTGTTATATGGATATTGTGTGTGATAGAAATGATTCTTGGGGAGCACAAAATAGAGATTTTCTTTTAGACCACTGCCTTCAGCCATTAAATTCAATCTTTAAATGGTTCTAGTACATGCCTGAAAAGAAAGCTTAGAAAAGAGAAGTGCCATCCAGGGCCTTGAGTGCTCTGGACATTTGCATTTGAAGAGATTGCACAGACAGTGTTGACAGACTGGAGATGAAAAAAGGAGTCCTTTGACTATTAGCATTTTTGAACTAATGGTTTGCACTTGAATCTGTAAAAAACTAAATAAATAAATAAATATTGGAGCCATCAAGAAACTCTCCTTTCTAGGGCTGAAAGTTAAAGAGAGCCTGTGGGCAGCCTGAAAAGCTCTCTTGGTGACCACCTGGATCCAAGTGGAAGTGGGAGAAAGCCATCAATAGAGAGACATGTTGAGGTTGGCCACTGACACCCATTTAATAGTGATTACAGGAGAAGAGGGGAGTGGATTAGCTGATCAGAATATTAAAGAGTTATTCGGATCCTGAGTGTATGGTATGAACTAGCCAAAGGGTGTTGCGTTCTTGAGAATTTATGAAGGGACCCATGGTCAAAAGATGAGGTGATAAATGGACACTCTTTTGATGCTAAGTGAGGTGTCCCACAATGGGTTGACCAGAAACCAACCAGATAAAAATAAGATTTGGAGCCTGTGAATTAGTGCATATTGCCGCAGACTTTATGGAAAATCTGTCCTGATTTGATTTTGCTTGGGGACATAAATTCACAGGGTTCCAACTGGAATGAAGATTCTTCACATCAAAGAACATGCTTGTCTCCCCAGAGTACTGGGTTGTTGTAAGTCGGCAGTATAGAAATTGGATACACAAAATGGGGAAGAAAAAGGAATGAAGTGGCTGGTTTACAAACTTTCATGGGTTGGAGAATACATTGATAGGATTACAGCATTATGGTGCAGGTGTTCACATAACTGCAATTCTTAGGCATAGAATAGCTTTGTTTTGTTGCCTTATACAATATTATGTCTAGTACATGTGCTGATGAAGTGAGCAGAAGATAATATGGCTAAATGGAACTGGCACATTTTGAGTTGTATTCACTTTCATTTTATCCTGCGAGGCACAGATATGATTCTACTATTGTATTTCTTCTAAAAATTATGTATGGCTAAAGAGTTGTGCAAAACTGTCAATATGACAAAGGGTGATTTCTGGTAGTTACATAATTTCTGGTCAAATTGAAAGAGATAGAAATGTACGGGATAAGACACTAGTCTGTCAATTAGGTCACAGCCTGATGGTACCTCCTTGTGGGCATGGCTTTCTCATACGGAAGGTCCTGGGAACCTCCCCTCTCTCTCTGTCTTCACCCTTTTTTTGATGAGTCATGCTGAGACCTGCAGGAACCCTGGAGATGCATCCACTACCATTGGATTCACACGACTTTGCACCCACCTGCCTATAATCTTCCTGCATTCTGAATCATTGCATGTTGCTGTGTGAGTCTGAAGAGGAATTTATGGACTAGTGTCTGTCATATGGTCTAGTAAAGGACTAGTGATGTAGGAACTGCTAAATATAAATATTCTCTAAGATTTTAAATATAGTCATTACTTACCTTTATTTTTTAATGAATTATAAAACAAAGACCGGGCAGGGGAACTATTTTAATTCATCTTTTGGTGAAGCCTGTCCTCCTGGATTGAATTGTGCCCTAACCTCCAACCCTTACCCCCACTCCCTCCAAAATGAATTTGTCACATGATTCTCTGGTTTGGCAATTATGTGCTGATGCAATGTGACAGGTATACAATCACCACCAAACCCCCCGCCCCCATGATGTGATCAAATGTGATAAACCAATCAGTTCTAAAAGGATTAAGGTTGGATTAAACACCCTGAGTCATGTCATAGATTTGATCCAAAGTGGGCAACTCACCCTGAATTAGCTCATAGCCTTGGTCCAATGTAAAGGGTTTTTCTCTGGGATGTGACCTGCAACACTTAGTATCTTATGAATGATTAAATGAGAGAGAAGGCAGGAGAGAAAGGGGGACCTACTACTACTGAGAAATAAAAGGTAAGAGGTAAGTGCATCCTTTGGAACTGGGTCCCCTGCACTGAAAGCAGGAAAGATAAATGCCAAGACACATGAAGAACTCCAAAGACTACCTGGCCTAAATATTCTGAAAGGAGACAGAGAGAGTGAGAAAGCCTTACCCTAGATCTGTCACTCTGAACTTTTAAACTGAGAGGATAAATTACTGTTTTTTAATTACATCTACTTATGGTATTGGGTTAGTCTGGGTAGACTAGAGAAACAAATCCATTAAGAAAACATCCCAGCCTAGTCCAGATCAAGTCCACAAGTCTGATATTAGCTCATATGTCTGATACCCATCTATAAATTTCTCTTCAGACTCATGAAACACATGCAATGATGCTGAATGCAGGAAGATCACAGGCCAGTGGGTGGAAAGTCTTGTGGATCCAGTAACTGTGTAAGTATCTCAGTGCTGGCATGGGTCTCCATGTGGCTCCTCTGGTTCCAGAGCTCTAGCGTAGCTCCATGTGTCTTGTCAACAGGAATGTCTCACAGGGAGTGAGTGTGTTTCCCACCTCCAGTGAGCTATTTATCTCCTTAGTAACTCCAAATGAGGTCATCAAGCTGCAACCTGATTGACAGGCTAGACTTCAACCCTTTACTCTTAATAATCTCAAATTGACCACAGATTATGTAACTACTACAGATATTTATGTTATAGCCACACTCAATAACTAAGACACATAGTTTTCATATTCAATGTATTCCTACTGTCAAGAATGAAGGTTTAAAAAGATTTAAACTTAGAAATTTATAAAAATCTTCTGAATCTTCTGGATTTTATTAAGTACTTCTCTTACTAGATCTACTTAATTTGAAGTAAGTTAAAATGATTGTCAAAGGTTCCTTTTTTGATTCCTTCAAAGTTTCTATAAGAAGACTGTCAGTACAATTGTCAGTACATTCATACATGCCTTCTATGGTAGACTTGTAACATGATTCTCAAGCACTATTGTGTAATCTTCATCCCCTCAGTATGGAAGAGATTTCTGAATATGATGGGATATGATTCCTGTGGATTGATTATTTTATATGATAGTTGCCTTTAAGACGGAGATATTTTCCAGAGTGGGCCCTTTTAAAAGGCACAAAATCCAGTTTCTCGGGACTGTCCTTGTTAGGCGGACTGAATGAAAATCACTCAATGAAACATCACCATGACAATTTGTCAATTCTTACTTTGAGGCCTGTACTGTTTTGGAGATCAGTTCTGAAATGAACCTCCTTGGACCAGGGGTGCAGGTGGAGGATGGTTTCAACCTCAGCAATAACCCTCAGGTAATAACAGATGTGGATGGTATAGCCCAAACCAGATATAATTCTAGTGTCATAAAGCCATCCAATGTCTCCAAGTAAACCCTATGAACCAGGTAATCTGACCAGAGTAGAATGAATCTATAACAAGGCAAACGAGGAAAGTTAAATACATTTATGGAATGAAATAAAAGTATTAAAATTACAAATTCAAGTAATCAATAGTGAAACAACAAAAAGATGCATGGAATCTTAAGGGTATAGTCAAAGAGGTAAAAGTTATAAATATTACTGAGTCTTGATCCTAGAGTGTATATATTTTCAGTAGCCTCTGGGACAAAACGGGAGAGCCACTTAGTGTGTGCTTTGCTGCAGACCGAAATGTAATGCTTTAATTGCAGGAAAGTACTTCTAGGATGAGTTGTGATTTGACCTGCCCATTTTTTTTCTCCACAAACCATTTTTATTTGAAAGAATAACTAACAAGCAGGTGACACCTATGTAAACTTAATGACTTGGCAAATATTTTCTCAAATAAATTGATTTTGTCACTTCAAATAAACAACTCACAGTGTTCATTGCCATGGGAAACTAAATTATTTTGCAGAAATTAGGATTATGGAGAACGCCTTCCATCCACCCGCTTCTCTTCAGATGAGAGAAAGGGAAGCATTCACACACATGAACTTTTTGATAATGTGTAATATCATATATCATCATTTAACAGTAATGCATCAATTGCTGGATCAACATTTTCCAAATGATAGTACAAAATAATGAAATACTTCCAAAATATGTTACTTTAAATCCATTATAAGTGAAAGAGAGTCTGATTGATTTTAATATAACAATACAAAAAAATGATTGATCTTGTGTGAATCTCTGTTTTAACTTAATCTTGAAGAAACTAACATTTGTCCAGATTGGGTGTTGTTATCAAAGCAGAATACTCAGCAATCTGGAATGATATTAAAATCTGTTTCCCTTAACCCAGAAATATACCCCCAATCCTTCTTAAAATCAGTTTAACTAATAAAGACTGCCTGTCTGAACATTAAGCCATCTGAAGAGCAGTCTATCTGGATAAAGTTGACGATTCTTATTTGAAAGATTAGCTAGACACCTTTTGGGGCAAATGTTAATAAGAGGGTGAAAATGGTTGTAAAGCTAGAAGACTGCAATCAGTATCATTAAATGTTATATGTAGAAACCATGTTCTATACTATGTAGACTCTCAACAAATAAAATTAGAAAAATCTTCCTTTCTCCACTATATAACAGCAACTCATTAAAAAGGCACAAAAAAAGACAATGTCCTGATAAGCTGACATAGACACTTTTTTTCCATGTTCTTCCTATAAGCCCAAACCTAAACCCTGAAAATGATACAAAAGACTTCTGAAAGCTGGAGAGGCAAGCAATTTAGTGAAGGGCCCTGAGAATGGAGGAATAACATCATGGCCACTTCCTTCATTCAAAAAAAACCAGTAGCATATTCTAACTCCCAATTTCATCACAAAAGGTTATCCAGGTAGGTTCGTTTCTACACCAGATAGAATTGGGAATTCCTATGAAACCACCATGCTTAACGCTACATTACCAGTGAGGGGACAAAATCACAAGCCCTGCTGGCAATAAAAAAGTATTTTCCTTCCTTTTGCTTGAGACTCTCTGTCCCCACCCACAGACAATGGAAAACTGAATAGTTAGCACTGCTGAGATGAATCCTGTTTTAGATGCCCCAATTGTGAAGAGCTTTCCATTCTCTACAAGCAAGAGACATAAGCCACAAATGGCTGGCCCAGGAAGGGTTCTTCATTCCAGTAGGCCAGAGGATCCCTTGACTGACTAGAACCACCAGATAGTCCTGACTGAGAGAGCGGTTTCTTTCCCCTTAGGCAGCTCCAGCAGGGACAATTAGTAACTAAACCAGCACAAGATAAATCAAGGCTCTGAAAATTAGATTGTCAATTCAGCTACAGTCCACAAACATAGGTCAGAATATGCAAGATAACAAACATAGATCAGAATGATTGCTGGAAAATAAATAAACTTTAGATAAAGCCTCGAGTCTTCTAGCATAATAGCTAAATTTTCCAATATGTAATGAAAAATGTCAATCATCATTCCATGAACCAGAGAAATCACAACACAATTGAGAAATAACAACCTACAAATGTCAACCCCCAAATATATCAAATAGTGGAAGCACCTGACAAGAGTTTTAATGTCACCACCACAAAAATAATTCAACAATTACAAATAAACCTGAAGCCTGTAGGTTACCGAGACAGTAACACTTTTTTTCTTTTTCCCAAAAACTACTCTATTGGCAGAAAATACAGATATCATACCATTACATTGTTCAATCAAATTAAGCAGTACTGTACAATTGTTATCACACTTTCAAAACATTCTCTTCCTTCTTGAACTCCTTGACACTAATTCCATTTTACCACCACCACCCACCACTGTACCCAGCCTCTACAAAACCCTTATTCTACTTTTTGTCCTTCAAAGTTCATTAATCCTGGGTGTCATATATTGACTGAGTTAATTAGTTGATTGTGCCAACCTGGCCAATAAACACATGTGGGGTTAATTGAAGGGTGGAGGGATAAATGGCTGGGTGAGTCTCGCCTTTCTAGTTCTCGGGTCTCTTGCTTTCTGATGGTCGGACCAGGGTGCGGTTGCCTTAGCCAGTTCCCTACTCTAGCTGGCAAGGCTCACCTCCTGCAAGACATCACTGAGGAGAAGCCACACCTACCCCGATGTAGCCCTGCATGCTGGAGCACCCATGTGGAGACCCCTGCCAACACTGAGATGCTTACACATTCACTGATTCAGCTTTCCTCCTGCAGTCAGCATCATTGCATCTGTTTTGTGAGATGGAGGAGGACTTTGTGGATTGGTGTTGGATATATGGATTAATGGGTTACTGTTGGACTTGTGTGCTTGGGCAGCACTGGGTTGGGATATTTTCTTGATATGCACTTAACCTTTATATAAAACTCTCTCTTATACATGAGCTTCTGTGGATTTGTTTCTCTACAGTACCAGACTAACACATTGACCATCAGTAAAACATATCTAAAAATTCAAGGGGGACACCCCCAATGAAAAAATACATCTAAAGTAAGCCACAATATGAACAAACAAAACCCAAAAAAATACACAAGCAGTTGAAAAGCAGATCAGGCCTACTGTGCATCAGAGGGGAAATCAACTGAGAAGGTTCTCACTGTTAGGTTTGCCATTTTGAACTTCTGCTATCATCTCTCTAGTGTACTCTGTTTGGTAACCAGTTTCTTCTCATCACTCTATAATGGATAGAGGGAAATCACCAGAGCTGTTTTTCCCATGTAGATCTCACAAATACATCTTGGGCTACAACTGTCATCCATAGCCTTCTGCAAACCGGAATCTCACAGACAGGATTGAATACTAACAATGTTTTATTCGGTTGTTGGGGTTTTGTTTATTTTTTTAATCATTTTATTAGGGGCTCATACAACTCTTATACAATCCATATATACATCAATTGTGTCCAGCACATTCATACATATGTTGCCATCATCATTCTCAAAACAACTGCTTTCTACTTGAGCTCTTATCAGCTCCTCATTTCCCGCTTCCTCCCCGTTCCCCCCTCCCCACTGAACCCTTGATAATTTATAAATTACTATTATTTTTGTCATATCTCACACCATCCAACGTCTCCCTCACCCACTTCTTCGTTGTCCATCCCCCAGGGAGGAGGTTATATGTAGACCTTGTAATCTGTTCCCCCTTTCTCCCTCACCTTCCCTCCACCCTCCCGGTATCGCCACTGTCTCCACTGGTCCTGAGAGATTCATCTGTCCTGGATTCCCTGTATTTCCAGTTTCTATCTGTGCCAGTGAACATCCTCCGGTCCAGCCGGATATGTAAGAAAGAATTGGGATCATGATAGTGGGTGGGTGGGGGGAGCATTCAAGAACTAGAGGGAAATTGCATATTTCATCGTTGCTATAATGCACCCTGACTGGCTCATCTCCTTCCCGCAGTCCTTCTGCAAGGGGTAAGCTCAAAAAATTCAAAAGGGACAGAAGGAAGAAGATACTGTATACATACATCTCTGGGGGGGGGGGTCCAGGTAATAAGGCAGGGGACAGACTACACTCAGGGATACATATGGGATACATATGGTAGCACATTAAAAGGGAGAGGGGGAAAGGTATGGGTAGCGGGGGGAACAGGGCACTAACCCACACAGGGGGAGGGTGTTAATTGTGTCTCCACAGGGAAAGAAAGACCAGACTTCAACCCGGAGGTCTAAGACAAGAACGCAACACACTGACACGAAGCAGGGAACTAATAAAGAGGCCTGAGGGGCCGGCCCCATTATCAACTAAGTGGATAGCATCACTCTCCCCGCAAGAAGAATTCACTTCAGAGGACAGCACTGAAGCTACAGCTCAAGAAGAGGGACTGGTCTGGTCAGAGCACACAGGAGCCAACGAGGGGGGATAGGGAAAATAAAAAGAATGAAGCACATCCTGGCTCAAGAAGCCCTGAGGCAATGTTCCTGCTCAGAACAGCAATGCACAGAGATGACCACAGGTTTGGCCCCACCAGGGGACAAAGTGTTCCTCATTGACCCATAACACCATTGGGGACAACACTAGAGACACATGGTGGGAATTGTGCCCACCATGAGCTCACCACACTGAAGCCAGCCACTGGGGGTATGCAGCAGAGCAGCAGGGGGAACAGAGCAATGAAGTCCCCAGGGATAGAGGCAGTACCAGGACATGGCACCCCATCAGACTCAACGGGAAAGCACCAGTGAAGGACAAAAAACAGACCCTAAACAATTTATATGTTTGTGTGTGTGTTGTTGTTGTAGCTATTTACTTTATGTTGTTGCCTCATTGTATTCAGTCTTGTGATGGTACATAGCATGTCTACCTGGAAGGGATAGGCAAAATAAACAAGACAGAACGGGATGACAGTTCCGGGGGACATGGGAGTAGGGGAGACAGGGGAAAGGAAGTGAGTTAACAAACCCAGGGACAAGGGAACAACAAGTGATCCAAAATCAGTGTCAAGGAGGGTGTGGGAAGTCTGGCGGGGCTGGATTAAGGGCAATGTAACCGAGAGGAATACTTAAAACCCAAATGAAGGCAGAACATGATAGTGGGACAAGAAGAAAGTACAAAGAAATAGAGGAAAGAACTAGGAGGCAAAGGGTATCAGAGAGATTTAAATGCAGGCATATAAAGATGTAAATATATTTATATACAAGGGGGAAATAGATCTATATACATATATTTATAGGTTGAGTATTAAAAAACAGATGGACAGTGGGCCCCTGCACAAGTACTCCCTCAACACAAGAACATTTTGTTCTAACAATTCGGCAGTCTGAGAGCGCAACTTCCTGGCACAATCTCTGAAAACAGTGGGTGCACAAACAAATGTGGTTAAGAAAGCTGATGGTGCCCGGCTACCAAAAGATATAGCACCTGAAGTTTCTGAAGACAATGGGTGCACAAGCAAATGGGATGAAGAAAGCTGAGGGTGCCCGGCTACCAAAAGATATATCACATGAAGTCTTAAAGACCTGAAGACAAACAAGCAACCATCTAGCCGAGAGACAACAAAACCCACATGGAAGAAGCACACCAGCCTGTCCTGTCTCTATCGCTGAGGACAAAGTTGGTGCATAAACAAAAGTGGTAAATAAATCTAATGGTGCCCATCTGCCAACATATATAAAATCTGGGGTCCTATAGGCTGGAAGATAAACAAAGGGCCATCTAACTGAGAAACAACAAAGCCCACATGGAAGAAGCACACCAGCCTGTGAGATCACAAGGTGTCAAAGGTATCAGGTACCAGGCATCAAAGACCAAAAATTAAAAAAAATCATAGCATTGTGAATGAGGGGGGGTGCACAGAGGAGACCCAGGGCCCATCTGTGGGAAATTGGTTTTGTTTATTTTTTAATGATTTTCTTCATATAAAATACAGGACAGGTCAATCTGTACAGACATCAACTAGATTAATAATTTCTTAGAGTGATGACAGAATAGGTTGAGGGGACATGGAAGCTAATAATAATGGGTAAGAACCAAAATACAACTTACTCATTGCATCAGTTGATTCTGACTCATAGCACAAGGATTAAAGAATAAAAAAATATTCTAAATTGGACTAGTGATAAATGAACAATTCTGCTTGATATATTTAAACCATTCAATTATATTATGTGTAATAAAACTTTTAAAATGCTGTATCTAGAGCAAAGATTTTAAAAGAAAAAACAAAACAAAATAGGTGGTCCATGAACCACCCCTGACCTACTGCTATATGTTTCATTTAAATCCATAAAATATTCTAAAAATCATTCAAATTAATCGGCTATGTTTTAACAATGGGAGATTTCATTTTTAAAAATCTGGGGGAAAATTAACTTTTAAAATGAAAGCCACTTCAAAGATGCTTATTCCATCAAGTAGTATATGGCATGGCCAATTAATGAAGAAGCAGTCAAGTCCAATAATTTGGGTTATGCTCAATTACATAATGTAGACATCTTCAAATAGCCCATAGAAGAAATGGGGGACCTATACTGATTTTCTTACTGCATTCCACAGCCCATAGATGGTTCCCAATCCTTCTGTGCCTGTGTGATTGAGTCACACTTATTTGTGCAGAAGCTTATTTCTCTTCAAAGCCATAACTGTTTCTCACATTGCAAGGGTATTTCAGCTCACAACCTTATTTATATCAACTCTCATGTAACTTATATGTTCTTCTGTCTATAATTAAATCAGGGTATTATGATTTACGCTAGAGAAGCAATTGTATTATGGCCAAGGACACCTATTTTCCAACCCACTGGGTCCAGTGGAGCTGTTTCTGCAAAGGACTGTTCCAGAACTTGGCAAAGAGCCAGCTTTCAGAAGCAGCACATGCAGGAACCGGAAGAGGCGGGGCCTAAGCTGAAGAAATCCCTAGCAACAGTTGCTGTTTGCTCTGTGTCGCCGCCATTCCTGTTTTCGCGAGAAGTAGTCCTCTGGCAAAGCTCTCAAAAGCCATGAGTGACAGTCACACTCCTCCCAATGTGGAGGGCATGCTCTCTCTCAAGGTGGACAATCTGACCTACTGCACTCCGCCCAGCACTCCGACGCACGAGTTGGAAAGTTCCCAGCCAGCGGGTGATGTGTACATTGTCCGTAACCCTGTCTCCAAAGAGTCCCTTGGCTTTGCTTTTGTCCGATCTCATCAAAAGCGCCAAGAAGAGAATGCCAGGGATGCCGTAGATGGTATCCTGTTGGATGACCGCGAGCTACGGATGCAGAAGGCCCAGGTTGGGCAAAGATCATTGCGCTCCCGTCATGCCCGCCTGGAAGTGACACCCCGAAAGTGTAAACGTGATGACAACGAAAGTCTCACCCCGAAGCCTGTTGGTCCTAGCTCTTTCAGTGAGGGGCGTCGTTCTAAAGCCCAAAGAAGATCCCGTGCTAGGCCTTCACCTGTGACCACGTCTCGCTTGCCAACCAGGTCTGAGAGTCTTCTGCCCAGATTTGAGAAGGAATCCAACTCCGGTTCTGCACCTAAGAGCCCTGGAAAGTTCGCTGAAGGGAAAGATCCTAATTAAGATCAAAGTTCATCTTCACCAGCCAGTCAAGTAACAGGACTTGATTGGGGAAGGAGGGAGGACCCCAAAGTCATTACCTATAAGAGTCTTTGGAGCAAACAACTGGCTAATAAAAGTTACTTTATAACATGCCTAATTTTTCATTTGCTTTTAAGTTTTGCCACACGGGTGGTGGGGTGGGGATAAATGTTTTCTGTGGTATTCTGCTGCTGTGCATTTCTTAAGTTAGTAAAGTGAACAACTGATGGTTCCATAACTGGTTTAGGTGTTTAAGGTAAATTTCCATCCTAATTTATCTAATACTCTCTTTGCTTGGAAATAAGAATTGTAATAACCTAATTTTCAGCCTCCTGACTTTTAAGTCAATGGTGCAAATTAATATTCCCCATTGCAGGTTTTTTATTTTAAAGAATGAAGAGAACATTAAAAACCTGCAATGGGGAATATTAATTTGTTTGTATGTGCTACTTACCCTCAGACCTAACTGGTAGTCTAGCCCTACTCCCATGTTTGTGTAAGAGCCTTTTTTTGAATAGGAATATTTGTCAAACAATTCTACAAGTTCCTGGGTTTGGAGGTGCCAGGCACTGTTGTATCTCAGTAGAGTAATGCTGGGTTAACTGCTACGGTGGTGGTGGGTGATGCATACTGCTTAGCTATTTCCTTTTTGTCCTGATTGCTCTTGTATAAAGATGACTTGTGTTCTATTGAAGTAACAAGTGGCTGACCAGTCTATGAAAATGTGTGACAATGACACTTCTAGTCACCTAGGTCTTGCATATAGAGAACGGAGTACAGTGTGAGTGTATCTAGTGGACGACAAATACACCTATTTTCCCCTCTGGCCCACCAAATGGTAAATCTGATCGTCTTCATGGATGGATTTATATATGGAAAATGTTAAGGTAGCAAATAAGAATGAAAATGTAGGGTTTTCTTGTTGTGTAGGTTGTATTCTTTCTGAGGTTAATTTATAAGTTTGCTCTTGGTTTTAATGTGAACATAATAATGTTTCTTAAAAGATTAGCATGGTTTTCATTCATGAAATTGTAAAACTTAAAGGCTCTGAGGTCATCCACCTCAAATATCAGCTAAATAATAAGTCACCAAGATAACAGAATACCAGCCTTCAGAGAACTAAGGTGAAAATATTTTAATTTAGCAAGCTATAACCAAAGTTGCAAGTTTCTGCCACTACATCTCAGCTTTACTCCCCAAGGTTGCTATGACCTTCCCACTGTCTCTGCTCTGAATATTCGGGAATTGCCTTGTATGACTTAATAGTCCATTTTCACTTAAGGCTTTGAATTAATGTTCTGGGAGACTGTTATTCCCAGCTTCAAGTTGGAGTCTGAGCCTGCTCTGATTTCCCCTTTACTCTTTTAGGTCAGTTATTTCTGATATTGACACAAGCGCCACACAATTTTCATTTTTACTTCACACGGTTGGTTGCCAATTCAGCACTTTGGTTCATGCATTATTTTAAGTCCCCATTGTCCAATTTCCTTCATCGGGTAACTGACTATCAAACATTTAAAAATAGACTCAAGCATATCACCTTACATCTTAAGAAACTGTCAATGAAAGTGTTAGGGTCCAGTGACCCCTTTACAGGGGGGGTTGCATTACCAGCTTCAGGAAGGAGAGGTGGCTGGTGTGGTGACAATTCAGAGACCGAACAAAGCAAGTAATAGGAGGCAGCACAGCAGGTGCATTGAGCAATAAAGTCAGGATACTCTTGGGGGCAGCCACCAGTGGGTTTGTACACACAACGTTCAAAAGCAGTGAGACATCACCCAGAGCTGGAAGACCCTTTTTAATATGTCTGGCAGGGTCCCTTGAGCTTAGGGCTGGTCTTTCCAGAAAAACAGCCAGTGTCCCTGCTTGGCTGGGGCTCAAGCAGTGGACCCTGTTTGGCTGGGATCCAACTATGTCCTTCTCACATGGCAAGGTCTTGGCTGGTCAGGCTCATGAACTCCCTGTTTCTAGTATGTGATGACTCCTCAGTCAGACTGGTCAGGCTTATTTCCCGGTTCTTTTCACTAACATCCATCTTCTAGCAACTTAAAAAAAGATGAGAATTATTTTTTTTCTCATAAAAATCTTGATGTCAGTGGCTTCTTGCCTCAATCCAGCAACTTTACAATTTAGGAACTATCATCCTCTGATGGCTTGACCTTTGTCTCACGCTTAACTTTTTGTGATTTGAGACAGGTGCCAATGATCCATAATTTTAGAATACTTAGTTTGGTATAAACAGTGGATTTATGGATCCAAAATTTAATGGTTCCTAAAGCAGAGTTCTCCAAAGCTAGTAACCATGGGGATATTACATATCTCTCTGAGCCTCTTTTCTTTAGTCAATGAACATTTACTGTTATATCTGGAACACATAGATAGTCACTGTTCACAAGAAGCAGATAATTATCACATTAATATATATATACTATTCTGACAAAAGTTTAAAATTAGATAGAAAATACTTTTAAGAAAGTATATCAAATTGATCTACAAAAAAGTTCCTAAAATAAAATAGAAAGTTTTATATAGAAACATTTACCAATATTTCAGATGCTTAAAAGGCTAATTTATATAAATTATTTTTATAAAAACCAAATATATACTGTTGTTCTATAAAATCTGTATCCCATTGTCATTAAGCCAATTATGACTCAAAGTTACCATTGATTGGATACATTTTTACAGACTAAAGATCCCCACCTTCTCCCATGAAGCAACTGGTGGATTTGAACTGCTGACCTCGTGGTTATCAACCCAGCATGTAACCCAGCACAACACCAGGGAACTTTATATACAACAACTATATAGCATACTGATAACCCAAGTGAATTTACAGAACACTTGTCTGGAATGACATCTGATTATGAGAGAAAATCCAAATGAATTTGACTATAGTTGTTTCAATAAATGTACAGCTACCACATGAACTATCATTCCTACTAGAGTCTAAAGCCTTAGTTTACATCCTGATATGTTGAAATCTAGGCCAAAACACTGGAAAACTAAAAAAGACTACTATTTTAACTCTTTGCAAGGATTCTGCAATATTAAAAATGAAAATCGCTCATTGAAAATGTCAGTAAGAAAGTTTCAGGTTCTAATGGCTTTAGATATTGGTATAATGGTGAAAATAATAAGCAAAAAATGGGAATCTAGGTTCCGCAATAGTACCAAAGTCAAGATGTGTTCCCCCATTGTTTCTTAATGTTAGATCTAGAAAAAGTTTAAACAATGTGATTCTGTTATAATTTCCCATTAAAAAAAATTAGTTTTATTGGCATATACTTCATATATTATACAATTTACTCATTCAATCATATTAAGAAAATTTGTTTAATCATCACCCCACTCAATTTCAGAACATTTTCTTCTCTTACTCAGTGTTAGCTCCCCATTGCCCTGCATCCTACACTGCCGTTTTACTAAAGGCAAGCATCTTAATTTTGGAGCTCTTGCACAACATCATGGCTTTAAAATGCAAACCAATAGATTCCACAATGGGATGTCACAGGCGAATACAAATAACAAAACACAGACTGAAAACAACACAATGAATGAGGGAGGAGAGGTATCCAATAATTCAATTGCCTTATGCATTACTCAATCCTGTTTGGTCAACTCTCTCCTGCAACAACATGGAACAGGATGGAACCGACCCCGTGGGCTTCCAAGGCTGGTGTTCTCTATGTGAATAGAAAACTTTGTCTTTCTCCTACGGAGCAGCTGGTGGTTTTGAACAGCTGACTTTGAGGTTAGCAGCCCAATGCATGATCCACTACACCAGCAGGGCTCCTCAATTCAATTAGTTGCGTTTTAAATACCTATTTACCAAAGGATTACTGGGATTCTAAATTGCAGTTTAGCCTTAAGTTATTTAAAATTAAAACAAAGATGTATGATAAATGATTTTTTAAAATAAAGTTTCCAACCCATAAACAAAATTGCAAAAAAAAAATGTCAGTAAGAAATGTCTTGATATGAAGGTGCTCAGTGTTTAATGTGTGGTCCAATACTTTCTGGTCTAGGATTCTACACAGAAAGGTAGGGGCAGAACCAACACTATATCTAGAGCTATTTAGAAATTTTGTAGAATTTATACTACTACAGCTAGTGGGGCAGTGGATGAAGTGCAAGGCTCCACTGGAGAAAGATGAGGAAGTCAGTTCCTATAATGATTTTCCATCGTTGTTAGTCTGTGTAGACTAGAGAAAAAAATCCATAGACATACATGTGTGTATAAGAAAGAGCTTTATATACAAGAGCGATTGAATATTGAGAAAACGTCCCTGCCCAGTCCAGATCAAATCCATAAGTCCAATATTAACCCATATGTCCTATACCAATCTATAAAGTCCTCTGCAGACTCATGAAATATATACAATGATGCCGATTGCAGGAGGATCACAGGTCAGTGTGTTGGAAGTATTGTGGATCCAGTGGCATTGTAAGCAACTCAGCGCTGGCAGGGGTCTCTATGTGGCTTTTCCAGCTCCAGAGATCCTGTTGCATCAGGGTAGGTCCAGGTGTCTTTTCCAGCTCCCAGGGCATAGCGTCATGTGTCTTGTCACTAGAGAGTCTCTCAGGGAGTGAGCAGAGAGAGAGGTGTGTCTCCTGCCTCCAAGGAGGAAAATCACGGAGTTCCCAGAATTCTCAGGAACAAGCAATGCCCACACAGAGGTCTCATTGGCAGACTAGACTCCACCCTTTCACTCTTATTTCTCAAATTTGCTCCAGATTATGTAACCACCACAAGTTTGAACCCATCAGTGGCTCTCTGTGAGAATTTTTTTACTCCTATAAGAAATCAAAATATCAGAAACCCACAGGGACATTTCTACTCTCCCCTATAAGCTTCCTATGAGTTGGAATGACTCAGAGGCTGTGAGATTAACTGTGGAGTCTCAGGGCATTTAGGACAATTGGCATAAAACAGTCCAGAAAGATAATGTTTTACATCCTACTTTTATGACTTGGGACTGGGGTCATCAAAGCTTTTGAGTAATGATCTGAGATAAAGCTATGGGTCTCTTCTCCTCTGGAACAAGGAAGAGTGAAGAAAGTCAAAGGTGCAAGGAAACAATTTGCTCAAATGACTTTGCTCAGGACTATATTTATTATTATCCTTATTACACTGAGACCAGAATTCTATTACCAACCATTTTGTTCGGGATCACTATAGAAGGTTTTAGATAGAGAGGCAGAAAACAGTGTAGAACAAATTCAAAATCATAAAAAAGACGACTACTATTCTGATAGAAACTGGTGGAACCCCTGAAACTGCGGTCCTTCAATACTCTTCAAGCGTGAAACTTAACCCTCTTCTGGGGATTGCCTTTCAGCCAAACAATAGACAGGCTGAAAGTGAACGAAACACCAGGGAGAGACACTCTCATTAGATAAATCACTCATATGAGACAAAAAGAGCAGCATTTGCCCCAAAACAAAGCTCAGAAGGTAGGAAAGAACAGGAGAGATGAAAGAAGGGTGGGGAACTCAAGGAGAAATCATCAGGAAGAGTGCTGCTACGTTGCAGGGATTGCCACCAGTGCCATGAAACAAAATGTGTGTTAACAGTTGAATGGAATATTAATTTGCTCTCTTAACTTTCACCTAAACAAAGAACAATGAACCATGGAATCCTGGTGGTGCAATGGTTAAGTCCTTGGCTGTTAACCAAAAGATCTGTCTGCTTTTTGAACTTACCAGCTGCTCTGTGAGGGGAAAAAAAAAAAAGATCTGGTGATTTGCACCCATGAGGATCATGTCCTAGGAAACCTTATGGGACAGTTCACTTCCACTTTGTCATATAGGCTTACTATGAGTTGGAACCAACTAAAAGGCACACACCAACACTGACAACAGAAACAAGATTAACTAAACAAGACTATCTACCCTATGACTGTAATTAGATATGAGGAGCAAAGAAAGGAAAAGCAGTGGGAAGAGAGGACTTCTGATTAGAAGCAGGAAAGGAGAAGGCTTAAAGAACTGGGAACCCTGGATTAAGGAACTTCCTGAGCACTGGGAGAACAATGAAATTCGAGATACTGAATTCTTGTAACTCCTATCAAAGATGGGCCCTCCAATCAAGTCAGGAAAAACAAAAAAGATCCACTTCAATCAAGTAAATTTCAACTCATAAAAACCCTATATAATGCTTCTGAGATTGTAAATCTTTAAGGGAGTAGGCAGCTTCATTTTTTCTCCCATCGAGTAGCTGGTTGTCTTAAACCACCAACCTGGGTTTAGCAGCCCTACTACACCTAAGCCACAGTGCCACTGTGATCCTGTAGTCTAGTCAGGAAGAAAACATATTCTCTCATATTGTCTTATCTACTAGTTCTCATACCTTTGCCTTCTTGGCCTTCAATGTAAGCAAGCAAATAATATTAATATTAGTGTTCGGGTACAGCTGGTGATAATGTGAAAAGTCATTCTGAGTTTCAAATTACCAACACATTTTTTATTTCTGTCATATTATTAATGTGCCTTTAATCTTCTGGGATGTGGTGATCTTTGGTTTGAGGCTAAGTCACAAAGAAAGAGAGAATACTTATTGCTGAAGGTGAACGGAGAAAAGTAAGAAATCCCTTAGTTTCAGAATACCTGAAATATTAGAGAAAATATTGATGAAAATACAGTCCTGTTCGAAAAATATGTTCAGTCCTTATAGAATTAAAGCAATAATAAAAACAAACAACATAACAAAACAATCAAGTTGCAATTAAAGTTCATAGGCAGTAATATTCTAGATGACATCTAGAAGTAGGCTTCCTGTTCATAAGTGATAAGTAAACCATACACAATGACTGAAGAGATATTGGAAAGATCCCAGAATACTAGTTCTGAAAAAGTTAAATACAGACCTAAAATATGACACAGTCATCCCAGCTCTATAACATAAATAATTGAAAGAAGGAGCACAAACAGTAACCTGTACATCTATATTCATTGCAGCACTATTTACACTAGAAAAAAAGAAGTGGAAACAGCCTAAATATCCATCACCAAATGAATGGACAACCAAAATGTACTACACACATACAGTGAATTTTTACTCAGCCATAAATGGAAATAAAGTTCTGATACATTGTACAACATGGAGAAGGGAAATAAGTCGAACATAAAGGACAAATATTAAATGACTTCACTAATAAAATTATCAAAAATTGGCAAATTTATAGAGACAAATGTTTTATTATGTGCAAGGGAGAAAATGTGAGTCATTGGTTAGGAGTCAGTGCGTTTCTGTATATCATGAAGGGAAATTTGGATGGTGGAGGCACCTGAATGAAATCATTGGTATCACTAAATTGTACACGTGAAAAATATTGAATTGCAAATGTTGTGATTTATGGAAGGGGGCTTCAATAGTTCATGGAAAGTTGAGCAAACCCATTATTTTTGGTGTGAATCACACTTGGTCATGGTGTTTGACTTTTTAAAATATACATTACTGAAGTCTGTTTTCAAATCATTTTAAAAGAAGGTCTTATTGTAAATTGGGTGAAGGTTTACAGACAGATCAATTCCATTCAACATTTCATGCACATTTATATAATTTCATTGATTTCAGACCATAAAATGTAACATCATTTATCTATCTTACTTTTTTGTTGTGTCTCCTGTTTTCAAACTTTTTCTAACCACTCTGATTTTTTAAAATCATTTTATTAGGGGCTCATACACTCTTATCACAATCCATACATACATCAATTGTGTAAAGCACATTTGTACATTCATGGCCCTCATCATTCTCAAAACATTTGCTCTCCACTTAAAACTCTTGGTAGCAGCTCCTCATTTTTCCCCTCCTTCCCCGTCCCCCTCTCCCTCATAAACCCTAGATAATTTATAAATTATTGCTTTGTCATATCTTGCACTGTCCGACGTCTCCCTTCACCCATTTTTCTGTTTTCTGTCTCCTAGAGAGGAGGTTATATGTAGGTCCTTGTAATAGGTTCCCCCTTTCCACCCCACCCTCTCTCCACCCTCCCGGTATTGCCACTCTCAATACTGGTCCTGAAGGGATCATCTGCCCTGGCTTCCCTGTGTTTCCTATCTGAACCAGTGTACATGTTCTGGTCTAGCCAGATTTGTAAGATAGAATTGGGATCATGATAGTGGGGCGGGGAGGAAGCATTTAGGAACTAGAGGAAAGTTGTATGTTTCATCCTTGCTACACTGCACCCTGACTGGCTCATCTCCTCCCCGCAACCCTTCCGTGATGGGATGTCCAATTTCCTACAGATGGGCTTGGGGTCTCCACTCAGCACTCCCCCTCATTCACAATGATACGTTTTTTTGTTCTGATGATGCCTGATACCTGATCCCTTCAACACATCGTGATCGCACAGGCTGGTGTGTTCTTCCATGTGGGCTTTGTTGCTTCTGAGCTAGATGGCCGCTTGTTTACCTTCAAGCCTTTAAGACTCCAGATGCTATATCTTTTGATAGCCAGGCACCATCGGCTTTCTTCACCACATTTGTTTATGCACCCGCTTTGTCTTCAGCTATTGTGTCGGGAAGATGAGCATCATGGAATACCAGTTGAATAGAAAAAAAGTATTCTTGCATTGAGGGAGTACTTGAGTGGAGGCCCAATATTCATCTGCTACCTTAGTACTAAATCTATACATATATGCATATAGAACTATTTCCACATGCTCATATATAAATATATTTACATATGTACATGCCTTTATTTAGACCTCTATAAATGCCCTTTACCCCTCAGAACTTTGTCCTAGAATATATACTGACCTGTATAATCTTGAAAGTTTATTCTAAACTGTATGTATTTCACTAGTGTTATTATCCTCTTATAGAAATGACTATTTTTTGGCTAAAAAATTTAGTCCCAGGGTGGGGGTGGAGGCATCATTCTCCAAACCTAAAGAGTGATTAAGGGGCATAGTTTCAGTGGTTCTACCAATCTCTATCCAGTAAGTAAACTTGGGGTTTTTTTTGTTTTGTTGTTGTTTTTTAATGATTTTGAGTTTGTTCCACATTTTTCTCCCATTCTAACCTAGGTCTTGTAATCTGATCCCTTTCAGAGCAGTGGGTAGTAGGAGCCAGGACGCATATACGCAACTGATGTTCACCAGGCCCATTAGTCCATTGTTTCCATTTTCCTTAGATTTCCATCACCATTATTTCTTATGGACAGCATGAGACCAGGAGTTACACTTTAGATGACCACTGAGAAGTTTTTAAGACCTCTTTTGCTACTCACCGAAGTATGATATAGAATCTTATTTTTGTGTAGGGTGTTATGCCAACTGACCTTGGTGTCCCCAAGTCTGTGGTCCTGAGCTCCCAGGATGTTGCAAATGTTTGCATGACAAATTCAACCCCTTCTTTTGTAATGGGTTTGTTGAAGTTTTCTACCTCCCCTTGTATTAGTTTGAGTAGGTATTGTACTTCTGACATTTTTTCCATTTAATGCAAATTTTCAAGTTTGCTGGAGCACATTTATAAAACAGTAATCAGTTATAGTTAATTCAACTATAGTATCTTCTGATTTTGTTTTGTTGTTGTTTTAAGTCAGTGGTGTGTCTATTTTACTGTTCCTTTCATAGGACCAGCTTCCGGTGTGTGGATTCTTTCTATGATTTTTCTATATTGTGAATTTTGTTCTGATTATTAGTACTTTTAATTTCCTGGTAGTTTTTACCTTATTTTTCTTTTCCTTTGATATTTGACCCAAATGTTGCTTTATGTTAATGGTTTGGAATTTCTCTTTTCTCGAACAGTTTTATTGGCATATAATTTACATAACATACAATTCAATAGTTCAATAACATCAAGAAGAATTGTGCAATCATTGCCACAGTCAGTGTAGTAGTTACATAATCTGCTTTCAATTTGGGGCTTAATAGGATTAAGAGTCTACTTTGTCAATCGGATCACAGCCAATGAGGTCTCTGTGCGGGCATGGTCTTCCCATGAGAATTCTGGGAATTCCTGGATTTCCTTCTTGGAAGCGGGAGACAGATTCTCTCTCTCAGCTCACCATCTTAGAGACTCTGTACTGACACAGCTCACTCCCTGTGAGATGCTCTACTGACAAGACACATGGTACTATACCCTGGGATCTGGAGAAGCCACATGGACCTACCCTGAGGCAACCAGAACCTCTGGAGCCAGAGAAGCCACATAGAGAACCCTGCCAGTGCTGAGATGCTTATAATGCCACTGGATCCACAAGACTTCCAACACACTGACCTGTGATCCTCCTGTATTCGGCATCATTGCATGCATTTCATGAGTCTGCAGAGGACTTTATAGATTGGTATCGGACATATGGGCTAATATTGGACTTATGGCATTAGTTTGGACTAGGCAAGGATGTTTTCTCAATATTCAATTGCTCTTTTATATAAATCTCTTTCTTATATACATATGAGTGTCTATGAATTTGTTTCTCTAGTCTACACAGACTAACACAGTCGGTTTCAGAACATTTTATTCATTCTTGTACTCATCATAATTAGCTCACCATTTCTCCCCCACATAACCTACCACACTCCAAGGAAGCATTAATCCCTTGACTATCTTTATATATTTACCTATCCTGGATTTCATATACAGAAAAGCATTAAAGAACAAACAAACCAACAAAATTAACAAGAATTACGCAGTAAATTGCGTAAAAACTAAGTAAAAAAAGAAAACAGACAATATTAAAAACCAGAACAAATTCAAATGGATCATAAAGGAGAGCCAATGATAAGGTGCTAGATTTTAACTTAATTGCCTCTGTAGCAATTTACTTTCCAATGCATTCTGCATGTTAGCAAGAGTATTCACATACCTGTTCTTTGGTAAGAGGGAATTCACCAGGGGCTTAATCACGTGTATTTACCTTTATTTTATTTTTTTAATGGAAACAGCTTTAAAACTGGCCAAAAGGGATATCCAATAATCAGATATTATATTTTCACCTATGTTTACCGTAATTGATTTATAATTCTCTCTGCATGATAGCTATACATATTACTCAATCATGACTGGAGATGATTCACCAGAGGCTTAATCCATGGGTAGGCCCTGCAAATGGATTTTGGGCTTCCAATAGCATTGACAGCTTTCTGACACTTAGATGTTCACAATTTAAGCTCTGATGTCATTTCTTCCTTTGGCTTTGGATTATATTATTTACAATCCTTGGATTACACTAACTGGTGTGCTTCTTCCATGTGGGCACTGTTTATGCTTCACTTAGATGGCTGCTTGCTTTAAAACAAGACTTTAAAACCCCAGACCGACCCTATTCTTTCTGTTAGCCAACACACTTTGCTATAGCACCCATGACCTCCGTGATCTCTTCATGAGGTTGGACCTCAAGCAGGGCCATGTCATAAGAACTATTTGTTCTTTGATTCAGGCTAGAATTAAGTGCAAGCTCAAAATGCATGGATGTATCTATGGTTAATATATATCTCTGGTTCACCTTAGAGACATCATTGTCATTTTATATTAGAGAATATTATCAATCATCCCTTTGAGGCATCACTTCCACAGCCATCGGGTCGATGATGAGTCATAGCAACCCTATAGTACAGGATAGAACTCTCCCCCGTAAATGTCTGAGCCTGAAAATCTTCACAGGAGTTGAAAGCTTCATCTTTCCTCTGTGGAGCTGATTATCGGTTTTGAACTGCTGACCTTAATTTTAGCAGCCCAATGTGTAACCATTACACTTTGATAGTGTCATTTGTTTAGCCAAAAGTATAGAATTGAAAACATTGTTGAGAAAGGGAAACTGTATGAGTATAAGGCAACAATGAAGTGAAATACATGAATTATTGACTTGTACAAATTAAACTCTTAAGTGATTAGACACTATTTACACAAACAATGGGGTTAATGATAGGGCAAATTTTCCAATAATATTCATTCCCAGCATCAGAGCCATGCCTACCAGATTAATACATGTCATAATGAAACAAGGAGGACATTAGAATAGTTAAGTATATGATAATTCCCAGCCACCATTCATTGGGCACCCTCAAGGCAAGGGATTTAAACCAAAGCCTGATGTCTGCCAGTTCAATAACCTTGGGCTAGTAGTCATCTGCTTCTTCTTACACTAGAGTGTTTCAGCTTTAAGTCCAGTGGGTACAGGTGAGTTTGAGGTAAAGCCCAGTTCACTTAGTGGTGTTCAGCATTGAGCCTCTCTGGTGTGACCTATGAAGGGTGTTGTGTTCTTTGAATGAAAAGATTCTAAAGTCCGAATAATCTATGGGACATGGACTCTGTTACCAAGGGCTACTGCTATGAATTTTCCTCTGAGTATTTCTTTTGCTGTATCCAAATACTTTGATATGTTGTGTTTCAATCTTCATTTCATGATATGAATGTTCAAAATTTCACCTTTGAATTCATATAGGACCCAATATTTTTGCAATATACTGAGTTTCCTTGTATTTAATATTTTTTTATTTTTCCAAGTTGTTGATTTCTGTGAAAGGAAGATTTATTGTGCCAACTTGGCCAATAGAAACCTGTAGGATTAATCATGTCCCAGTTTGATTGGAGGGCAAAGAGAGAAAAGGCTCGGCAAGGCCAGCCCTTTTATTCTCGCTCTCTTGGTGATCAGACCAGCAAGCAGCTGCATTAGCTAGTTCTCTGGCTCAACTTGTAAGCTACACAACCTGTGGGACAAACTAACACATGGATCATGTATCTAGAACTAAAGTTCCTAAGACACCGGTTTCACCACACTGCTGGTGTGTACATCGCGTGAGCTTGAGGTTGGTGGATCCTGTCATATTGCAATGTTATTGCAATGTTGGTGTTAAATATCCCATCCAAGGATTTGAAGGACTTCTGTTTCACAGAAATGAGTTGAACTGAACCCTCTTTACTGCTGTGTGGACTAATAAGCTGTTATATTCCTTCGTGCTGTATAAACCACTAGATACATAGATACATGGAAATATAATCATAAGTGTCCTGGTTTTGTTTCTCTAGAGAACCCTGCCTAACACAATTTTTAACTTCATATAATTATTGACAAAGAAGATATTTCATATGATTTCAATATTTTTAAATTTGTTGAGATTTGTTTTATGTCATTAACATATGGTCTGTTCTGTAAAATAATTCATGTGTGCTTAAGAAAAATGCATGCAGTCTTGATAAAGTGCACCAATACATTGTTCTGTATGTCTATATATCCCTGTTAGATCCAATTGGTTTATATTTTTATTTACATTATAAATGCCCTTAGTGATGTTTTTTTCATTTACAGAAAACATGTATTAGGTATTAAAGAGAATACAGACAAGGCAATGACAAAAACTCATTATCTGGACCAGGAAAGCCATCAAAAAGGACATAATAGAGGGAGATTGGTCAGATGGCACCCAGGTGAGCCTTCTGAGCTGCACATACTGAAGGCTCTTTCGTGCAAAGTAGGTCTAGTATCCAGGTGGCCTAGTGGAAGGATTGTGGTAAGTGAGAGAACCCCCTGGGACAACAGCACCTCCCATGCATCCATCCTGAGCCAGAGCCCCTGAGATCTGGGATCTGATAATTGGGACATCTGAGTTCATCAGACTGAGCTTCCCGACGCGCCACCACTGCCACGGCCAGTGACTGACCCACCCCACACCCCAGGCCAGGCCAGGAGGTGCTTGGCTGCCCCACCGAGATAAACATAGCTGTAGTGGGAACTCCTGCAGCAGCGGCCCACTCATGGTACTCCATGTGGAGAGAAGTTACCCTTTCCCGCAGTTCCCCTCTCCCCATGTGGCAGCCATCCGCCCCCAGGTTCTGGTCTCTCCTTCCATTTGCCCAGGGCCCAATAACTGACCTGCAGTTTACCTGTAGCTAGTGAGGTGACTTTCAACTGGCAGCGATCCACCCCCATTGTTCCCTGGGACCCCTTATCAGCTCACGCGCCTGCCCACCCATTCCCGCCAGCTTTGCTCCCGCTGCCCGTCTGGGAGGCTTCATTGCAGCGAGCTCTGATCCTCCAGCCCTGGGCACCCCCATCTGACACACCCACCACCTGAGTCCATGCCTCTTCTGCCCGTTCCCAGGCTGGCCCAAACCACTGCAGCGCCCTGCTGTGCATTCCCAGTGCTGGTGCCCCTGAGTGTTCTGCCTTACTTCCCCCGCCCATTCTGGCTGGTGTAAGAGGCTCCGTTGCCTTGCTCTTCCCACTGGGACAGCTTCTGCCTGCTGGGTCAGCACTTCAGGCCAGAAGGGAGCAGGGTGATGTGCATGCATGATCTGAAGAGCATACATTCCCCACATAGCCTGGATTCAGAGCCCAAGAACGGAACCCTCCAGCAGTGAGGCCTCCTCCACCTTTGCCTTCTATTATGCACCTTTAAAAACTAAAGGGAAAACTATTTTTTTAATTAAAAAAGAAAAAAAGGTGCTAAGTGTGGCCTGAGAGACCAGGTCAAAGCAGCCCAGGGGAATATATATAGACTTCAGCCCTCACTCCAGTCACTGAAACTCCTCACCACTGTTGGAGCGGGGAGGGAGGGGAAAAACTGAGGAGCTGATTCCAAGGGTCCAAGTGGAAAGCAAATGTTTTGAGAATGATGGGGGCAACAAATGTACAAATGTGCTTGACACAATGGATGTATATATGGATTGAGATAAGAGTTGCATGAGTCCCCAATAAAATTAGTTAAATTTAAAAAAACCACCTCACAACACATGGAACCCAGGAACAGAATGGGAATAGAGATACCAAAAGGGTAGGGGGAAGGGGAGAGAGGGAGGGAGGGAGGGTGGCACTGATCAAACGAATGGCACCTAACCACACACCCCCATCCAGGGGGAAGAACAGCAGAAACCAGAGGGGAAGGGAGACAGTGTATGTGGGATACAAATGATGTATGAATTGTAACAAGAGTTGTGAGAGCTCCCAGTAAAATTATTTTTTAAAAAGGACATAACAGCATCCATGTGGTTTACAGAGAAGGGAGGTCAATGAAAACTGTAACTGAAGCATGATTAGAGGCAGATCAATATCAAAGCTGGAGGTAGGACTACAGAATCAGAAATTGGACCATGATTGGGACACATGCATTAAGTTAGACAGAAGAATTTAAAAGATTGGAGTGATTTTTTATTTTATTTTCCCCCTCAGAGAACCAATGACACTTTTAATCTGTCACAACCACTGTCAAATGTATGAATGACTAAACTTTTTAAAATTACTAAATTGTTGGGTATGTGTATATTAAACCTACCAATTGATTCATAATTGAAGCTGCATCAAAGAAATCAGGCTTTAGTTCTTTTTCTCTCTTATCTGATCTTTGATGGTGATGATTTTATATCCATGTTGTCAAAATGTATTCATAATGATCCTCAAATTTTCCTTCTGAGGACATCATAACAATTGGCTCTTCATTGTCTTCCATTGGGTTTGTAAGAGGGTAACATCATCTATAACTCTATAAGAGTTTGATGATGTTCAGTAAGCATTGGAGAGATACTCATGAAGCTATCCACAGGGCATACTGTTTTGAGCTCTCACGGTTGAGGTAAGTCATGGGTTCTCCATCAAACCTGGGGTGTGCAGTGTTTGATCCGTGTTTAATTATGTACTATCACGACTAAGTTCTTCAGTGAATGTGAGCTGCATGTCCTCAACCAGTTTCTATTGTGTTTCATAGGGGTTACTTTCTGGGTTGCTAATTGCAATGTCAGCATTTCTGATAGCACCAGCCACTTCACAGGAGACAAAACATGCTTTCTACCCCCGTAAAGAGTCACAGTCTCTGGGACCCACAGGGACACTCCTAGCCTGTCCTGTTCGGTCACTATGAGTCACAATGAACTCAAATGTCAGCGAGACATTTCTTGTAGATGGTTCTTATTATTATCACCATACAGTTGATCGCTGATGGCAGACTTCATTTATAACTGACATAATGTCTTAATCTACATAATTTGGCAAACAATTTCGGTAAAATGTCAGTGGAAGCGATGCAGCTTCTCTTCACAGTGACATCTGAAAGGCCAGGAACTTCCCAAATAAACACACATGATTCTTTTGCCTTGTTGGAATAGTTTAGAAAAAAGTTCATCAAGCGTACAAAGAAATATCAAATTTAAAGGTCGATGGCTCTGTCCTTGTGTATTAGGTTCCTGAAAAGCAACTATGGTGCCATCTATGTGTAGCAAGGCTATGGGTGCTCTGGTTTTCAATGAATCAAACCCATAAGTTAAAGGTAAATTTCGAGCACCTTCTCTGATTCCATTGAATGTTAGACACAATATATGAAAGCATAGGCAGTTTATTGTATAATTTCATTTAAAAGCTGATATAAAGTGAGATTAAGTATCTTTGCACACTGAATTTTGTCTATCTGCCTTGCTTCGTGAATTGTTTAATGATATTTTCAAAGTCATTGCAAAGCCTCATGTACTACTTGCAATACTTCACATACTGTTTGATGATATCTGCATCTTTATTCATCTTCAACACAGTATATACAATTAACTTACAATATGCTGTGAGTGGGTGTTCCCCTTGTGCATAGCTTCATTTTCACTTGATTTCATTCTCCTGTTGACCATGTGCACTGTGACTTTCATTACTACAACCCTTGATGATATGATCCAAAATAAATCTAGCAACTCAGACTGCAATGCAGGTTCTCAAACTCAAACTCACTGACATCAGGTTGATGCTAAGTCATAGGGTCACTAGGGCACTAGAGTAAAACTGGCCCTGTGGGTTTCTAAGACTGTAACTCTTTATGGGAGTACAAAACTTAATTTTTCTCCTGCAGAGCAGCCGATGGCTTTAAATACTGACCTTGGGGTTAGCAGTTCAAAGAGCAGCCCATTATGTAACCACAGCTCCATTGCAATGAAGAATAAGGAGTCTCAATTAATGGGTCTAATGTGTCATATGTCTCTTTAAACTGTTAAAGAGAAAAGATGTCACTTTGAGGACTAAGGTGCACTTGACCCAAACCGTTCTTCTTCATGTAACCCAGCTTCTCTGATTATTTGTTAATCATACAGATCCAGTAATATTACAAGAGGATGCAATCCTGACACACACCTTTGCTGATTTTAAACCATGATGTATGCATGTCCTTAGTGATAAAAACAAACCTAGAAATCTCAGTACATAATTTTGCAAGACAAACGACTTCATCATAAACCCTGCTTCTTAACAACACAAAGGGTCACTAAACACTTGGACTTCTCAAGACTGAATACACAGAAACCAAATTGACCACATCTGTGGGAAAAAATGATGGAGAAGTTCAGTATTAGCAGCTAAATCTAGATCAGGTGTTGATTGTGGAACAGACCATCAAATACTCATATGTAAGTTCAGGTTGAAGGTGAAAAAAATTAAACATGTCCATGAGAACCAAAATATGATCTATCCCACCTGAATTTGAGACCATCTCAAGAACAGACTTGCTGCATTGAACACTAATGCCAAAAGACTTGATTAGCTGTGGGATGACTTAAGTGGTATCATAATTGTAGAAAGTAAGAGGTCATTAAAGAGACAGAAAAGCAAGAAAAGGTCTAAGTGGATGCCAATTATACTTTCACTGCTGGAAAAGATATAGATAGAACAATGGGCACTACTATAAAAAAAGAATGAGCTGCTTGTTAGGAGTATTCAGGAGTTCCAAGAAAGTTGCCCCTTGTGTCAGGATTGTGCACGTGGTTCCTGTGGGGGGCACACTCGGGAATTCAAGCTAAGTGTGAGCATTCAGTTTCATAGCAACCGGAACTGTCCCTTGACAACAAACCGCTGGACCGCAGGGAGCCTGCACCACCATAGACTATGAGAGGCCAGGTTCCCAGTTTCCGGATGTGGAAGCCACACCCTCAGACTTGAACAGCAAATCCAGGTGTGAAGAGAGACTGCCTTCCCAGCACTTGGCAAAGCCCCAGGAGAGGCTGAAGGTGGGAATTTGGTGTTTGCAAAAGAGGGGGCTGGATGACTTCAGAAGAGTTTGCCCACATTACGGTGAGATAGTTGTTATGGGTCCTAGGGAGGAGCCCCTCCCTTTAATCAATGCCAAAAAGGTCATGCCTGTCCCAAAGTGTCAGAAGAAGGTGTCCAAAAACTCAACCCTATTTTCCAAGCTCTCAGAAGCCCAGGTGGCACATAAGACTTCCGTGGAGGAAGCCAGTCTGAAGGTTCATCCCTTGGATTCCTGCTTTGATCTGGAAGATTTGTTGCTTATAGACTTCTTAGCAAATATACTGGAAGTGCAAGTTCTTGACAAGCAGCTTGAGGAAATCTGGGTTTATGGTCAGGATGGCAAGGGAAGAACGAAGAAACCAACAGTTACTAAAAGACCATCCTCTGAAGACC
>NW_022103923.1:387606-393467 GCF_000313985.2 Echinops telfairi
GAAACATGGATTTTGCTGCTTTATCTTCCCAAGTGAGTATACTTTCAAATATCATACTCATAAACATTTGTTAGGAATTAGTCTATATTTTATAAGAGAGATTCAGTTAGCAGGGTGCCTGAAGATCCTGGAAAATTTAGTGTGCAATTTAAATCTTTGTGAGCAACATTAAAAAGCCTCACATACTTTGTAAATACAAGTAACCTTTGCCATTCTTGCATAAAATTTTTCAATCCATTAATAAGCTTAAAGTAAGAAATCAGGAAATTGGTTTACATTTCTAAAATAAAGCTCTCTGGGACAAATACATTTGTAGCTAGCAAAAACAGTACTGCATATCTGAGGTAATGAAAAACCCACTTGTAAGAGGACATAAATTTTTCTCTACAGAAGAAAGGCGTTTTATCTCTTTATCCACATCCGATCACAATACAATTTAATCTGGATATGATAGTTTATTCATAATATCATTCTTTGCATGGTACAACACAATAAATGTGTATTTCCTGATCAAATTATACTCCATTTGAACCTATGGAAGGCTCTGTTCTTCCCAGGCATTTAGGGACCCAGGCATCTTCCATTCTAGGGTCAATGAGAGTCCTCCTCGGGATCCTTTCCATCTGACCAGTAGTAAATGAGGACAGAAACTGTAGAGGTATATGTAAGATATATAATATATAATGAGACATTACTAGAAGACAGGTACTTCAACTGTATTCCACTGTCTAAAAATACATTCATTGTAACACTAGTTGCCAGTAGAGATGTGTTATAGTCTCAAAAAAGGCAAAGATTACAAAGATATTGGTGAGCCCTCAATCACAGTTTTATAGAACTATTCCCTTTTTCAGTTCCCTATTATGTGCCCTGTTTCTCAGCTATATGCCATATGAGGACGAGAAAAAGAACTCGCCCGTAATTATTTTGCATTTCCAGGGATGATGATGTCAACAGTCAATAAGGAAGCCCAGACTCCTTTTGCCCCCGTGCATAATGGAATAAAACACTAATTGGTCCTGTGCCATCCCCCAAACTGTTTGTGAATCTGAACTTGAAGATCTACATATAGGGATTTCATTAGATGATTTTCATGTGTATCATCAAACCTTTCTCTCTACTCTTAGTTTGTCAAATCTGCTGAGCCATGTGAGCATCACAACAACACCCAGGCCTCTCTGCCAGATGTATAGTGGCTGTGCATGAGGTCCATCAGCCAGAAAATGAAAGAACTTTCAGCCTATGCTCCAGTACTAAATCTAAATCTTCAAATAATTGTTTTCCTCCACAAATACCCTTATTATTTAAGTAGAATTACTAGTATTCTCCCAATATACGATCATCAGGATCCGTCTCATTACATGCTATATCTCTGTCATCCCTAAGTCATCAAACCTCCATTGTCATCTTTCACCATATTTTCCATTGGCTTTCTTTGTTACTGAAATCAGAAGTGGGCCTAAAATTTGCAGTACTAATCTTTCTAGCTATAAATGTATCAGTTCCAAAGAACTTTGTTATTTTGGAAATATAAACAATTTTCCTGATTTCTCACTTTAAGCTTATTAATGGTTTGAACAATTCTATTAATAAACTACAAAGATTACTTGTATCTGCATAGTACGCGAGGCTGCTCAATGTTGCTCACAAGATTTAGGTCATAAACTAAATTTCCTAAGATCTTCAGGCACCCTGCTACTCTGAACCTCTATTATGAGTAAGTTTATGAGTATGTTCATATTTTACTGATTCCAAAATAATTGTGTCCATTTTCTATTCTGATCCAATGCCAACCCTTTCTAACTGCCTAAACCCTTTCACCATTTCCATTATCCTCCCCTGGAGCACAGTTTATTTTCAACCAAAGCTTCTCAATCTTCCATACCTCAGGCAGGATGCTAACAGGTCCTTGCCCTGATTGTCAGCTGGTCACTGTGTAAGATCACCGACTCTCCTGCAGCATCTCAAAGTCCAAGTCATTTCCTTTTCCTCCTATTTTCAGTTTATCGCTGAGCCTAAAAGTGATGTTGGTGTCTTCCTTGCTCCCCACTGCTATTTCCAGACTATTTGTTCTCCATTTTCAGGACATACCACAGATCATTTAAAGCACATTCCACCATGTTCCACCACCCTTCACTTTCCTTACTGTAATTAACTGTGACCTCTTTATACATCTTACCCTTCTATTTACTCTCAAAGGAAACAAAAGGTGGTTTTATCTCATAGAAGACAGTTGGCAAGATCAGTGTAGATAATGCGCATATCAATGGCAGCAGTGAAGATGTCCTTGAAATTGTCCACAACAGGGTCCAGACAGAAGAGAAGGACAGTATTTTAGGACTGTGTTCAATTGTCAATAAGGAAGAGGGAACCAAGAGGTAAAATGGAGATCACTGGAGATTGAAAGCACTGGGGCCTGTGTGAAGATGATAACAGAGTGTACTTAGTACAGATATTGGCGTCACGGAGGAAAGCTGCCTTTCAAATAAAGCTCGGCAATATTAAATATACATGTCCCTGAGTGTTGTAAATCCTGAAGCACTAGACTCCTAGGGAAGGTGATGCTTTGAACCCACTCAAAGGCATCTTGGAATCTAGACCTGGCGACTTGCTTCTGAAAGGTCAGAAACAGCCTTGAAAAACTCCACGGAGTAGTTGTACACTGCACACATGCGGTCTCCATGAGGTGGAAAAAACTCAAGGGCAAGTCACAGAAACAAAGCTGGATGCAAACGAAATCACAAAAAAAGAAGCAATAAAAATATTGAAGCCATCAAATCAGAAACCCACTGCCATTTATCAAGCCTGATTCTTATTGACCCTGTCAGGCAGAGTACACCTGCCTGTTTTCATTTCTAAGGCTATAAATCTTTAGAAGAACAGAAAGCCGCATTGTTCTCCTGAGAAGTAACTGGTGAATACAAGCTATTAGCCCTTAGGTTAACAGCCCATATCCATATGCAAATAAATTGTCATAAGAAACATCCAAAGGACTCATTAGCTCATGCACTTCCAAATAACTTGTAAAATGTACAGGGACCCATGGTCCCTGTCTCCACCAGGCTCCATGAAATGTGGTGTTAGGTCACAAAATCATGGGCCTGTCCACATGCCAATACACACCAATAGTGAGTGAGTGGCCCCAACATCAAGGTCCCAACCCTTTTTTATGCTAGATGTTACATCTGGGTTCCAATTTTCCCCATACAAAGGACCCTACCACAGCGAGCTAATCCTGCCATTGTGGTAATTAATGGGTCTCACCATCTACTTCAGAACTCACTCTGGGGACTTCAGGAGGGCTCTGCTCTGTGAACAGTCCTCCACCTTCTGTGCTCCATCTGTGCACCCATTGTTGCCAGGTGACTAACGTCAAAGCCATGACTACAGTGCTGTCCCCTCAGATGTGTCAGAAATAGCACCAGGAGTACAGTTTGACCTGGAATTATAGGCCTGCTACACATACTGTACCATGGCCTGCCGCTCCAACCACAAGATGGCCCTGAAGAACTGTGCTGCCTATTTTCTGCTCCAATCACACAAGAAGTGCTAGCATGCAGAGACGATGCTGAGGCAGCAGAGCCAGTGTGGGGGTGACATGCAGCTCCAAGACATCAGGAAGACCAAAATAGACCATTGGGACAGACTCAGGGCCATAGAGCAAGCTTTTCACCTGCAGTAAAAGGTCAACCTGAGCTCCCTGGACCTGCATCGACTGGCCAATGAGCAGGACAACTCACTACTGTGTGACTTCCTGGACAGCCACTTTCTGCACCAGCAGGCCAGGGCCATCAAGGAGCTGGGCAACCATGTCACCAACCTGTGCAACTGGGGAGGCCCAAGACACCTGCCTGGCAGATAGCTTCTCTCTCTCTGTCTCTCTGTCTCTCTCTCTCTCCCTCTCTCTTTTTATCTCCTAAATCTTCTAATAAAATGATTTGGAACCGTTAAATTAATAAAGGTCTCCTGGTCATTCTTGTGTGTACAACACTCTCGCCTTTGAAGAACACGGTAAATGCAAGACAGGTATCTATGAGTCTCCCCATCCAGTGAAGCCTCAATCTCTTGGAGTTCAGCATATCCAGGGTAGAGGGAAGGAAAGATTATCTCAGATGAGCCTGGAAAACAAAATATTACTCCTTATAAACAATATGGGGTTGGGGTTGTAGTTGAGTGACCAAGCAAGCATGAGTGTGGTAAAAGGGTGAATTAAAATAGTGGTTTCCTCTGGGATGAAGTAAAGGTAACTGAATTATGCAGATGTGAAAATAAAAGTAACATGGCTTCATCCTTAGGAACTAATTTCATCTGTTTGTTACTCCTTTAAAAGATCTGGAGTGTGGATGAAGGCAATTTCTGATGATGTATGAGCTTCTAAAGTGTTTCTAAATCCTTAGTGCAGACACCCTCCCTTTTGGGACACAGCACCCTCCTACGCCTATTTTAAAAAATGAAAAAATAATCCAAATGGTCAGAATGAGATGTTTGATTCCAACAATCCTCTCAAGTCTTGTCCTGAGTTCTGTTTCTAACCCAAGCATGATGGTACCCTACACAAAGAATGTGACCAAGGAAAAATCTCCCATCACATTCTGAAAACAAGTGTGATTACCAATGTCTTCTCCTGAGCCCAAGTCATTGGGACCAACTCTTAGTATTATTCTAGGGCTAATTTAAAAGTTATTTTGAGAGATATTTAGGTTCCTTCTCCCTTACCTTTTTACATGAAAGATCATTTTAGACTCAATTTATTACATTCCTAAAGTTAGGACAAGATAATTTCCCCCTTTCACCATTTGACCTTGTAGAGAAAAAGGCAGAAACATAATCCAGGAGGCAGGCCATATGACCCATTACACAACAGCACAGCAACAGGCCAAACAAAGCACTGGAGTTTAAATATTAAAAATAGTCACTGGTCCAAATGAACCATTGGAGGAATGATAATTTAAAAATCCAAAATCGAAAAGAAGCCTAAAAACAATGTCCAATGGTGAATAAAAGTCCTCATTTGGGGGTTGGGGGAGGAGGAAGGAGATTGAAAAAGGAGAGATAGACCAGGTTTGAGCCTAATCCTTAGAGCATCTTTCCATTTAACAATTCCAATTTGAGTCAAAGGAGCCTTGATGGCATAGTGGTTATGAGTTAGGCTGCTAGCTCCATGGCCAGCAGTGCAAAAACACCAGCTGATCTGTGGGAGAAAGATGGGGCTTTCTACTTCTATAGAGAGTTACAGTCTAGGAAACAGTCTAGGGAGCAGTTCTACCCTGTCCTATAGTCTTATGAGTCAGCATGGACTTGATGGCAGTTATTTTAGTTTTGGCTTGGTGAGTGAGTGCATTGATGTCCCTTATAGTTATATCTTCTTGTTCTATTTTGGCTTTCGACATTATAAAATTGTCTTTTTTATCTCTCATGATGGCTCTTACTTTGATGTCTATTTTGACAGAAATTAATATTGCTATTGCTGCTTTCTTTTGACTGGGTTAGCTTGAAGCATTTTTTATCCTTGATTTTTACTTTTTTTATATCTGAACTGTGCTTCTTATGAGCAGCACGTTAATGAATCATATAATATTATCCATTCTGCTGGTCTCTATTTCTTAACCGGTGAATTAAACCACTCATATTCAATGTTGTTACTGATAGTTATGGTTCTGTTGCTGTCACTTTGTTGTATGATTTTATGATGTTATTAGTTTCATTTTCTTTTTTTACCATTTTATTGGGGGCTAGTACAACTCTTATCACAATCCATACATATATCCATTGTGTCAAGCACATTTGTACATTTGTTGCCATCATCATTCTCAAAACATTTGCTTTCTGCTTGAGCCATTGGTATCAACTCATTTTTCCTC
>NW_022103923.1:394684-397105 GCF_000313985.2 Echinops telfairi
CAAGGGTTCAGGGGAAGGGGGCAGTGGGAAGAGAGGGGGAAAAATGATGAGCTGACACCAAGGGCTCAAGTGGAAAGCAGGTGTTGTGAGAATGATGAAGTCAATATATGTACTAATGTGCTGGACACAAATGATGTATGTACAGATGGTGATGAGTTGTATGAGCCCCTAATAAAATGATTATTAAAAAATATTTGTTTTTGTAATGAACAGCCACTCCCTGCACACCTGTTTTAGTTTCTGAAGAATCAAGGATGGCCAGGTCATGTGGCACTAGCCTATCCCAAACTAGGGTTGATCACAGGAAACAGTTAAATGTTGACCCATATCAACACCCTGATCTTGAAGTTAGATTCCAAGATTTTCAAGAAGTGCCGGCCAATGACCAATAAAACTACCATGAAAAGAAGACAATATCCAAGACCCCTTTCCCACCCACCCAACTGTATTCACTGACTTTCCAGATCAGAACTGGGCACCAGGTCTCTTTGTTTCCTCTAAGCAGGAGATGGCAGACAGCCTATATCTTTGTAAATCTTGGGTCCACTGAAAGAGAGATCAGGCTTATTTTGTTTATGCTAGTTTACCCCCAGTGCAGGTTCCCCTACTCCTGCAATACTGAGACAGGCTTATCATCCTGGTTTGCCCCTCAGGTATGATGAGAGAGAATTTCCATTGTTCTCTTTGAGACCAGATAGAATCCTAAGAATCCAGTTGGGTGTCCAAAGTGAGATCCCAGTTGATTTAAATCACTCCGATCTAATAGAAATGGTATGTATATGCTGTGTCTCTCTCAACTTTAGGGCTGTGGGGAGCTAGTGAATTTTCCCATCTGAGTTCAATCATGTTTCCCCATCCTCAGTGCAGGTTCACTCTGCCCCTAAAAATGTTGGGGGAGAACACCTTGGTGGCATACTGGCTGATCTATCTAACACCTCCATCTTCTGGAGAAAGATGAAGTTTTCTGTTTCTGCTCCTCTTGAAATTCTAGGGAGCAGTTACATTCTGCTATATAGGATTGCTATAAGTTAGACTCACCCAATGGTGATAGGCTTTAAGTCACCCCTATTAAATGCCTTGCTTCCTACATGCAGTCCATTGGGGTATTAACCTAAGGATTTATGTTGACAAATGTCACATTATTTACCTTAGATCTAAAGAAGTATTCTTCTTCTTGAGTGACCTTACATGGAAACCCACCTTCACTGGGGCTGGAGGTAATGCAGACATTTCAAAATCACACCTTCATATCTCCCCTACGGTATACATTGGTGGTGAATGTAGTTTTGTCCCACAACTGAGAACCTCCTGGATTTTCTTCTGGACAAGGAATCTAGTAATATGATTGTGTTAGTCCAGGTAGACCAGAGAAACAAATCCAGGGAGATAGTCATATGTATGTGAATAAAAAAGAGCTTTATATACAAGAGCAGTTGAATATTGAGAAAACAGCCCAGCCCAGTCCAGATCAAGCCCATAAATCCATTATTAGACCATGTGTCCCATACCAATCTATAAAGTCTTCTTCTGACTCACGAAACACATGCAATGATGCCAAATGCAGGAAGATCACAGGCCAGTGGGTGAGAAGTATTGTGTATCCAGTGGTGGTAGAGGACAGGTGTCAGCACTGAATCAACAGAGACAGGGTGGACGTGGTTACCTAATGGACAGCAAGGTTTATGTAGTAATCATAGCAACCTGTCTCATGTGGACTTATGGCATTGGCTACTTAGCCACGTTGTCCCTAGGAGTGAAATGCATGGGAAACCGTCTAAATATTTAGGTGATCTATACAGGTGGAAGAATGCTCTATCAGGTGAACATCAGAATAGACTATCACGACCGCACAATCAATTCCCAGACCTGAGCAAGTTTACAGACCCCCAAAACCCCTTGAATGATGGGAAGGCCAGGTCCCTTTTTAAGAAGGGCCATGCTACATCACAGAATTTTTTATACTGTTAGTCTTCCTTCTAGCATTTGCCCAAGTGACTTGCAGCATTTCACAAGAGTGACTGTTCATTGGGGGAAAGGAAATAATCAAACTTTTCAGGGAGTACTGCACACTGACTCTGAATTGACATTAATTCCAGACCCAAAATGTTTTGAAGGCCCACCAGTAAGAGTGAGGGCATATGGAGATCAAGTTACCGATGGAGTTTTAGCACAGGTATGCCTCAGCATGAGTGAAGTGGTTCCCCAAGCCCATCCTGTCATTATTTCCCCAGTTTCAGAATGCATAATTGTAATAGAAATACTTAGTAACTGGCAGAACCCCCATATAGGATCCCTGAAATGTGGAATAAGGGCTATTATGGTAGGAAAGGCCAAGTGGACAGCATTAGAACTGCTATTTCCTAGGAAAATGGTAAGCCAAAAGCAATACTGCATTCCTGGAGGAATTGCAGAAACAAGGAC
>NW_022103923.1:397995-400190 GCF_000313985.2 Echinops telfairi
TAAAGTACTGTCATCCTTTGCAAACAAATACTCTCCTCTTGGAAAACAGCTGTTTTCCTGTTATTGGACCTTAGTGGAGACTGAATGCCTCACCATGGGCCACCAAATCACCACAAGGCCTGAGCTTCCCACTATGAACTGGGTATTGTCTGACCCACGGAATCATAAAGTTGGACGTGCACAGCAACACTCCATTGTTAAATGGAAGTGGTATATATGAGATCAGGTCAAAGCAGGACCTGAAGGTACAAGTAAGCTGCATGAAGAAGTGACTCAAATACCCACAGTCTCTACTCCTGTCACAGTCCCTTCCTTTTCCCAATATGCACCTATGGCTTCCTGGGGAGTTCTTTATGATAATTTAACTGAAGAAAAGCAAATTCATGCTTGGTTCACTGATGGCTCTGCACGATATGCAGGTATCACTTATAAGTGGACAGCAGCATCACTACAGCCCCTCTCTGGGATCCCCCTAAAGGACAGTGTTGAAAGGAAATCCTCCCAATGGACACAACTTTGATCAGCTCACCTGGCCATTCAGTTTGGCTGGAAGGAGAAATGGCCATATGTGAAATTGTATACTGATTCATAGGCCGTGGCTAATGCCTTGGCTGGATGGTCAGGGAATTGGAAAGAACGGGGTTGGAAAATTGGTGACAAAGAGGTGTGGGGAAGAGGTAAATGGATAGACCTCTCTGAACGGGCCAAGAAAGTAAAGACAAACTTGTCTCATGTGAACACTCACCAAAGGGTTACCTGTGAAGAGGAGGACTTTAACAATCAAATGGATAAGATGACACACACTGTGGAGACTAGTCCTTCTCTTTCCTCTGCCACTCCTGCCATTGCCCAATGGGCACATGAACAAAGTGGACATGGTGGCAGGGATGGAGTTTATGTACGGGCACAGCAACATGGACTTCCACTCATCAAAGCTGACTTGGGCACTGTCATTGCTGAGTGCCCCCACTGCCAGCAGCAGAAACCAACACTGAGTGCAAGATAAGGGACCATTCCTCAGGGAGATCAACTGACAACCCCATGGCAGTTTGATTACATAGGACCACTTCCGTCATGGAGGACGCAGCATTTTGTTCTTACTGGAATAAACACCTAGTCTGGATATGGATTTGCATTCCCTATACACAATGCTTCAGACAAAACTACCATTCATGGATTTACCGAATGCTTTATCCACCAGCATGTCATCCCACATAGCATTCCTTCAGATCAAGGAACTCACTTCATAGTAAGTGCAGTACGGTAATGGGCCCACGCCCATTGCGAATATGGAAGTGGTACTATGCAGTCATAAGAGTGTGAACTTGATCATGAAGGGAAGTAGAAAAGTTGAGATCCCTGGGGTTGATAGATCTGGAAGCTGTATGAAGATGTTATCAGAGTGTCATGAGTACAGGTATTGTAGTTAATAAGCATGCGGCTATTCAATTAAAATCTGTTATATTAAATATTTCATTTTCCACATTAATATTATGTGGAACAAGAGATATCATTGCTGATGACAGATGGATCTTGGCTGAATGCAGAGAATAACAGAGAGATATTTCTTTGTATTTTATTGACTATGCCAAGGTATCCGACTATGTGGATCATAAACAAAACAAAACAAAACATTATGGATAGTCTTGAGAATGAGAATTGCAGAAATCTTCATTGTGTTCATGTGGAACCTGCAAATGGATCAAGAGACAATTATGTGAACAATGGAATATTTCATGGTTTACCATTAGGATAGGTGTGCTACAGGGCAGTATATTTTCACCACACTTATTCAAGCCATATGCTGAGCAAATAATCAGAGAAGCTGGATTATATGAAGTAAATGTGGCATCAGGATGGAAGGAAGGCTTATTAACAACCTGCTATAACCAGATGTCACAATCTTGCTCGCTGACAAGGAGAACGTAAAGCATTTGCTGATGAAGATCAAGGATTGCAACTTTCAGTATGGATTGCTCAATATAAAGAAGACCAGAATCCTCACAACTGGATTAATAAGTAACATCATGATAAATGGAGAAAAGCTTGAAGTCATAAAGGAGGTTGTATTGCTTCAATCTACAATCAATGCTCATGGAAGCAGCAGTCAAATCAAACGAGGCATTGCATTAGGGAAATTTGCTGCACGAGAACTCTTTAGCCTATTGAAAATCAAGGATGTTACTTTGAGAACT
>NW_022103923.1:401501-402853 GCF_000313985.2 Echinops telfairi
GGTTTGAAAGAATATACAGAGCCTTGAAAACCCTTGAAGTAGTTATACATTACACACAAAGAGTCAAAGTGAGTCATAATCAAGTCATGGGCAAGTAATAAACCATATTAAGTATAATGATAGCATAAGAAGCAAAAGTTAATCGATACCCTCAATTCAGAACAATTTGCAAATACATTTTAAGAAATAATAACTGAGTTTCCTAGGGACATGGCAGGGGTGTTTGCAGTGACACGAGGCACTAAAAATAATGGGTATAGGAAAGAAAAAAAAAGTTCTAAAGTCGTTTCTGGTAAGTATTGCACAACACTTTGTAATATGATTGAACTACTGAGTTATATGCTATGTAAATTATATGTCAATAAAACTTAAAAACAAAAGTGGATTAAAGATTAATGGACTTCCGGTGTCCGCTGCCCTCCGCTCCGCCGCCGCTTGTCCGCGATGCTGTCCCAGTCCTGCTGCGTGTCTCCAGCGCTCAGCCGTTCTCTCGCCGCCTTCCAGAAGGGGAACTGCCCTCTAGGGAGATGTTCCCTGCCTGGGGTATCCTTATGTCAGGGAGCAGGTTACCCTGACAGCAGGAAGATTGTCTTTCCCAGCAGTGATGGCTTCAGTCTCCGCTTCTTCAGAACCACAGCTGCGTGCCAGGATGGCGTGATCACAGTGAAGACTCCCGCATTTGCAGTCTGTCACAGAGGGGGATGTCAGGTGGGAGAAAGCTGTTGGAGACGCCGTGGCGGAAGATGAAGTGGTTTGTGAGATTGAAACTGACAAGACGTCTGTGCAAGTCCCGTCTCCAGCGCATGGCGTGATCGAGGCTCTCTTGGTACCGGATGGGGGCAAAGTAGAAGGAGGCACTCCACTTTTCACGCTGAGGAAAACTGGTGCTGCTCCCGCAAAGGCTAAGCCAGCTGAAGCTCCTGCTGCTGCCGCCCCAAAAGCAGAGCCAGTGGCATCAGCCGTTCCTCCTCCCGCTGCACCACCCCTCCCCACGCAGATGCCCCCGGTGCCCTCGGCCGCACAGCCTCCTGTGAGCAAACCGGTATCTGCAGTCAGACCCTCTGCTGCTCCCCCTGGAGCTGAGCTAGGCGTTGGCAAAGGTCTGCGTTCAGAGCACCGGGAGAAAATGAACCGGATGCGGCAGCGTATTGCTCAGCGTCTGAAGGAGGCCCAGAACACGTGTGCCATGCTGAGGACGTTCAGTGAGGTGGACATGAGTAACATCCAGGAGATGAGGGCCCGGCACAAAGATGCTTTTCTGAAGAAACACAATCTCAAGCTCGGCTTCATGTCGGCCTTCGTGAAGGCCACGGCCTTCGCCTTGCAGGAGCAGCCTGTCGTAAATGCAGTGA
>NW_022103923.1:404476-406576 GCF_000313985.2 Echinops telfairi
AAAAAAAAAAAAGATTAATGAAGTCTATATAGCTTCAACATTAATAAAATGAGGGAGAGTGCAAAAAGATGAGAAAAACCACTTGACCAAATGCTCATGATCATTAGCCATTTGAGAAATGTTAATCAAAACTACCATGAAATATCATTTCAACTTGCTATTAATAGGAAAGTTCTGAAAAACAAAACCACCATTTAATTTCTGCTGAGGATGTAGAGAGCCTGGAAGTATCATCCATTGCTGTTGGGATTGTAAAATGATGCAACCACTTTGGAACAGGGTATAGCACTTCCTTAGAATGTTGGATATAGAAATACCATATGACTTAGCAATTACACTATTTGGTATGTAGCTATAGAACCAGGTAGTATGGCAGGAATAAATACATGCACACATATGTTCATCACAATATCAATATCAAATATGAAATTAACCTAAATGACAGCAATAGAAAATGGATAAACAATAATACACACATAATGAACTATTACAAATGTTAAAGAATGACAATGAACCTATATAATAACTCACAACATGGATGAACTTGGAGGATATTATGCTGAGTACCACCCATCTGTGAGAGAAGATTGTGGGTAACATGATGCTAAACTGTTTCAACAGAATTTCCAGACTAACATTAACCAGACGAAAGGCAATTTATGTCTAAATATCATCTAATGAAATCCATATATGTAGCTCACAAAATTCTGGTGTTTGTGGGGATAATACAGGACAGGGAAGTATTTTATTCTGTTATACATGAAGTCTTCATAAGTCAGGGACTCCCTTGATGGCTGTTGATGCCATTATCACTGGAAATATAAAATAAATCTGGATGAATTTTTTTCCTAGTGTTATTTTTGTTGAGACACAGGAAAAATAAGTTAACAAAGAAATAAAATAATCAAATAATTCTATGAAAATGAAATTTTGTCAGGAAGTGGGGCATGTATGATCAGGAGCAAGCAAAGAGGGAAGGAGAGGACATTATTCTGTCTCAGAGCAGCCAATGCACAAAGAGGATCAGAGGGCTAGCTCCATCACAAGACAGGACAATATATCCTCACTGACGCATATCGCTGAGGGGGAAAGCACTGGGGACACGGTATGGGAGCTGTGCCTGAGCCAACCCCATTGCACCAGGGTGAGCAATCAGGGTATACAGCAGAGCAGCAAGGGGAGCAAAGCAATGTAGTCCCAGATAAATGCCAAGGGTGGACTTGGGGGCCTGGGCATGGCACTCCAGCGGACTCAACTGGAAAACACTCATAAAGATCAATGGACAGACCTGGCACTGTTTGCGAGCTTTTTAGTTTTGGCTGTTTTTTCTTTTCCTATTTATTTATTTTCTTATTTTATTAGCTGTTGTTGATTTGTTTTTGTCTTCACTTTTTGTTATGTTTTGCTCTGCTTTGTTGTTGCACATATTATTATCTATGCATGTCTATCGGGACACAGACATGATAGGCAGGATGAACAATTCGGGGGAGAAAACAATGAGACTGGCGGTTCTGGAGCGACATGGGAGAGGGAGAGATGGCGGGGGGAGGTGCCAATAAACCCAGGGACAAGAGAAGAATAAGTGATCTAAAATTGATGGCAAGGAGGGCATAGTATGCTTGGGGGGCTCAATCAAGGGCAATGTAGCTGAGCGGAATTACCAAAACCTGAATGAAAGCTGAACATGACAGTGGGATGGGAGGAAAGTAAAAGGAAATAGAGGAAAGACCTGGGAGGCACAGGACAGTTATAGGGGTCTAAATACAGGTATGTATATATGTAAATAGATTTATTTACACTGACAGGGGAATAGAGCTATGTACACATATTTATTTATAAAGTATTATGGTAGCAGATGGACATTGAACCTCCACTCAAGTACTCCCTCAATGCAAGAACAAGTTGTTCTACTAACACAGCACTCTGTGATGTTCATCTTCCCTGACAGGATTGCTGAAGACAAAATGGGTGCCTAAGCAAATGTGGTGAAGAAAGCTGATGATGCCCAGCTATCAAAAGATATAGCGTCACAAGCAGCCATCTAGCTGAGAAGCAACAAAGCCCACATGAAAGATGCACACCAGCCTGTGTCATCATGAG
>NW_022103923.1:407850-408915 GCF_000313985.2 Echinops telfairi
ATATATATATATATATATATATATATCACTGGATTTTCACCTCCAGATCACCCAGTCTGACATAATACTCAAGGAAAAGAGAGATTAGTTCAGAATTGGTTGATGAAAAACAGTAATAAACAGTGGTTACATAGCTTTATTTTAAGGTGGTACATTTGAAAATAAAATCTAGGCCAGGATTTATAAAATCTACAGAATATTTTTGATCTGATGATGGTTGAAACCACAATGCATAGCTCATAGATATAGGGGACTAACTATGCATCATTACTAGGATGAAATCTGCTTTCCATTACAGAGATTCCTTTGTTACTAGAGCAAGAAGTTCACTTCAGACAAATCTTGCTACTCTAAATAGATCTGTCCCAGATAAATTTGTTATTTCAGCATGTAAAGTCAGTACCTGATTTCTTATTTCAAATTTATGAGTTGATTGAAAATTACTCTGCACATATTACAAATATTATGTGTATTTGTATAGCTTTATGAGTATATTTCATGTTTGTAACAAAGATTTATGTTATACATTAGATTTCCTAGGATCTCTAAGTTCCTTGCTATTCTGAACTTTTGTTCCATGATATGGAAACACTCATTTCTGATAAAATTTTGTGAATATGGTGTACATTTTAAAATATGTTCTCCTGGGAAGTGACATGAAACAAAGCAAATCAAGTTTCTGTATTTTTCATAAATATTTTTCAATTTTGCCCCAACCCCAGGTGACTTAACTTTATTGGTAAAATCTATGTTAAATTTATTAAATATCTGTACATAAGAAAAGCTGAATAAAAATATTGTGTGCATAAAGTAAACTGAATAAAAGGCAGTGGGTATATGGAGAACTGTATATGATCTACTCTAGATACTATAATAGCTATTATTGTTTTAAAATATATCATAAAATCTAATTTTTGCCTGTGTGACCACGAGGTGTTGAAGGGATCAGGTAGCAGACACCAAAGAACAAAAACCATCATTGTGTGATCACCTTCCCCACATAAACGCTAAAGACGAATGTGTGCATAAGTAAGTGTGGTGAAGAAGGCTGATGGTGCCCGGCTA
>NW_022103923.1:410253-413669 GCF_000313985.2 Echinops telfairi
TAAAGGCAAGCAGATAAGAATATGCTCAGATCTATCAGCGGACATGATGAAGAAGAGGAGAGAGTGGAGTAACATTCCAAAAATTAAAGTAAATGAACGCAAACCCAGATAGAATACTCTATCTGGCCAAATTATGTACAAAGGTAGATGGAGAAGGAAGAGTCTTCCCAGACAAGGAAAAACTCAAAGAATATGTTAAAAGAAACCCAGACACACAAAATATCCTTCCTGACCCAGTGTGGGTAGAACAAAACTCACAGAGCACCAATAAGAGACTGCCACATAGAACAACTCCAACCAGAGGGCAACAAAGAGAAAACTGCCCCCAAGATAGCATTGGCTCATGAATGGAAAGAAGGCAAGAATGAGCCACACACAAACACAAGCACAGCACACTGATAAAAAAGGAGGTAGGAAAAGACCCAACACAAAAGGTACACAATGACATAACAGATTCCACATATGGATGTACTAACCTTGAACATCAATGGACTGAACTCAGGCATTAAAAGGCAGAGGCTAACAGACTGGCTTAGAAGACACAACCCTTCGATCTGTTGCCTAAAGAAGACACTTCTCAATACTACAGACAAAAGTAGGCTGAGAATCAAAGGCTAGAGAAAAAGATACCAAGCAAATGGCAGTTCAAAAAAAGCAGGGGTTACAATCCTATTCTCGGACAAAATTGATCTCAAGGTGCAAGCCATAACAAGAGATAAGGAGGGGTACTGTATAATGCTCAAGGGAACAGTAGACCCACAACGAGTGAGCATAATAAATACATACTCACCCAACAAAGAGACCCGGGAAATTTGTCAATCAAATGCACCAAAGATGAGAAAAGAAATCACAGGCTCAACAATTATAGTAGATGACTTTAATACACCACTTTCCAAGAAAGATAGATCACAGGGAAAGAAGCTTAACAAGGAAACTACAGATCTAAACATTAAAATTAGATGACTTGACCTGATAGATATTTTCAGGCCTCTCCACTACATGCAAATAAATTCACATTCTTTTCAAGCCCATAGCTAGAAAAAAAAAAAAAGACTACATGCTGGGACACAATTTGAATCTGTGCATGTAAATTTAAGCACACAGAGATAATAGAGACTTCTCTCTCCAACCACTATGCCATAAGGCTGAAAATCAGCAAAAGGAAGATTAAGAAAACAAGGGCAAACAATCTGAGGATGCCTAACTCTATATTGCAAAAGGAGTGGGTACTGGTCCAGATCAGAGATGAAATTAGGCAGTTTTTAGAAACCAACGAGAATATGAATACAACGTGCAAAAGCTTTGGTCCACAGCAAAGGCAGTTATTAGAGGAAGTTTGATAGTAATATGTGCATGCATGAAAAAGGAAAAGAGACTTACAATTGATATGCTGATACAAAACGTACAGAAATTAGAGCAGAGTCAACAGGACAATCCTACTAATATAAAAAGAAAAGAAATAATAAAAATTAAAGCTGAGACTCATGAAAGAGAAAGTAAGAAAACTACAGAATCAACAGACTGCTGGGAAACCTAATCAAAGAAAGGACGGAACAAATTTCAAAAGCAAGCATGAGGGATGCAACAGGGGACATTACAACAGACCCCAATGAAACCAAAAGAAGAATTACACAGTGCTATGAAGGCCTGTACTAGAATGAAGTGAACAACTTGTAAGACGTGGACAAATACTTGGAAAAACAATTCCTCTCTAGACTACCCCAAATGGACATGAAGAATCTCAACAGACCCATAGCAATGGAAGAAATAGACAAGGTTATCAAGGGATTACCTACAAAAAAAAATCCCACAGGCCAGATGGCTTCACAGGGGATTTCTCCCAAGCATTCAGGGAAAAACTGGCACCAATCCTACACAAACTATTACAGAACATAGAAAATGACAGCATACTCCCAAACTCTTTCAGTGAAGCTAGTATAACTCTGATTCCTAAAGTGGGCAAGGGTTCCACCAGTATCAAGAATTATAGACCAATATCCCTAATGAACACCTATGCAAAAATCCTTACCTCACTCCCTGCACAAGAATAAACTCAAGGTAGATCACAGACCTTGAAGTAAAACCCCAAAATTTAGGGCCCTCAATGAGGAAATTGGAGCAAATGTGAGAGCTTTGGCACAAGGAATACACAGGTTATTGGAAATGAGGACGGACACAAACACAGAGGAGGCACAAATTGACAAGTGGGAAATACTGAAGATAAAACACTTATGGACATCGAAAGAATTCACCAAGAGAATAAGAGAGATCACAGACTGGGAAAACATCTTTAGCAAAGATACATCGGACAAAGGCCTTATTACTAAAATCTACAATACTCTGCTAGCTTACAGTAAGAAAAAAACGAATTGCCCACCAAGGAGGTGGGCGAAGGGCCTGAACAGAATTTTCACAAGGGCAGAAAAACAAATGGCCAACAAATATATGAGAAAATGTTCCTGATCATTAGCCAGAAGAAAAATGCAAATTAAAACATCTATGAAACAGCAACTAACACCTTCTAAGATAGCCCAATTCAAAAAATCAGAAAATAGCAAGTATTGGAGGGGCTATGATGAGAAAGAAACTCTTGGCAACTGCTGGTGGATCTGTAGGTATGTACAGCCATTATGGAAATACATTTGGCAATACCTAAAGCAGTTAGAAATTCAGCTACCATATGACCCAGCAACCCCCTTACTTGGCATATACCCAGAAGAGGCAAGAAACATACCATGGTCAGACATCTGTGCTACAATGCTCATTGTGGTGCAGTTCACAATCGCAAGAAGTTAGAAACCACCCACATTTCCATAAACAGATGAATGGATGAAAAAACTATGGTACATGCATACAATGGAATATTATGTATTTCTACAAAGCAGTGATGAGATCATGAAGCACATCATCGCATGGCAAACGTTGGAGGAAATTATACTAAGCAAAGGAAGCCAAGCACAAAAGGACAACTACAACATGAATCCACTGAGGTAAGCTTAAAAATGCAAAAGGGGCTTGGGTAAAAACGACTATACACATATATTCCTGGGGTGAGGTCCAGGTACTATGGCATGGGCCAGGCCCAATCTAGGGATACATATGGCAGCCAGCTAAAAAAGGGAGGAAAGAAAAAAAAAGAAAGAGACAGACAGACATGGGTAGTGGGTAACAGGGCACTAACCCACCCAAGGGGAAGGTATTGTTTATATCTCCACAGGAGAGGGAGAGAGGGACCAGACTTTGACCAGGTGTGCCAAGACATGAATGCAACATACCAGCCTTGTGTTCATGAAGTAGTGAACCAATAGAGAGGTATGTGGGGCTGGGCCCAATCTCAACTATATGGACACTACCCCACCACCCCCTGCACCGAAAAATGCTCTTCAGAGGACAGCACTGAAGCTACAGCTCAGGGA
>NW_022103923.1:415796-423713 GCF_000313985.2 Echinops telfairi
GGGAGGGGGGAGGGGGGAGGGAGGGGAAAAATGAGGACCTAGTGTTGGGGGTTTGAGTGGAGAGAAAATGTTTTGAGAAATGATGTACAAATGCGCTTTACGCAATTGATGTGTGTATGGATTGGGATAACAGTTGTTGTATGAGCCCCTAATAAAATGTTAAAAATAAAAAAATAAAAAAAAATAAACAGTTAATTAAACCCTGCGAGATAGCTTGCTTGCTTTTTATTAGATCTGGATCTTGCATCTGGCTCATTGACCTCCAGTTTGGGGACATGGGCCTGGATAGTACTTGCTAATCAAGCAAGCCATTTGCAGCTTGTCATTTGACCTGCTGACCCTGGCTTCCTTCGCCTTACCCAAGCCAGACTGCCCAACCTTGGATTTCTCTGCCTCGTCGGGCAACAGCTTATGATCTGGCCAATTTTGGGTTTGCCATCCTTTAAAGCCACTCCAGAGAGTTGAAATCCCCAGCTTAACATCTGAGTCACAGAATCTTCCTGGATTTGTACTGAACTTGCCCACTTCTACAACCGTGTGAGCTATATTCTTTATGTAAATCTCTCTCTCTCTATATATATATATATGTGTGTGTGTGTGTGTGTGTGTGTGTGTTTGTATACCATTTTCTTTATAAAAATTATCTTTCTCATATGTAAATATATGTGTGTATGCATATATGTATATATACAGAGAGATACAAAGTGGGTTATCTGAACTGTAAACTCCAACTAATTTACAATAAAAAGTATATAACAATAGAAAAAAGATGTGTGTGATCCACCATTTCAAATAATAGAGATCAGCAAGAATATGAAAATGAATCTGATGGTCAAGAATTTTTTTCATGGTGATTAGATTTCTGGAATAGAGCAAGAAAAAGAACAGGTGGTTCCTGAATTACTGTCTTTTGAATTATGGCACACAGGTGGCATAATGATTATTCGTTGGCCTGCTAAACAGAAGGTCAGCATTCAAAACCACCAGTGCATTCACAGGAAAAGTGATGAGGCTTTCTATTTCTATAAAAATTACGGTCTCAGAAAAACCCACAAGGTTAGTTCTACCCTTTTGTATAAGGTAATTTGAGTCCTTATCAACTCAATGGTAGTGACTTTGGGTTTTCTTTAGTATTTATGATTGTGTTGTTGTTTTGTGTGCTTATCGTTAGTGGGATGTGCTGCGTACAATGTTACAATGTTATTTAACTTGCTGATGTTATCATTCCCAGATGATCACTTGAAGATGTTCAATGAATTTCTATTCAAAGCATTACCAATAACAGGCTGTGAAGAAAATGAAATTATTAGACTTAGTTAAGGGTCATCAGAATGGAAGCCCATCCCCAAATGAAGACTACCTGTTAATTATACTGCCACTACTGGCAATATATATATATAGCAATAATCAACAAAAAAAGAAGCAGAAGAAGAAATGAGGGGTATATATAAGACACCGTTGCAAAGACAGTGGTCATCAGGCAGCAAAGACCGTCATCGTGAGACATGGGTATCCAATGAGGTGAATCCTATGATTGTCTCAAGTTACTTATTGCATTTTCAGACCATGTCATGGGAAGGGAGAAAAGCCAGATTTCTCATGAATTAAAGTTGATGATACAAAGAAACTTGAACATCAATGTTCACATCAGCTTTATTTGTAATAATTCAGCTATGGAAACAATCCAACCTTCCATCAAAACGTGAATGGATAAACAGATTATGGTAGATACATAAGGGGCACTACAATTCTGTATGAACACAACAGGGGAACACTGCATGTTTTAGAATCGGTAAAGATGTGTGTCAGTGTTGTATCCTCTTACCATTCGAGAAGCTGGATTATATCAAGAAGAATGTGGTATCGGGATTGAAGAAAGTCTTATTAACAGCCTGCAACAGGCAGATGATACAAACTTGGTTGCTGAAAGTAAGAAGAACTTGAAGCACTTGATGATGAAGATAAAATATTTCAAACTTAAGTATTGATTATAACTTAACGTAAAGAAAACCAAAATCCTCAAAATTGATGCAATAGGGAGCATCATGATAAATGGGGAAAAGATTGATGTTGTCAAGGATGAGAATGTGCTTAGATCCAAAATTTATGTTCAAGGAAGCAGCAGTCAAGAGATTAAAGGGTAAATCTGCTGCACAAGACCGCTTTAGAGTATTGAAAACTAACGTGTCCTTGTCCAAAGCCATGATATTTTCAGTTGCCTCATATGCCTGTGAAAGGTAGATATTGAAAAAGAAGACTGAAGAACAATCAATGCATTTGAATTATGGGTCTGGTGAAGAATATTGAGAGTAGCATGGAGTACTAAAACAACAAACAAATCTGTGTTGGAAGAAGTACAGTTAAAATCCTCCTTAAAGGCAATGCCAACACTTCATCTCACATACTTTGGACATGTTATTAGGAGAGACTAGTCCCTGGAGAAGGACATTATGTCTCATATGTAAAGTAGTAGGCAGCAAAAAAGAGAAAGGCCCTCAATGAAATAGCTGCCACAAGGGCCCCAAATACATCAAATTTGTGACGATGGTGCAGGACTGGATAGTTTCTCTCTGTTGTACATGGAGTTGCTGTGAGGTAGAACCAACTCCATAGTGCCTAAGCCTGAAGTACCCCACTTCGGTGAACAGCCAGATGTGTATGTACATTAAAGAGGAGCTGGACGACTTCAGGAGAATTTTCCCACTCTGAGCTAAGATGACCAATAGGGGTCTGAAGGAGAACTCTCTTTCTGATTTTATGCAAAATGGCTGCTCCTACCGTAAAAAGTTGTTGGAAGAAGCTGTCCAAATAATAAACCCTGTTTTTTCAAGCTCTCCAAAGTTTTGCTGGCATGAAAGACCTTTGTGGAGGATGTATAAGGCAGTCTGAAGGCACATCTATTGGCTTCCGCCCCTAATCTGGAAAACACGGTGCCTATAATGCTCCTACACAATGAGTTGAGAATGTTAGATCCTTACAAGTAGCTGGGGGACACATGGGCTTATTGTCAGGAAGACAAGAAAAGAACTAATGATTCCACAGAGCTTCTAAAATGCTGTTCTAGAAAGCTCTACATGACCCTCCCCAGGTTGACTCCTGTACCAAATCCATATGACTGGCTGAAAGAGATGCAGGATGTGAGGGATTTTCCCACACCCTCTTTGACTCCAGTCTATGTATTCAGAGGAGTAAGCAGCTGCTGCAGGTGGGTAGATTCCTTCAAATGTACAGGGACAGATAAAGAATTCACCTTGAAAAATTAACTTTTCACTGTAAGAACCACAGTTTGAGATAAAAGGACAAGAACTTCAGATTTGTTGTAAAATAAACCTGTGAAAACGACTATGGATTGTGGTCCTTTCCACTCAAGTTATGGAAATTTTTAAAAGAAGGTGATTAGAAGATTTTCAGGCATAGATCACCAAACCTATCTTTCTTCAAATCCATGTAGTCTGGAAACTTATTAAAACAGTTCAGTACCATGCAATACACAATCCTCTCTGACGGATGGGACTTGGCTGTGCATAAGGTGCCTTGGCCAGGAAATGAACCTAAGCCTTCTGCCCACTTTGCAGCACTAAATCTAAATCTGAACGTAGCTGGTGATTTTACCATCTTAGGGGATAATTAGAAATTACTGGGATCCTCCCCATACAAGATCACCAGCACCAATGCCATCATGGCCAACCTAACCATCATCAACAAATCATCAAACCTTCAAAGTCATGTCCTAGAACCTGGACTTTGATTCCCAAGTGACTGTGTCCATTTTGTATTCTGATCCAGTTCCATACTTCCTGACTTTCTTCTATACCTTTCAGCCATTTCCATTATCCCTCTCAGAACACAGTTTATTTTCAGTAAAATCGCCTCTATCTTCACTATCTCAGGCAGGATGCTCCTACCAGCTCTTTTCCCTAATTGTCAGCTGGTTACTGCATAAGACGACTGACTTTCCAGCAGCATGTCAGTCGGGGTCATTTTACTTTTCCTCCTATTTTCGATTTACCACTGAGCTTAAAAGTAATGGTGGTGCCTTCTTTGTTCTCCATTGCCTTTACCAGACTCCGTGTTCCCCTTTTCATGAAATATCACAGTTGCTTGAAAGCACATGCTATCAGGTCACACCACCTACTACATTCCATGCTGTGATCAACTATGCTCTTTTATACATCTTAAACTTCTGTTTACTTTCAAAGGAAACAAAATCCTGAGAGTTAGCAACATCAGTATAAAATTTAGCACTTCAATGATATCAGTGAAGGTGCTCTGGAAATGGTTCATTTGGGGGTTCATATAGGACAGAAAGATTGTGTTCAAATATATAGACACAAGAGAGAATATAGGTAATGAGTAACAAGTTCAGGAAGAGTGAAAGATTAAGATATGAAAACATTCACTGAGATTGTGGAAGTAGCGTTATGCAGTCATAGAGTGTAAACTTGATCATGAGGGGAAGAAGAAAAATAGAAACCTCTGGAGTTGATACCTCTGGGGTCTATGTAAAGATGCAAGCAGAATGTCATTATTATACGTGAAATTAATAAGAATTCTGCCATCTAATTAAAGCACTATAATATTGAATATCTCGTGTTCCACATAATATTATGTCAGATGGATCTTGCCTAAATGCAGTGAATATCAGAAAGGTGTTTCATTTTGTTTTATTGACTATGCCAAAGCATTCGACTGCGTGAATCATTAAAAATATATATGGGTACCCTTGAGAAGAATGAGAATTGCAGAAAACTTCATTGTGCTCACATGGAACCTGTACATGGATCAAGAGACAATTATGTGAACAAGGAAGTATTGCACGGTTTACAATCAGGATAGTTTTGCAACAGGGTTGTCTCCTCTCACAATACTTATTCAGTCCATATGCTGAGCAAATAATCAGAGAAGCTGCATTATATGAAGAAAACGTGGCATCAGGATGGAAAGACAGCTTATTAACAACCTGCAATATCCAGATAACACAATCTTGCTTGCTGAAAGGGAGGAGGACTTGAATTTGGTGAAGATCAAGGATTGCAACCTTCAGTATGGATTGCTCAATGTAAAGAAGACCAGATTCCTCACAACAGGACTAATAGATAACATCATGATAAGTGGATAAAAGCTTGAAGTTGTAAAGGAGGTTGTATTACTTCAATCTACAAACAATGCTCATGGAAGCAGCAGTCAAGAAATCAATCGAGGCATTTCATTAGTTAAATCTACTGCACAAGACCTCCTTAGAGTACTGAATAACAAAGATGTTACTTTGAGGACTAAGGTGTGCCTGATCCAAGTTACTTTGAGGACTAAGGCGTGCCTCACATCCGTGTGAAAGTTGGATATTGAATAAAGAAGACAGAAGACGAATCAGTGCATTTTAATTGTGGTGTTGGAGAAGAATATGGGAAGTATCATGGACTACTAAAGAACAAATCTGTTATGGAAGAAATATGGTTTATAGCACTCCTTGGAGGCAAAACTAGTGTCCATGGAGAAGGACACTGTGTTACTAAGGGTCGAGGGGCAGCAAAGGAGAGGAGGGCCCTCAAAGATATGGACTTACACCATGGCTACAATGATGGGCTCAGGACTGGGAACAATTGTGAGGATTGTGCAGGACTGGGCAGTGTTTCGTTCCGTTGTGCATACAGCTGCTAATGGGTAGGAACCAAATGGATGGCACGTAACAATAACAACAGTATTAAAAATGGGGGTCTCTAGGTGGGGCAAACACTGAAGCACTGGACTACAAGAGAAATGGTGGTGGTTTGCTCCTACTCAAAGGCATCTTGAAAGATAGGCCTGGTGATCTGTCTGAAAGAATACAGAGTCTTGAAAATCCCATGAAGTAGTTGTAAACTGTACACAAAGGGTCAAGATGTGTTGGAATCAAGTCAAGGACAAGTAACAAACATTACTGCGTATAATTATGATAGCATAAGAAGCAAAAGTGTATCAGTATCATTAAGTCAAATGAAAATACATTTAAAGAAACACACACAGAGTTTCCTAAGGACATGACAGAGGAGTTTCTGGTGAAAGAGATACTAAAATAATGGGCACTGGAACGAAGAAAATGTTCTAAAATGGTTTGTGGTAAATATTGCACAACCCTTTTTATTATGTTTGAACAACTGAATTGTAGGCTGTGTAAATCATGTCAATAAAACGTAAAAAAAGAAAGTAGATGAAAGATCAATGAAATCTATATAGCTTCAATATTTTAAAAGGAGGAGAGTGCAACAAGACTAGAACAGCCACTTGACCAAATGCCATTGGATCATTAGCCATTGGAGAAATAGCAATCAAAATCATCATGAAATATTTCAGCCTGCTATTAATAGGAAAGTTCTGAAAAACAGAAAACAACCATTTAATTTCTGTTGAGGCTGTAGAGTCTGGAAGCATCATGCACTGCTGTTGGGATTGTAAAATGGTCCAACCACTCTGGAAAATAGTATAGCACTTCCTTAGAATGTTGGAAATAGAAATACCATATGACTTAGCAATTCCTCTAGTTGGTATATACCTACAGAACTAGGCAGTATGGCGAGAATAAATACATACACACTCATGTTCATCACAATATCAAAATTATGAAACTAACCTAAATGAAAAAAATAGAAAATGGATAAACAATGATGCACACATTATGAAATATTACAAATGTTAAAGAATGACAATGAATCCATATAATAACTCATAACATAGATGAACTTGGAGGACAGTATGCTGACTACCATAAGTCAATCGCTAATGGACAATTTATAATCCTTCTTTGATTGACCTCTTTGCTATTGGCTTCCACTGCAAAGACCTTTCTGCTGATACTGAATCCTACTCCTGGCCTGGGTGGCAGCTGGCTCAGCCCTCCTCGCTGCTTTCCTAGCAGCCACTTTGTGCTGTCACACCTGCTCTCCTGCCAGGCCCATTTTGAACTCTTCCACAGGGCCGTGCTAAGACTACTAGCCATCTTCAGAGTTAAAGCCCTTGCTTGACCTATATTCCAGGTACTTTTAGATGTCCTCCCCTACAAATCTCTCTCCCACCCCCACCCCCGCCCCCCCTCCTCTGTGATTTTGGCTGCTTATATGCGCAAACTCTTTGTCCACTTCAAGACAGGGCCCTCACATAAGTACCAAGTTATATTTCTATGGGGATTTACTGTCCTCTTTCATTTCCATGTGTTGTTCAACAAGAACGATGAAGAAGCCTTAACTTCTCTAACTCTGGTACCAAATCACTTAACTGAAATAATGGTAATCTTGGAAAAGTACGCAAATGTGTTGTGACTGCAGAATGCGTGTATGGCACCAGTGAACAGAGAAAAGCACTTGTGGCTGCAGGAACCAAACAAGCAACCAAACAAAAAAAAATAACAATAAACCCCAGAAACTAACGACCCTATGGAACAGGATAGAACTCATAGCAACCCTATAGAACAGGATATGGGATTCCAAGACTGTTACTCTTTATGGGAGCAGAAAGCCTCATCTTTCTTCCAAGGAGTGACTGATATTTTTGAACTGCTGACCTTGTGGTTAGCAGCCTCAACTGTAACCACTATGTCACCAGGGGCTATAGGAAGACCCCCTAAATCCAGGTTGAGATTATTAAAGTAGCCATGCCCTCTTCTGGGGCCTCCCCAGCTTGATACCCTCAATCAGTAAACATTTGCATACTATGATAAGTGAAAACATTTTAATCTCTACTCACACCCATTCCCTTCACCCTTCTAGCCCCCATACCACCACTATCATGAATCCAAGGCAATGATCTTATACTTTTATCACATATCACTTTTACCACACACACGGAACACATCACTTAATATTTTTATAAGAAACTTAATTTTGTGCTTATCAAGTTTTCCTAAATTAGTTGTTTTCACCTTCCACCCACCAATATCCATAGCTG
>NW_022103923.1:424385-438411 GCF_000313985.2 Echinops telfairi
GAGACATGGAGCCCCAGGTTGATTTGCTGGCTGATGGCAGCCTCGCACTCGCGGTGGTAGCTCTGGCTCGTTGGAGATGAAGGTGCGGTCCCTTGTTGAAGAGAAATTGTAGCAGGGGTCCTCAAACTACGGCCCGGGAGCCACATGCGGCCCCCCGAGGACATTTATCCGGCCTGCCGGGCGTTTTAAACCCGTTTGGGGTTTTTTTACTTCAAAATAAGATAGGTGCAGTGTGCATAGGAGTTTGTTCGTAGTTTTTTTAAAAAAAAAAACTATAGTCCGGCCCTCCAACGGGTCTGAGGGACAGTGAACTGGCCCCCTGTTTAAAAAGTTTGAGGAACCCTGGTTGAGAGAGTTCTCAAGACGTCGGCAAGGGTAGTTCCATCTCGGGTCAGGAAATTCAAAACATACCGCTCGGGTGATTTCAGTCCAGGGGCCGGTGGAAACCGGATCCAATGGCCGGCCTACAGAGAGATGAGGACCCGGATGGAAGGCCCACTATTGGCGGGCGCGGTGGTGTGGGCGGGTCCAGCACTGTCCAATGCAACACCACGTTCCATAGAGTCTGGCGGAGGCCGGAAGCCGGGGCTTCTCCTCAGTGAGTGTGCTCTCTCTGAGCAACTCTGTAAATCATCCTCTGTAAATCAAAAATATACTTTTTGAAAAGTATATTTGCATATGGCTCTGATGTAAAGGCTAATTGTGCTATCACTGAGGACCCTTAATAGTGTTCTGTTTCGCTACCTGCCCTTGAGTTGATTCGGACTCATAGTGACCCCATGTGTGCAGTTTGAAGTCTTCCATGGGGTTTTCAAACTGTGTGTCCTTTCAAAAGCAGTCACCAGGCCTATCTTCCAAGACACCTTTGAGTAGGTTCACACTGCCACCCTCTCCCTAGTAGTATAGTGCTTAACTGCTTGCACCACCAGGGATCCTCATTATTTAATATTAAAAACCAGACTCACTGCCATCGAGTCAATGCGCACTCATAGAGACCTCCTGTAAGTTTCCAAGACTATAATGGTTTAGGGGTGTAGAAAGCCCAGTATCTCTCCCGCAGAGCTGCTGGTGGTTTTGAACTGCAGACTATACAGATCACAGCCCAACACCTAACCATCACACCACTAGAGCTCCGCCATATTTAATATTACAGAAATTTAATTGGATGGTAACTTTCCTCAGTAACAACATCTGTACTAATGAGGCTTTGCTTCAAACAGACTGCAGAGATATCAATTCCAGTGATTTCTGCATTTTTGCTTCGTTTCATGATCAAGTTCACACTCCAATGACTGCGTACTGCCATCTCCATAATCTCCTTCTTTCCCACTTCCTGAAGTTCACTATTATGCCCCTGATTCTTTCCTGTGTCTTTACAATTGAACAGAAGGTGGCCCTTCTGTCTGTCTGGAACCCCAAATGAACAATTTCCAAGGTGCCTTCATTGATTCTATCCTGATCTTGTCAATTCCTTTCTGCATGGTAAAAATAGGCTTTTGTTTTCCTTTGAGAGTAAACAGAGTGCTGAGATGTATAAGAGAGCACAGTTGACTACAGCTAGGAAATGTATGTGAGGTGCAATTTGATGGCATGTGCTTTAAAGGAACTGTGGTATTTTATGAAAAGGGAGAGTAAATAGTTTGGGAGTGGCAACAGGAAGCAAAGAAGGCACAAATATCACTGTTAGGTTCAGTCATAAACTGAAAACTAAGAGGAAAAGAAAAACAGCCCTGACCTTGAAATGATGCATGGAAATCAGAGTGCTTAGGCAGTAAGCAGCTGACAATTGGACAAAGAACTGATAGAACAGTTTGCCTGAGATACTGAAGATGGAAGAGATTTAGTAAGAATTAATGTATTCCTGCGGAGGGTAGTGTAAAGGGTCTAATGGTGTAAGATATCGAGAAATTTTGGAGTTGGTTCAGATTAGAAATCACACACATCCACTTGAAGATCAGAGTACAGTGGTTAAGAGATGAGATGGGAGGTTTGAGGACCTGATGATGACAGGGATGTAGGCCATAATAAGATTGACCTTGATTGTGTCCTAAGGATGTTGTGGTGATTAGAGATTTAACAAGTAAGTTCATATTTAAATTGCAGGAGGCTTATGTTTGATTCCTGTCCAATGCACCTCATGCACAGCTTCTGGCTTTCTATACAGAAAAGAGTGTGGGTTGCATGAAGCTAAACAGTTTCAACAGACTAATTTTAACTGGAAGAAAGGCAATCTAGGTCTAAAAATCACCTAATGAAATCCCTCTATGTAGTTCACAAAATTCTCCTGTTTGGGGGGATAATACAGACAGGGAAGTATTTTATTCTGTTATGCATGAGGTCTCCTGGAGTCAGGGACTCCCCTGATGGTTGTTGATGCCATCATCAGTGGAAATACAAAATAAATCTGGATAAATTTCTTTTCCTCATGTAACTTATGGTTGAGACACAAGACAGATAATTAACAAAGAACTAAAATAATGGGAATAATTCTATGAAAATGAAGTTGTGGATGCTCATAAATGTCTATATAATTGTTACCATTTATTTCACACTTATAGACTATATTTCCAGCTCTACTGGGTCTGATATTGCATCTCATTACTTATGACTGAAGGAATATGTGTGGAAGTGATATACACCTCTCCTATAAAGGTTTTCTCAAATATCTTAATATATGCCTCCACACTTCTCTCTTAATTTATTACTGGCCATATGGGGAGGACTCTAATTTCCCCAAGGATGAGAGAAGCCTGTGTGCATTAATGACTGTTAGAAGCAGAAAGGGCCATAGACTCCATGGACTATAGTTTGAGTGGGAAATAAGCTTACTGTGTTGGGTCGCATAAATGTTGACAATAAGACAAAGTTGGCTTACCCTGACTATTTGGATGTGAGTAAAAGACACATAAAACCCTATTTTTCTATGTAGGAAAATGATTAGCAGACCGATATCTCTCACACAGAGCTTCTAATTGCAAGATCAGTGGTTCAAGCCTAGCAGTCATTCTGTGGGAAAATGATGAGGCTGTCTGCTTCCATAAGGATAAAAAAGCCTTGGAAACCTCATGAGTCTGTTCTTCTCTGTCCTATAGGGTCACTATGAGTTGGAACCAAATCAAAGTCAGTGAAGTTCATTTCCCCCCAATATATATAAGTATAACTGGATACTTTTTCTCCTCCAGATCACCCAATCTAACACAAGACTGAAGGAAAAGAGAGATTAGTTTGGAATCATTTGATAAAACACAGTGGTCATATACATTTATGTTAAGGTGGTAGATTTGAAAAGAAAATCTAGGCCTTGATTTACAAGATCTGTAGAATATTTTTGATCCAACGATGCTTGAATCCACAGCGCAGTATTCATAGATATAGAAAACTGACTATGCATTATTACCAGGATGAAATCGATTTCCCATTAGATTCCTTTGTTACTAGACTCAGAAGTTTACTTGATAAGACTCTTGCTACCTATAAATGTATATATACCAGAGATGTATTGTATTATAAATATAAATGTATTGTATTTCAGAAATATAAAGAAATTGCCTGATTTCTCATTTTAAATTTATGAGTAGATTGAAAATTACTATGCATATGCTGCTAACAAAGATTTATGTTGTGCACTAGATTTCCTAGGATCTCCAAGCCTTTTGATATTCTGAACTTTTGTTCCATGATATGGAAACACTCATTTCTGATTATTTTGTTTATGAATATGGTGAATACTTTAAAATATGTTCACTTTGGAAATGACATCAGACAAAGCAATTCAAGTTTCTGTATTTTTCTTTTTTCTTTCGTTTCTATGAGATTTCAGTTCTGTGCCTGGCGCCCACCCTCCCACCCCCCCACCCTGCACCGCAGGGCAATTTACTTTTATTGACAAAATCTATGTAAGATTTTATTAAATATCTGTAAATAAAACAAACAGAATAAAATATTCCGTGCATTAAACGAACTGAATAAAAGGCAGTGGGTATATGGAGAACACTTTAAGATCCACTCCAAATACTATAATGGTTATTTTTGTTTAAAAATATATTATAAAGTTATAGTTTTATCTTACATAGTATCGAGTCCATCCGATGAATCCTCAAACACTTCCTTTCTATGCTCTTTTTCATCCTACAAATAGAACCTGTATTTGTAACTAATTTACCCCCCACCTTCCCTAGGCCCACACCCATCACCATGGTCCAGGACCTGAAGCTGTAGCGTCAGAAAATTATTTAAATGTTTATTAATTTAGTTGTGGTGTTTTTTAAGCTTTTCCTTAAAGAAAATAAAGAAACCAGTGTTTTTGCATGCCATTTGTTTCAGACAACATTCCTGCCCTACTACTTCTCCACTCAGCCAATACACTAACCTTATAAATCAGTTCTCTGAAAGCTAGCATTTTGAAATAGGCCTATAATTTGAGGCCCACCACACTCTGTCCCTAATTTACCTTTGCTGCTTCCCTTTCACCTACTTCAACCTCCATGTGTGAGTTGTCTACAGACTATTTCTGAAACTTGGGTCAAGCTTGCATTCCATCACGTGACTACTCCAATTATTCTTATAAACACTGCCCTCCTTCACCCTCATTAGGTCTTTGTCCAAATCCTACTTTTCTTTTAGACTCAGCAGACCCACTCAACTCATATACCCTTCCTTAACACTAATGTACTATCAGGAAGTGATGTAAACCCACTGCCACAAAAGAGCAACAGCATACTATCCCCATAGCACTGAGAGCAAATGCAAAGGACACGTTGCTCACACTTTGCCTCCCATTGGCGAATCTAAGCACTACCTGGGAAAGGCCTGTAAGTTCTTAAAAGATTACAATAATTGCTTGCTAAAAGTATTCACCTGTTTAAAAGTCATAGAAACTATATGAATGCATTCATTCAACAGAGCATTTCCCCCTGGCTTCCAAAATGTCATCTCTTTCTGCTGCTGTAGACATAGATGGCTTACTCCATTCTGTCTTCTCTGAACTATGAACTATGACAGCATTCCAAAATTTTTGGCTGTTTTTGTATTTCAAGAAATAAATAGAACAATTTTCCCTGCCATAGTTATTTTCATCCATATATCTGGTAGACAAATCTGATTCTTTTAATATGTAAGATAGGTATCATTTACGAGTTGGAATAAGAACAACAAGCAAGAGTTTATGTCAGGATCTCTCAGTCTCTGAGTTGCTTACCGTGGGAATGCTAGGAATCATCTTATTCTAGATCAGACTTGTAACATGATTGTATTAACACGTCATTTCCTTTACCTACAGAATTCTAAATATAAGTCAATCTTATCCTGGTTTCTGAATTACTAATGTATTAACTGACACAGCTCAATCCAGGACCAGGTGATCTCCAGCTCCAAACACATCAATCAATGGCTCAGGGAGCAGAGCTATAAGTAGCAGTAGCAGGCACCCCAGGTTTCTGTCCAGGCCCACAATGACCTTTCGACCAATGGGCACTTATCTATCACTGTTAGACCAACAGTTGCATGGAGCCCAGAGTGTCAGGGGCGGGGACAGGAGCACCTTGCCCTGCCCTGGCCAGCAGCCTTGCCCCTCTCCCCGGCCTTACTTTGTCCCCAGCCCTCCCACAATCCATCCCCCAAATCCCCACCAGCCAATCCTGTTTGAGGGCTTGATGGAGATACCACTTTTACTATTAAATGAGGCTAACATGATTTTGCCCATGGATTTCAGCATTAGAGTTACATAAACACACTTGTGTTAGACAGGGTTGTCCAGAGAGATAAAACCAAATTGCTTGTAATTTAATATATTTATTTATAAAGATAATTCGATATATAACACAAGAAATGAACTGTTAAATTATATACAGATAGATATATAATACAAGAAATGAACAGTTAAATTATAAAGCAATACAAATGGCTCAGTGCAACTCACTCCTGTGAGAGAGAATTGTGAGACACTAGCAGTCCATTAAGTCTAGTCCACTGCCAGGTCTTCCTTTATATATAGAGAGAGCTAGGCTATCTCAGCACAGCAACCAATCACAAGGCAGGTCACCAGCTGTCAGCCAGGTCACCAACCGCCAGTCCCTAACTCCAGAGATGTCTTAAAGGGACCTCAACTTACAGTGACATAGTTCACAGGCTAGGCATCCCACAGGTAGTGTAGCCTGTAAATTGAGGCGCAGAACAAGCAAGGCAGCCGCACACTGGTCCGATGATCAAAGAGCCCTTCAGTTAATCCCATTTGTGTTTATTGGCCAGGCTGGAACAATAAACTATCTCAACACTAATACTTTTTTATTATTTTACATTTATAAATGCATTATATTACATTTTAATTTAAGTCAGACTTCTTTATTATTTTGACCTATACAATCAATTTAAGATCCATTTCATGTTGTAGCTGACATCACCAGCTTGTTTTTTTAAAATTAACAATTTTAGTTTCATTTCTTTTTACAATGAATTGATCAAAGATTTGATAGTCACAATGGTACACAGATATGAGACGAATCTATGGGGTATTGCTCTTATAGTTGACAAAACAATGATGTATCTTGTGGAGATGGCCATTAAGGAACACATAAGAGCATCCGGTCTTTACTTTCCCAAGGTAGCCCTCCATGATGGAGCACACATCATAAATTCTGTTTGACTTTTAAAGTGAAAGAAAAATAACCTAGTATGTAATGAATACAAAGAGATCTAACCCTCTTCAGAACAACTCTCCACTGGGCTAGACTCGCACAGGGTCATCTTCTCTTAATTTGTCATACCACTTGACCATCATAAATGTAAACACTTTGTTTGACATCATAGCACAAGATGTGAGATATGATACACAGACTGTGAAACTGGCCTGCCCTTTGAGACAAAGGGAATGCTTAATGAAAGTTTGATGCACAATGTGTTAGTCTAGATAGACTAGAGAAACAAATCCATAGAAACTCATATGCGTATAAGAGAGAGATTTATATAAAGGGTAATTATACATTAAGAAAGCATCCCAACCCAGTCCAGTCCAAGTCCCTAAGTTTGATATTAACCCTTATGTCTGATACCAATCTATAAAGTCCTCTTCAGGCTCACAGAACACATGCAATGATGCCGAATGCAGGATGATCACAGGCCAGTGGGTAGGAAGTCTTTGGATACAGTGGCGTTGTAAACATCTCAGCGCTGGCAGGGGTCTCTACGTGGCTTCTACAGCTTCAGAGGTCCTGTTGCATCCGGGTAAGTCCATGTGGCTTCTCCAGCTCATCGCACTAGTGTAGTTCCATGTGTCTCATCAGTTGCAATATCTCCCAGGGAGTGAGCAGAGAGAAAGCAGTGTCTCCTGCCTCCAAGGAGGAGAAATCCAGATTTCCTAGAATTCTCAGGAGAAAGCCACGCCCACCCAGAAGCTTCATTGGTTATATCTTGATTGACAGGCCAGATTCTTCCCCTTCACTCATAATCCTCTCAAGTCCCAAATTGACACCAGATTATGTAACTACCACACACAAGAAGGTGCAATTGTTTCAAAAGACTAGGGCCTCCATATTCTTCCCTTCCACTTGGACACTGGCAAGGAGAGGAAAGGGGTGGTCTCCTCTAGGCATTTGGTGAAAGAGCGGGCATTGACAAGAATGTCTCTGTCTGCAGTGTCTGAAGAAACCGTGAGCAGGGGATGTTCACATGTAAAGGAATTCATCATATTATGTACTAGATTTCTTGTCCACAGGAAAATCCTGGAGGTTCTCAGTTGTGATCACAGAAACTACATTCACCACCACAGTATACCACAAGGCAGATGCCAACGTGGGATTTTAAAATGTTTGCATTGCCGCCAACCCCAGTGAAGGTGGTTTCCTACGTAGGGTCACTCAAGAATAGGGATACTTCTTTAGATCTAAGGTAAATGAAGTGAGACTTACAAACATAAATCCCTGGGTTAATGCTCCTATGGACTGAATGTAGGAAGCAAGGCATTTACTAGGGTTTACCTAAAGTCCATCACCATCAGGTGAGTGTAACTTTTAGCAATCCTATATGGCAGGGTATAACTGCTCCCTATAATTTCCAAGATTAAATATTTACAGGATTAAGAACAGAAAACCTCATCTTTCTCTAGAGGATAAGCCGGTGGAAGTCAGATAGCCCCTCCACTATGCCCCCAAGGTTCTTAAAATCAAACCAAATAGCACCTACTCCATAAAATTAATTCTGACTCATAGTGACCATCTGTAGGGTTTCTGAAGCTATGCATTTTTATGGGAACAGACAATATCATATTTATCTTGACTTCAGGGGCTGGTGGGTTGCAACCATGGCTGTTCATGTGAAAAAAATAGCTCTGAATGTCAAAAACAACTTCCTAGTTTCAGGAGAAAAATGCACAGGAGTTGAAAACAATAATTTATCATTATTTCACCACATGGAATATGTAGATAGCTTTTGACCATCAATTTTAAGAGAACATGGTTATTTTTATTTACTCAGAGTGATTCCATCCTTCTAACAATGATGTTCTTGGAAGGAACACTTCATGTATGCGCTGTTCCTTATGAGTGGAAAAGCTCCTGCTTCATCAACTCTGCTATGAGAATGGAGGATGGGGTAGAATCTCTAATGTACAGTGGCTTTTAGAGCCCCAAATGGTAGCAGGGTTTGTTTAGCTTGAAATGTCATACACCACCATACACACGTCCAAGATGGGTACTTGCTGGGAAACAGCATGCTTCTACTAGCTGATCGTTTGGGCAAAATTAATAACTCCACTGGTAGCAGTTGTCTTTCTTATACATTGGTCGACATTATAGTTTAAATAAATGCTATTGAAATGCATTGAACCTACTGCTTGATTTGGGAGGACCTGGCCCTCTCTGACTTTGAAAACGATCCTTTCACTTAATTCCTTTTGCTGTCATTCATCCTAACTGTCATGTCCACCAGCTCTGAAAGCAGGGAGACCCTTTGTGTCAGGGGCTATCAAATTCAGTGTGGAATAGAGTAATGTCCATTAATTCAGTTTTAAACATAATTTAAAATGTTTGTTCCCACCTCATGCCACCCTCTGCCCACCCAATCTGAATCATTCAAAAAATAGCTTTTAGTTAAAGTATTATTTTCTAGACAGAATTCTGAGAATGAAAAAAATGTTACAAAGAGGTGATAACAAAGCGCCTGGCACAGAGCAGGTGCCCAGGACTTGTTTGCTGAATTAAATGATTATTAAATAATATCAGTCATGAGCATAATACTATGGATTATGTCCTGAGACCGAGATCATAACAAGGATGGAATGCACCCAGAGGTGGGTGAGCAGTCTGGGAAGGACACTGAGCAAGAAGGAATGGGGCAGCAGAGGAAGCAGATCATTGATCTGGGTAGGACACAGAACAGGATGAACCCTAGCATTGAAGAGACTGAGATTCTACCAGAATCAGTCTTTGAAAATAGAAGGGCCTTAGCTGACCTTTCCCTAGATTGTCTTGTCTCCCAGGTTTGTCCCCAAGGTATGATGAGGGAAAGTTGCCATTGTTCTTTGTGAGATCATATCCACCCCTCGGAGATCCAGATGGGTATCCAGAGTGAGACCCCACTTGATTTAAATCGCCCCAATCAAATAGGAATGCTATGGATGGGCTGTGTCTTTCTCAACTCTAGGCTGTGGAGAGCTAGTGAATTTTCCCATCTGAGTTCAATCATGTTTCCCCCTCCTCAGTGCAAATATGTTGGAAGAGAACTGCTACTGTCCTCTGTGGTGTTGATGCCAGCCAGGGTGGTATGGAGTCAATGCATCAGCTCACCTTTTCCATTATCCCTCTACTGAGATGTTGTGGAGGAGCTCTGTAAACAATCAAGAATCCATGACTTCCCTTGGGGGTAATGTTCCTTGGAATCTGCTTCCTCCCTCTGAATTACCTGACTGTATCAAGAACAAGTTTCTGTTCTTTATGGGAAGTTTAGAACTCAGAGGGTTTTTTTTTTCATTTTTTTCTGCTCCCCCGATGCCCTGGCATTTTTGTCTGGGTATGATTTTACACAACCTCTGCCTATGTAGACATATTTTTCCTGAATTGATGTTAGTGAATTTTGCATGGTAAATATTTTTAATTACTATATGCCTTGCATATTGTCACACTCTTCCTGGGATACAGGAGTATGTGAACCTGTATTGGGAGAAAACTAGCATAAGAAAATTTAAACCTGATTTCTCAGTGCACCCAGAGTTTAAAAAGATATAGTCTATCTGTCATCTCATGGTCAGAGGAAATTAAAGACACATGGGGTCAGGTTCTGATCTGGAGAGTCAGTGAATACAATTGGGTGGGTGGGAAAAGGGTCTTAGATATTGTCTTCTCTTCATGATAGTTGTGTTGGTCTTTGGCCAGCACTTCCTGAAAAACTGGGAAGCTAACCTGAAGATCAAGACTTAGATATGGGGCAGTATTTCACTGTTTCCTGTCACCAACCATTGTTTGGGATAGACTAGTGCCACCTGAACTGGACATTCTTGATGCATCAGAAACTACAACAGGTATGCAGGTAGTGCTGTTCATTAAAAATATATATATATATTTTTTAAAAAGCATATAGTCTAAGAAGCAATAGCCAGTCACATGAGATAACAAGAAAAATGGCAAAATTGATTGGAACATACTCAGGAGTAGATCCAGAGAAGGTCTTGTTTGAAGATCAAGCGTTAGGTCTTTCAGTGATGTTGTTTAGGAGAATGATCTTCAACTGCTTTAAAGGACTGGAGGAAAATATGGACATATATAAAAAATAAAAACATAGATACAAAAAAAGATAGAAGAACTCAGGAAAGATCTCCAGAACAATGTGACAAAATAAATGAAAAACTAGTAGTGATTCAACAGTTCCAAATCCAAATCCAAAGGCAAATACTAAGATATTAGTACTGGATAACATTTTGAAAGAGCAAAAGGGAAAAAAGAATTGAAACAATGGAAATATGAGTCAATTATTTCAAAGACAAATGTCTTGAGACCAAAATACATAAATACTAATCTATAAAAAAGACAAAAGAAGTGATTGGAACCTACTAATTCTAATAGACAGTACACCACGAGTAAATTATTCCCTCTAAACATCCCAGAACAGGAAAAAGAAAAAGTAACCACAGATAAAATAGTTGAAGAACTATTAAAAGTGAACCCCCCTAACATAATGGGAGAACAGAAAATCCAGAAATCCCACAGAACCCCAAAAATATTCACCCTGACACTACATAGTTGAACTTTCTAACATCAAAGAAAATTAAAGAATACCAACAGAAACATGGGAAAAAGAGAATAATCACCTATAAAGATGAAGCTGTAAAATTAAGCTCAGATTTTTCGGTGGAGACCACACAGGAAGAATACAATACATGGACATACTAAAAAACCTGAAAGGAAAAATTGCCAACCAAAAGCCCTATAACCGGAAAAATTATCCCTAAAATATGAAGAAAAATAAAATCATTTTTCAAACAGGCAAAAAATTAAGGAATTTGCACAAACAAGACCAACTTTATAAACAATCAAAAGCCTCAAGGGAGTTCTTTCAACAGAGAATCAACAACAACAAACAAGAATGTAAAATTATCATTCAAGGCCTCATTATTGAAAAATCATGCTACATAAGTAATGGACAATGTGAAACAAAACCATATTATTCAAAAGAAGAAACCACAGATAACATTCTATAATGAAGATAAAAATAAAATAATAGAGGAAAAAGATGAATGGACAAGAAATCGAACAGTTCACAAAGACAACAAAGTATTTATACAAAACAATAAGAAACAAATTAAACTCAAAACAGCTAAACTCAAGGAAAATATAAAAACCACAACAAAACAAAAAAGAGGAAAGTGATTAAAAACCTATTAAACAGTAAGATAAAAATGAAGAAAAAGTTGGCAAGAAAATTCCATAGCAATAAGAAATCACAAGGAAACAATTACGATGAACAAAGCAACTAATAACAACATAAAAAACATACAATAAAATGACAGCAACAGAATTATAACTATCACTAACAACATTGAATGTAAATGGCTTAATTCACAAGTTAAAAAATAGAGACAAGCAGAATGGATATGATTATATGATCCATTAACATGCTGCTTACAAGAAGCACAGCTCAGATATAAAAACAAACTAAAAGCCAAGGGGTAAAAAATTATTTCATGTTAAGCTCAGTCAAAAGAAAGCAGGAATAGCAATATTGATTTCTGTCAAAATAGACATCAAAGTAAGAGCCATCATGAGAGACAAAAAGGCAATTTTATAATGTTGAAAGCCAAAATTGAACAAGAAGATATAACTGTAAAAGACACCCATACACTCAATGACCAAACTGAAACTAAACTGCCATCAAGTCCATGCTGACTCATAAGACTATAGGACAGGGTAGAACTGCTCCCTAGACTGTTTCCTAGACTGTAACTCTCGATGGAAGTAGAAAGCCCCATCTTTCTCCCACAGATCAGCTGGTGTATTTGCACTGCTGGCCATGGAGCTAGCAGCCTAACTCATAACCACTATGCCACCAAGGCTCCTTTGACTCAAATTGGAATTGTTAAATGGAAAGATGCTCTAAGGATTGGGTTCAAACCTGGTCTATCTCTCCTTTTTTAATCCCCCTCCTCCTGCTCCCCCACTCCAAATGAGGCGCTTTATTCACCATTGGGCATTGTTTTTAGGTTTCTTTCTTTCTTTCTTTCTTTTTAATCATTTTATTGGGGCTCATACAACTCATCACAATCCATACATCCATCCATTGTGTCAAGCACATTTGTACATATGTTGCCATCATCGTCTTCAAAGCATTTTCATTCTCCTTGAGCCCTTGGTATCAGCTCCTCATTTTGTCCCTCTCCCTCTCCCTCATGAACCTTTGATAATATATACATTTTTGTTATTTTTTCATGTCTTGCACTGTTTTTAGTTTCCTTTCCGATTTTGGATTTTTTAAAGTATTATTACTCCAGTGGCTCTATTGGACCAGTGCCTTTTTTTTAATATTTAAATTCCAACTCTTGGTTTGGCCTGTAGCTGTGCTGCTGTGTAATGGGCCATATGGATTGCTTCCTGGATTATGTGTCTGCCTTTCCTCTACAAGTTCAAATGGAGAAAGGGGAAAGTTTCTTATCCTAACTTTAGAAATTTAATAAGTTGAGTCTAAAATCATCTCTCATGTAGAGAAGTGAGAGGATACCTAAATATCTCTCAAGATTATTTTCACATTGTCCCTGGAATCATACTAAGAGCTGGCCCCAATGGCTTGGGGGCAGGAGAAGACATTGGTAATCACACTTGTTTTCAGAATGTGATGGGAGCTTCTTTCCTTGGTCATGTTCTTTTTGTGGGGTACCCTCATGCTTGGGTTAGAAACAGAGCTCAGGACAGGACTTGAGTAAATGTTTGGAATCATACATCTCATTCTGACCCCTTGGTTTATTTCATCTTTTTTTTAAATAGGTGTGGGAGGGTGCTGTGACCCCAAAGGGAGGGTGTCTGGACTAAGAATTTAGAAACACTTTGGGAGCTAATAACTTCATCAGAAGTTGCCTTTGTTCACGCTCCTGAACTTTTAGATGATAACAAAAAGACGAAATGAGTTCCTAAGGATTAAGCCATGTTACTTTAACTCGTACCTCTGTCTTATTCTGTTACTTTTACTTCATCCCAGAGGAAACCACTATTGTAGTTCATCCTTTTGCCACACTCATGCTTGCTTGGTCTCACAGCTACTGCCCCCCACCCCACCACATATTGTTTATAAGGAAGTCAATTTTGTTTTTCAGGCTCATCAGAAATAACTTTTCCCTCCCTCTACCCTCGATATGCTGAACTCCAAGAGATTGGTGTTTAGTTGGATGGGGAAAATCATAGAAACCTGTATAGGATTTACCCTGTTCTTCAAATGAGAGAGTATTGCACACACAAGAATGACCAAGAGAAAAGTGGGTGAAGGGAGACGTCGGACAGGGCAAGATATGACAAAATAACAATTTATAAACTATCAAGGGATCATGAGGGAGGGG
>NW_022103923.1:439652-442839 GCF_000313985.2 Echinops telfairi
TTGAAGAGCTATCTACCAGGCAGGTGTCTTGAGCCTCCCCAATTGCACAGGTTGGTGACATGGTTGCCCAACTCCTTGATGGCCCTGACCTACTGGTGCAGAAAGTGGCTGTCCAGGAAGTCACACAATAGTGTGTTGTCCTGTTCATTGGCCAGAAGAAGCAGGCCCAGGAAGCTTAGGTTGACACTCCACTGCAAGTGAAAAGCTCGCTCCATGTCCATTTCCATCTTCCTGATGACTTGGAGCTGGATGTCAATCCCGCACTGGCTCTGCTGCCTCAGCATCATCTCTGCATGCTGGTTCTTCTTGTGCTGTTGGAGCAGAAAATACACAGCAAAGTTCTTCAGGGTTATGTTGTGGTAGGGGTGGTAGGCCATGGTAAAGCGTGTGTAGCAGGCATATAATTCCAGTTCCATCTGCTGGTTGATAGCTGCCTTGTACTCCTGATGCTACTTATGACACTTATGAGGGGACAGTGTGGTAGCCATGGCTTAGCCATTAGTCCGCTGGCAACAGTGGGGGCACAGGTGGAGCACAGAAAGCAGCACACTGCATACACAGCAGAGCCCTCCAGAAGTCCCCTGAGTGAGTTCTGAAATAGAAGGTGAGACTCTGTACCATTATCACAATGGCAGGATTAGCTTACTGTGGTGGGGGCCTTTATGAGGGGGTGATTGGAACCCAGATATAAGATCTAGTATAAAAGGATTGGATATAGGATTTGGACCATGATGTTGGGTCTACTCACTCACTATTGGTGGGTATGGGCATGGGATAGGTCTATGATTTTGTGACCCAACAGCACATTCCATGGAGTCTGGGGGAGGGGGGAGGGATGACCGTAGGTCTCTCTGCACTGTGTGTAGTCTCTAGCATTTTACAAGTCATTTGGAAGTACATGAAAAAAGCTGTAGTAATCAGTCCTTTGGATGCTTCTTATGACAATTTATTTGCATATGGATATGGGCTAGTAGTTTGAATCCACAACTTGCTCCTCTGGAAAACAATGAGACTTTCTACTCTTGTAAAGATTTATAGCCTTAGAAACCCCAAATGGCAATTCTACTCTGCCCTATTGGGTCAATATGAATCAGGTTTGATAAATGGAAGTGGGTTTCTGATTTGATGGCTTCGGCATATTTATTGCTTCGTTTTTTGTGCTCTTGTTTACATTTAACATCTTGTTTACAAGTAACATTTCTGTTACTTGCTCTTGAGTTGATTCCACCTCACAGTGATCCCTTGTGTGCAGTGTAGAACTACACCATGGAGTTTTCAAGACTGTGTACGACCTTTCAGTAGCAAGTCACCAGCCCTAGCCTTCAAGATGTCTTCGAGTAGGTTAGAAGCCCCATCTTCTCTTAGTAGCCTACTTCTTCACTATTTACTATACTCAGGGGCATGCATATTTAATATATCTGAGCTTTAAATTGAAAGGCAGCTTTCATCAGTCATGACAATATCTGTACTAAGGACATTCAGTTAGCATCATCACCCAGATCCCAGTGCTATCAACTCCAGTGATCTCCACTTTTCTCCTTCCGTTCATGATCAAGTTCACACTCTAAGACTGCATAGTACCACCTCTCGGAGGATGTTTCCACCTCTTCATCATATACTCTTCCTGAACTTGTTCTTAATTACCTTGATTCCAACTTACATATTGACAATTCAACACAGCCCTAAAATACTGTCTTTCTGTCCTGTCTGGACCCCAAAATGGACAATTTCAAGGACATCTTTACTGCTGTCATTAATGTGCACATCTATACTGATCTTGCCAATGTTCTTTGTGATAAGAAAGCCTTTTGTTTCGAGATAACAGAAGGTTAAGATGAATGTGATAGGTAGGCTTATTGTGTCAACCTGGCCAATAAACACATGTGTGATTAATAAGGTTGCAGTTTAATTGAAAGGCAAAGAGATAAATGGCTCGGTGAGCCTCGCCTTTCTATCTCTTGCTCTCTGATGATCAGACCAGTGTGCTGCTTCCTTAGCTAGTAGTCTGCCTCAACTTGAGAGCTACACCACCTATGGGACACCTAACCCATGGACTGTGTCGCTCTAGTTTGAGGTTCCTTTGAGACCTGCTTCTCCATACTGCTGGTATATGCATCACTTGAGCTGGAGACTGTTGGACCCTGTCATCTGGCTGACTGTTGGTGGCCTGCCTTGCTGTTTGCTGCTTGTGACTGGACTGCCTGTATTGCTCTACAGAAGACTCAGCTGTCTGCTTCCTTGACTTGCATCCAGCAGCCCTCATGAGTTGAAGGACTGCCAGTGTATTTATTGTCTCATAGAAGTGAGTTGAACTGAGCCATTTGTACTGTTCTGTGGACTAATTGGCTGTTTATTTCTTATGTTGTATCCATCTATCTATAAAATCATAAATGTCCTGGTTTTGTTTCTCTAGAGAACCATGTCTAACAAAATATACAAAAGAGCATAGTTAATTATAGCAAGGAAGGTGGAACATGGTGGAATGTGTTTTAAATGGACTGATATTTTATGAAAAGGGAGAAAAATAGTCTGAAAATAGCAATGGGGAGCAAGGAAGACACCAACAGCACTTTTAGGCTCAACAATAAACTGAAAATAGGAGGAAAAGAAAACGTCCCATACTTTGAGATGCTGCAGGTAAGTCAGTGGTCTTACACAGTAACTAGGGGACAATTAGGGCAAGGAGCTGATAGAAGCCTCTTGCCTGAGCTATTGAAGATAGAGGAGATTTTGCTGAAAATAAACTGTGTCCCGGGGAATATAATGGAAATGGCGAAAGGGTTTAGGAAGTCAAAAAGGTTTGGAATTGGATCAGAATAGAAAGTGGACACAATTACTTGGGAATCAGTCAAATATGCACCATACACAAAAACCTACTCATAACAGAGGTTCAGAATAGCAGAGTGCCTGAAGATCCTGGGGAATTTATTATACAATCTAAATCTTTGTGAACAACATTAAAAAGCCTCATATGCAAATACAAGTATCTTTGCAGTTCAAGTACAGAATTTTCCAAACTGTTAATAAGCTTAAAGTGAGAAATCAGGAAATGTGTTTACTTTTCCAAAATGACAACATTCTCCGCGACAGATACATTTGTAGCTAACAAGACTAGTACTACAAATCTGAGGTACACTTCTGATTCCAGTAACAAAGAAATCCACTGAAAATAGATGGTGGGGGCTTC
>NW_022103923.1:444063-463889 GCF_000313985.2 Echinops telfairi
AAGAAGCATTCCTACAAGTCTCCTAGAGAGAGCCAGTGCTCTTAGACTCCCTAGAAAATGGCACCTGGCTCCTCTAAAACATTGCAATGCAAACAGCCATCAGCCCCAACCATCTCAACAAAAAAACAGGAGAAACAAAAGGCAATGGCAGAAGACACCCCGAACATAACAAAATACATAGAAGAAGCAGACATTGAGCTGCCACAGAAAGAAATTTTCAGAATGCTGCTTGAAAATAGATGGTGAAAGATGATATTACACGTTTGATGGCTTAGGGATGAGAGGATGCCTGCTGTGATGGGACTGATCCTGATGATCTTTTATTGGGAGTATCCTAGTAAGTTCTACTAAAAATAAAAATACTTGTGGAGGAAAACAATTATTTGAAGATTTAGATTTAGTACCTGAGCATAGGCTGAAGACTCTTTCGTTTTCTGGCCGATGCACCTCATGCACAGCCACTATACATCTGGCAGAGAGGATTGCGTGTTGTTATGATGCTTAAATGTTTCAACAGAATTGACAGACTAAGATGGCATAGAGAGAAAGGCTTGGTGATACACATGAAAATCACCTAGTGAAATCCATACGTGAAGATCAAGTTCACATTCACAAACAATTTGGGGGATGGCACAGGAACAATAAGTCTTTCATTCCGTTATGCATGGGGTCAAAATGAGTCAGGGGCTACCTTGTTGACTGTTGACATCATCATTACTGGAAATGCAAAGTAAATAAGGGTGAGTTCTTGACCTTATGTTGCATATAGTTGAGAAACAGGACACATAATAGGGAACTAAAAAAGGGAATAGTTCTATAAAACAGATTAAGGGCTCACCAATATCTGTGGAATCTTTGCCTTTTATGAGATTCCATAACTAGATGCCAGCTCTACTGACATCTAGTGTTACGATGTATGTATTTTTGGACAATGGAATACAGGAGGAAGTGAAATACATGTCCTTTAGTACTGTCTCATTACATATCTTACATATACCTCTACATTTTTTTTCCTGATTCACTACTGGTCAGATGGAGAAGATCCAGAGGACTCTCATTGTGCCAAGAATGGAAGAAGCTTGGCTCCCTGACTGCCTGTAAGAAACAGAGCTTTCCATGGGCTCACATGGAATTAAATTTGATCAGGAAATACATATTTATTGTGTTGTGTCATACAAATAATGACATTATGTTCCAACTGATTTATCCAGATTCATTTATATTGTAATTGGATGTGGGTAGAGGAGAAAAAAACACTTTTCATTTTATGAATAAAATCTATGTCTCCTTACAAGTGGATTTATTTTTTACTGGAATCAGAAGTGTGCCGTAGATTTGTAGTACTGATCTTCCTAGCTTCAAATACATCTGTACTAGAGAAAGTTATTTTGGAAATGTAAACAAGTTTCCCAATCTCTCACTTTTATTAATGGATTGAAAATTTCTATGCATGAACTCCAAAGATTACCAGTATTTGCATAGTATGTGAGGCTTTTTAATGTTGCTCACGGATTTAGATTGTACATTAAATTTCACAGGACCTTCAGGCACCCTACTATTCTGAACCTCTGATATATAACATAGAAACTGTAATTTCTAATGAATGTTTATGAGTATGATGTATATTTGAAAACATGCTCACTTATTATATTCACTTGGGATGATAGAACAACAGAACCCACGTATCTGTATTTTTGATAAGTAGTTTTCTATCCCATTTGGGGGACTTTATGGAGATTCCAATTTCACAGTTAAATGAGCCCATTATTCTTTTGTCCATGAATTTCACCAACTGGTTTATATAATACATGCAATAATTTCAAAAGTAATTTTTTAAGTTAGAAATGTATATGTGTTATATCATCCACCCGCAAATTATTTTAAGGACCTTCTCATCACAAGCTCACTGTCTTTTGTAAAAGCAATTTTGCTTTTATTTATGGTTTCATTTATTTTTACCAAGAATTGAAATACAATCGTGGTAGTCACAATATTAAAAGTTGTGGGAATAGTGTATGTGAATACTGATCTCATAGTTGAGAAAAAATTGATGAAGCTTGTTGAGATGGCCATTCAAAAATGTTTATAAGCATTAGCTTTTAACTTTGGCATGATTTAAAGTTGTATGATCGTAGAACACTCACCATTATTTTTGATGTTAAAAATGAAAAAGAAATGGCACTGTATGCAGTAATACAAAAAGAACTTATCCTCTTCAAAAGAGCTTTCCACTAGGCTGAGTTTTCTTTCTAGTATCGTAGGTATCTGCACCTTATCATACATCTATTTCTTAATTTTAAATAGCCTTTCAGTTATACTCAGTATGTTGTAGCCTTTGCTTAAAATGAAACTTTGATGGCAATTTTGTCATAAAGGTCTTGAATATTTTCCAGTTCATTGTCAGTACATCTAAAACAGCCGTCTTCAGCATCATATAGGGTGTTGGGGTCAAGCAGAGGTTCATCCTTTGCTATTTTTCTCACAAGTTGAGGTGATTACAACTTTATACTTCATTTTCTTGCCTTTCGTGTGATGTAGAATCTTCAATTCTTGTATTTGTTGTTCCCTTCAAAGTCTACTTCTTGCTAGAATAACTTTGAGTCTGTTTGCCCCGCCACTTTACTTCCTTGCTTTACTTTTGGGGTAACCTGGACTGCATTCTTGATAGGATTCCACTCACTACATGATTCATACTCTTCCATAGCGAGCTCATTGTCAATTTCTGAGCATTCAAAGGGCTCCAACATTTTGAAAAAACTAGGACCTGCATTGAAGTCGTTGCTTGGACTTGGAGGTGGTGTGGGGAAAATCTGGCAGCCAGCCTTCTTCTCTGTTCGCCAGTTGTCTGGGCGTGGCAGTGGAGCCAGCTTGGGGAGTCTCAGGAGGGGCTTGGGAGGATGGTCTTTTACCAGCTCTGTTGGTTTCTTCGTTCTTCTCTTGCCATCCTGACAGTAATGCCAGTTGTCTTCAAGCTGTTGGTCACGATCTTGCACTTCAGTCAGGCTTGGTAAGAGCTCTGTAAGCAATGAATCTTCCAGATCAAAGCAGGAATCCAAGGGAGGAACCTTCAGACTGGTTTCCTCCACGGAAGCCTGATGTGCCAGCTGGGCTTCTGAGAGCTTGGAAAACAAGGTTGAGTTTTTGGACAACTTCTTTCGACAACTTTTTGGGATGGGTGAGGCCATTTTGCAGTAAATTGAAGGGAGAGGTTCCTCCCTAGGACCCCTACTGATTATCTCACCGCAAGGTGGGAAGCCTCTCCAGTAGTCTTCGAGCCCCTCTTTCGTGAACACGAAGTTCCGGCTATTCATGGAGTTGGGAAACCTCAGCCTCTCCTGGGTCCTTGTCAGGTACTGAGAAGATAGTCTTTCTTTATACCAGGATTTACCGTTTATGCCCGAGGGTGTGGGCTCCTGAGCCGGAAGCCGGGAACCTGGTTTCTGATGGTCCATGGCGGGGCGGGCTCCCTGATGTCCAATCATTTGTTTTTCATTCACAGTTCCGGTTGCTATGAAACTGAATTCCCACGCGTAGCTAAAATTCTCTGAGCAGGGCCCCCACAGGAACCACATGCACAATCCTGACGCCAGGGGCAACTTTCTTGGAACTCCTGCATACTCCCAACCCACAGCTCATTTTTTTTTAGTGGTAGTGCCCATCATATGTCACCACCACAGTCTAGTTATCCATTCACCTTTTCATGGACGTTTGGGTTGTTTCTAGTTCAGAGTATTGCAAATAAAGCCGCTGTGAGCATGTGTGTGCAAGTCTCTTCCATTCATCCATCATATCTTTTCACATTTGTGTGGTCAATTTCATTTCTGTGTATTCCATGTTTACAAGTTCAAAATTGTAGTTACTTTTTGTATTGCTAAGAAGCAGTGTTTGTGATGAGGTAGTCGTTAGTCTTGCAAAATATTATAATGAAATTTCTAGGTTCATTTCTATCACTAAGGCCATACAGACTGCATTGTTTAAAATCAGCAAAAGTATGTGTCAAGATGCCAACCTCTCAGCATATTATTCAATCTTTATGACTAGCAAATAATCAGAGAAGCTGGCTTACATGAAGAAGAATGGCTTGGGTCAAGTGCACCTTAGTCCTCAAAGTGACATCTTTGCTCTTTAACACTTTAAGGAGATACATGACATGTTATATCAATTAATTTTGACTCCTTATTCTTCATTGCAATGGAGCCCTGGTGACATAATGGGTTATGCTTTGAACTGCTAACCCTAAGGTCAGTATTCAAAACCATTAGCTGCTCTGCAGGAGAATAATAAAGTTTTGTGCTCTCATCCAGAGTTACAGTCTTGGTAACTCACAGGGCCAGTTTTACTCTAGTGCCCTAGTGACCCTATGATTCAGCATCAACCTGATGTCAGTGAGTTTGAGTTTGAGAACCTGCATTGCAGTCTGAGTTGCTAGATTTATTTTGGATCATATCATCAAGGGTTGTAGTAATGAAAGTCACAGTGCACATGGTCAACAGGAGAATGAAATCAAGTGAAAATGAAGCTATGCACAAGGGGAACACCCACTCACAGCATATTGTAAGTTAATTGTATATACTGTGTTGAAGATGAATAAAGATGCAGATATCATCAAACAGCATGTGAAGTATTGCAAGTAGTACATGAGGCTTTGCAATGACTTTGAAAATATCATTAAACAATTCACGAAGCAAGGCAGAGAGACAAAATTCAGTGTGCAAAGATACTTAATTTCACTTTGTATCAGCTTTTAAATGAAATTATATAATAAACTGGCTATGCTTTCATATATCATGCCCAATAATCAGTGCAATAAAAGAAGGTGCTCGACATTTACCTTTAACTTATCGGGTTGATTAACTGAAAACTAGAGAACCCGTTGCTCTGCTACACAAAGATGGCACAATAGTTACTTTTCAAGAACCTAATCCACAAGGGCAGAGCCATCGACCTTTAAATTTGATATTTCTTTGTACTCTTGATGAACTTTATTCTAACCTATTCCAACAAAGGAAAAAAATCTGCGTGTTATTTTGGGAAGTTCATGGCCATTCAGATGTTCCTGTGAAGAGAAGCTGCATTGCTTCCACTGACATCTTACTAAAATTCTTTGCCAGCTCATGTAGATGAAGACACTGTGTCAGTTATAAGTGAAGTCAGCAGTCAGGGATCAACGGTATGGAAATAAAAATAAGAACTATTGACGAGAAAATGTCTTACTGTTATTGAGTTGATTCTGACTCATAGTGACCTGATAGGGCAACCTAGACGTGCCCCTGTGGGGTCAAGAGACTGTGACTCTTTCTGGGAGTAGCAAGCTTCATCTCATGTGAAGCGGTTTGTGGTATTTGAAGTGCTGACACTACAATTAGCACCCCGAAAAATAACCACTATGAAATCAACTAGAAACTGGTTGAGGACATGCAGCTCACATTCACTGAAGAAATTAGTCATGATAGTACATATTTAAACACAGATCAAACACTGCACACACCAGCTTTGATGGAGAACCCATGATTTACCTCAACCATGAGAGCTCAAACCAGTATGCCCTGTGGATAGCTTCATGAGTATCTCTCCAATGCTTACTGAACATCATCAAATTCTTATAGATTATAATCACCCTCTTACAAACCCAATGGAAGACAATGAAGAGGCAATTGTTATGATGTCCTCAGAAGGGAAATTTGAGGATCATTATGAATACATTTTGACATCATGGATATAGAATTGCCACCATCAAAGAGCAAATAAGAGAGAAAGGTAACTAAAGCCTGATATCTTCAGTCCAGCTTCAATTATGAATGAATCAGTAGGTTTAATGTACATGTACCCAACAATTTAAAAGTAAAAGGTTGTTAGTCATTTCATACATTTGACTGTGATTGTGACAGAATAAATGTGGCTTTGATTCTCTGAGGTGGAAAAGAAAATAAATGAAAGTCACTCTAATCTCTCAAATTCTTCCTTCTAACATAATGCATGTGTCCCAATCATGGTCCATTTCCTGATTCTGTAGTCCCAACTCCAGCTGTGATATTGATCTGCTTCTAATCATGCTTCATTTACAGTTTCCTTTGACTTCCCTTGTCTGTAAACTGCTGAATGCCTTTATGTCCTTTTCGATGGATTTCCTGATCCAGATAATGTGTTTTTGACTTTCCCTTGTCTATATTCTATTTAATACCTAATCAATGTTTTCCTTAAATGAAAAAAGTCACTAAGGATATTTATAATGTAAATAAAGTCATAGACCAAACAGATTTAACAGGGATATATAAATATGCAGAACACTCTATATGCACACAGAATCAAAACCACACATTTTTAAGTATACATGGATTATTTTACAGAATAGACCATATGCTATGACATAAAATAAATCTCAACTGTGTATATAATCAATTTTGGACTTGAGAGGATTAAGAATGAAGGGGTGGTGTCTAGTCTGTCAATTGGGTCATTGCCAATGAATCCTCTGTGTGGGCATGGCCTTCTCCTGAGGATTCTGGGAATTCCTGTACTTCCTTCTTGGAGAGGGGAGACACTTTCTATCTCTCTGCTCAATCCCTGAAAGACTCTCTACTGACAAGACACATGAAGCTATGCTTATATCAGATAGAGCCCTGGATCTCGAGAAGCCACATGGAGACCCCTGCCAACACCACCAAATCCACAAGGCTTCCTACACACTGGCCTGTGATCATCCTGCATTCGGCCTCATTGCCTGTGTTTCATGAGTCTGAAGAGGACTTTATAGATTGGAATTGGACATATGGACTAATATCAGACTTATGGACTTGATCTGGACTGGGCTGGGATGTTTTCTCAATATTCAATTGCTCTTGTATATAAAGTTCTTTCCCATACATATATGACTGTCCATGTATTTGTTTCTCTAGTCTACCTGGACTAGCACATAAACAAATTTTAAAATAATAAAATCATACAAAATCGTGTCAATAATTATATGATGTTAGAATCAACAACAGGGAAAAATAAAGAAAAATTAAATACAAGAAAACTATAAATTACAAAAAATATTGGGTAGTATAAGACTTCAAAGGTGAAAATTTGAACTTTCATATAGTCAAATGAGGATGGAAACACACCACACCAAAATATATGGACACAACAAAAGCAATACTCAGAGGAAAATTCATAGCAGTAGCCTGTATGTAGTAAGCCAGTCTATTACCTATAGATTATGGGGACTTTAGCATCTTGTCTTTGAAGGTACACAACATCCTTCATAGGTCACAATAGGAAAACTCTATATGGCAACCCCACTAAGTGAACTAGACTTTACTTCAAACTCATCTTTACCCATTGGACTTAAGTCTGAAACAGCCCAGTGTGAGAAAAAGCAGGAGATGATTGATAATATTCTCTATCATAAAATGACAATGATGTCACTAATGTGAACTAGATAGATAGATGATAGATAGATGGATGATAGGTAATAGATGCAGGCATGGATTTTGATCTTGCACTTAATTCTAGCCCTAATCAAATAACAATTAGTTCTTATGACATCGCCTTGCTTGATGTCCAATCTCATGAAGAGATCACCGATCATATGGATGCTATAGTAAAATTTGGTGGAGAAACTGCATTGTGCCTGGGTAACAGAAAGAATAGTGTCTGGGATCTTAAAGTCTTATTTTCAAATAAGTGCATCAACTAAGCCCACTGGAAAGAAGCACACTAGCTAATATGATCCAAGAATTGTAAATAATATAATCCAATTCCAAAGGAAGGAATGGCATCAGAGCTTAAATTGTGAACACATAATTTTCAGAAATCTATAATTGACAGTGAATGCCTGAAATCCATTTGCAAGGTATACCCATGGATTAAGCCTCTGGTGAATCACTTCCAATCATAGTTGAGAGATATGAATAGCCATGTATCAGGCAGAGAGCATTATAAATCAATTATGGTAAACATAGTTAGGTCAAAATGTAATATCTTATCATTGGATCTCCCTTTTGATCCGTTTTAAAGCTGCTTCCAATTTTTAAAAATAAGGGGAAATACACGTGTATTAAATCATTGGTGAGTCCCCTCTGACCATAGAGCAGGTATGCGAATAGCCTTGCTAACATGCATAATGCTTTGGAAAGTGGATTATTACAGATGCTGTTAGGTTAAAATGCAGCACCCTATCATTTGATCTCCTTTATGATCCATTTAAAAGTGGTCTAGTTTTTAATATTTTCTGATTACATTTTTACTTAATTTTTAATCTTATTCACTTTGTTACTCTTGTTAGTTTTTGTTGGTTTGTTTATTCTTTAATGTATTTCTGTATATGAAATCCAGGATAGGCAAATCTATAGAGATAGTAACGGGATTAATGGTTCCTTCGGGTGTGGCAGGGAGTAATGGGGAGGTAATTATGATGAGTACAAGAATGAAGAAAATGTTCTAAAACTGATTGTGGTGATGATTGTACAATTCTTCTTAATTTGATGGAACTATTGAATTGTATGATATGTGAATTATATTCCAATAAAGCTGTTGCAGAAAAAAAGACATCTAAAACCATTAATATAAAGCAACAATTGGGTCAAATAGCAAAGGGAGAGAAAAATAAGCTAAAAACTACTAGGAAATGAAAAGTAATAACAATCAGAACAAAATTAACAATATAGAAAATCCATAGAAAGAATAAACAAACCAGAAGCTGGTTCTATGAGAGGAACAGTAAAATAGATACACCACTGACAAAAAACAACAACAAAACAAAATAAAATCAAAAGATACTACAGTTAAATCACGGATTTGACTATAACTGATTACTGTTTTAAATGTCCTCCAAGGAACTTGAAAATTTGTATTCATGGACAAATTCCCAGATGTATACTACCTACCCAAACTAATACAAAGGTAAGTTCAAATTTTCAACAATTACATTACAAAAGAAGATATTAAACTTGTCGTGTAAAAACTTGAAACAACCTGCAGCTCATGACCATAGCCTTGGGTACACCAAGGTCAATTCGTGTAACATACCACACAAAGATACGATTCTATAGCATACTTTGATGAGTAGCAATTGGGGTCTTCAAAACTTGTCAGTGGTCTTTTAAAGTGCACCTACTGGTCTCATGCTGTCCAGAAGAAAGAATGTGATGGAAATCTAAGGAAAATGGAACCAGTGTATTAATGGCCTTGTAAATATCAGTTGCCTATATGGGCCCTGGCTAGCACTACCAATTGCTCTGAAAGGGATCAGATTATAAGGCCTAGGTTGGAATGGGAGCAAAATGGGGCACCAACTCAAAATCATTTAAAAAACAAACAAACAGGCCTACTGTTTGGATATAGACTGGTAGAACCACTGAGACTATCACCCTTAGTCACCCTTCAGGTCTGGAAATGACCCCTCCAACCCAACCTGGGGCTAAATTTTAGTCAAAAATAGACATGTCTATAAGGGGAATAAAACACTAGTGAAATACATACAGTTTAGAATAATCTGTCAAGATTATAAAGGTCAGCAGTTCAGAGGGGTTAGAAAAATATTTTTTTAAAAGATTGAAAACAGGAAACAGAAAGGGAAAGATAGATAGATAGATAGATAGATAGATAGATAGATAGATAGATAGATAAATGATGTTTCATTGTAGGGTGTGCAATCAATGAAATGAAATCAAATGTGCGTAAAGTATTTAATGGATCTTCATCAGTCTGTAAACCTCCATCCAATCTACAACAAAACATTCTATTAAAATGGTAGACAACAGACTTCAGTAATGTATATTTTAAAAAATCATACACCATCACCAAGTGGGATTCACACCAAGAATGAAAGGTTGGCTCAACTTTACAAAATTAATCAATGCAATCCACCACACACAAAAACAAAAGAACCATAATCATATCAAATGATGCAGAAAATGTATTTGATAAAATTTAACACCCTTTCTGAATAAATATCTCGGAAGGATAGATATAGAAGGTAATGTTCTCAACGTAAATAAGGTCATATATAGAAAAACAATATCCAACATTATAGTCAATAGAGAAAGTGTGAAGATCATTTTGGGAGTGGGAATGAAATGAAGATGCTCAGTATCTACTCTTATTCAACATTGTACTAGAAATTCTACCCAGAGAAATAACACAAGGAAAATAAATTAAAGATATCTAAATAAAAAAAGGAAGAATAGATACTTGAAAATATAAATATGCATCGCAGGCACATGTATTCATTAATGATACCCAGTTAAAAATTATGCACCAATCAATATTTCATTTTGGTGTTTTCTTCATTTTTGATGGTATAAATAAAATCTCTAACTTAAAAATTATTTTATAATGATGGCAATACAACTCTAGTCAGATAATTCCAACGTATGATTTATCTTGGAGTTGATGTCAGTTTAAATATTATTTCTCATACATGTTATTTCTTTGTATGAAAGATAATTTTTATTGCATTGTGATTTTATGAGACTCTTAACCTATTTAAATGTACACATTTGCACACAAAAACACAAGCAGTCACCCTGTTAGTCCCAAATTCTGTGGTTATGGCTGCAATATAATTCTAATTTTCTGAGCCTGTGTGATAGTAAAGGTCCCAGAGTGACACAAATGGTTTGCACTCAGCTATTCAATGAAATATTGACATTTCAAATCCACCCAGCAGCACCAAGGATTACCTACTTCCATATCATCAAAACCATTGAAAATTCTAAGCACAATTCTGCTCTAAAACACGTGGGTTATCTATAAGCTTGACTTGATTCAATAGCAATGACTTTTGTTTTTGTTTTGTTTTTAGTCTGCTTGATCTATTTTATGTAACTATAGTTCCCTTTGATCACTGCTGGTGCTGTCTAAGCAAATAAAACGATGTACCCAAGCCATATGTGCATATATTTTTAACCAAATTCTAGGTAATGCAATCCAGTGGCATATTTAAAGGATTTTATATATCATGACAAAGAATCAGTTGCTCAAAAAAAAAGATGATTTCATGTCTGAAAACAAGCCAATGTAATACATATAATAATATAATAAAAGAAAAAACAAATAATCATCTAAATTGATGAAGAAAAATGGATGATAAAAATCCAACATCCTTTCATGACAAACGAATCAAACTGGGAATGGCATAGAATATCCTCAAATTGATAACGAACATTTCTGAAAAACTCTTTACTAACATTACACACAATAGTAAACAACTGTAACTTTCTCCCTAAGATCATTAAAACCATAAGGAAGCCCATCTTCTCCACTTGTATTCTACAGCATACTGAAAGTTGCAGCTATGTAAATTAGGCAATTAAGAAAATGAGAGAGAGAGAGAGATCATTCCAATTGGAAAGGATGAAATAAAACTATCTGTTTAACAGATGGCATGATTTTAGGTATGGGAAATATAATATCTATCCACATACATGTGTTCCAGGTTCATATGACTATAATTCTAAATTATATATATAAACTACTAGGTTAATGATAAAGAAATTAAAGAATTCTACCAACTTCTTCAGTACACAGGGTCACGGTACCAAAAAGAACTAGTGGATATACAACCATTTCAAGAGGCACCATATGAATGAGAACCAGTGGTATCAAAGTGGGAATTCCAAGCTTCACTGAAGGCATCAGCAAAAAACAAGGGTCCAAGATTTGACAAAATATCAATAGGAAATGTTTCCGCAAGTTGATGAAGCACTGGACACCCTCATTCGTCTATGCTAAGAAATTCAGATGACAGCTAAAGAGATCCATATTTCTGCCCATTTCAAATAACCTATCAGAATGCATAAATTATTGAACAATATCATTCATATCATGTAGAAGTAAAATTTTGCTGGAGATAATTCAATAGTGGCAGCAGTACATCAGCAGGGAACTGTCAGAAATTCAAGCCAGATTTAGAAGATATGGTCAAGGTATATTACTTCTGAAGTCAGACGGATTTTAGCTCAAAGTGGAGAGTACCAAAAGGATGTTTACTTGTGTTTTATTAACCGTGCAAATCATTTGACAATGTAGATCATAACAAACTATGGAAAATATTGAGAACATAAAATAGAGAACACTTCATTATGTTCATATGAAACCTGTTTAAGGATGACAAGAAGCAAGGATGACAAGACTTTGTCTCACAATTTTTGACAATGTTATGTATAAGAGAAAGTTTTTTTATTAATAAAATAGGGCTTACTGTATGGTTTAAAATTGTGTTAGACAGGGTTCTCTAGAGAAACAAAACCAGGACACTAATAATTTTATATATATTTATACAGACAGATAGATAACATAAGAAATACAGAGTTAATTAATCTATAAAGCAGTACAAATGGCTCAGTGCAACTCATTTCCATGAGACAGCTAGTACAATGGCAGTCCTTCAAGTCTTGAGGGCTGCGGGGTAGTCCTCCGTAGAACAATTCAGGCTATCTGGCCACCAGCAGCAAACAGTCAGATGACAGGGTCCGACAGGCCCCAGCTCAAGAAATGTACATTCCAGTAGCATGGCAAAGCACGTCTTGAAGGAACTTCAAGTTACAGTGATAGTCCACAGGTTAGGTGTCCCACAGGTAGTGGAGCTTGCAAAATGGAGGCACAGAACAAGCAAGGCAGCTGCACACTGGTCCGATGATCATAAAGCAAGAGAGAGAGGCAAGGTTCGCCAAGCCATTTATCTCTCCGCCCTTCAACTAATCTCACATGTGTTCCTTGGCCATGTTGGCACAACTAACCTACCTATCACAAAAATCAAGAAAATTGGGCATGAGTGTTATTGTACATCAGGATTACCTCCTTTCATGTTATATATTAAGTCTGTATATAGATCAAATAATCTGAGAAATTAGACAATATGAAGAAAAATGAAACATCAGGATTGGAGTAAGGCTTATTTAAAAACTGTGATATGTATGTGACACCAACTTGCTTAATGAAATTGAGGAGAACTTGAAACATTTGCTGATGAAGATCAAGACTGCACCCTTTGGTATGGATGGCAATTCAATGTTAAGAAAGCCCAAATGCTCCCCATTGGATCACTAAGCAGCATTATGCTAAACAGAAAAGTTTGATGTTGTCAAGTATTTAATCTTGTTTGAATTTACACTCAATCTTATGGAATTAACTGTCAAGAAATCAAATGTTACATTCCATTGGGCAAATCTTCTGCCCAAGATCTATTTAAAATGCTGAAGAGCAAGGATGTCACTTTAAGCACTAAGGTGTGCCTGACCTGAACTATGGTAGTTTCATTCACCTCATATGTAAGTAAAAGTTGGGCAATGGATAAGAATGACCGAAGCAGAATTGATGCACTTGAATTATGCTGTTGATGAAGAAGATTGAAAGTATGGTGGACTGCTGAAAGAACAAGTAAATCTAATTTGGAAGAAGTACAGCCAAAATGCTCCTTAGATGCAAGGATGACAAGACTTTGTCTCACAAAATTTGAACATGTTATCAGGAGATATCAGTCCCTAGAAAAGGATATCATGCTTGTTAAAAAGTGAAAAAAGGAAGAACCTCAACGAGATGGATTGGCATAGTAGCAACAACATCGGATTTAAATATAACAATTGTGAGGATGGCACAGGACCAAGCAGTGTTTAATTTTGTTGTGTCTCTATGAGTTGAAACCGACTTGACAGCATCTAACAATAACAGCAACATCAAATGTTAAGTTATAGGTATTTAAATAGAGAACAAAAAATTAAACATTTCCTAAAGTTCAAGTATATTTTATATTATATAGCTGTTTTTTCTAGCCTAAATGTATATGTCCAGGTGATAAAGTCTGAGTTCCTAGACTCATTCCATTAGTTAGGAAAAAAATGGTCTTTCAATTCTTGTTTTAAAAACATCATTTTATTGGGCCTCAGGGCTCTTATACCAACCCATACATCAACAGTATCAAACACATTTGTACGTATGCTGCCATTATCATTTTTTGAATATTTGCTTTCTATATAAGTACTTTGTATCACCTCCTCTTTTTTCCCTCCCAATCCCCTACACTCATGATCCCTTGATAAATTATTATTATTTTCATATCTTTCACCGAAGGCTCTCTCCCTTGACCCACATTTCTGATTTTGTCCTCCTGGAGAGGTGGGAGTGGATCATGCATTGATCATTTTGATCACTTCCCCCTTCCTCCCCTCCTCCCCACACTTGCCCCCCACCCTCCTGGCATTGCTACTCCCATTTTTGTTCCTGAGTGGTTTATATGACCTGGATTCCAGGTGTTGTGAGCTCTGATCTGTATCAGTGTACATGCTCCAGTCTAGCCAGAACTGAAAGGCAGGAATCAGGTCATGATTCTTAAATGATACTATTTCACACTCATATTCGGGAATTTTTTTGCTACAAATTGTACTGACATCAAAATATGTGATATTAGGAATACTTATTTGTTAGACATAGGTTGCTTGTTATTAATTAAAAGATAAATTTTACTTTTATTTTTTTATTTTGATTAGTCACTGAATTCACCTTAGAATCTGTAAATCAAAATGAAATGTGAATTCTAGAGAAGTGATGGTCTCAAAGACTAACCAACTCTCCATTCCCATTGTGAAGTACTACATTTCTTGGCCCTTAAACACTTGTAAGAAATCATTTCAGTAGGAATATTTAACAAAATCTTTTTTTTTTCATTTTCTTCTTTTCTCCAAAAACCTAGATACACATGGATGGGCTGACCTTAAGGAGAAACAGGAGGGAAAGGAGATTGAATTCCTCTAAGGCCACGTTGTGTCCTACTGCTCCTCTGAGAGTCAACTGCAGCATGCACTCATTCTTTTAACTCAAACTTTCTTGTACTACAAAATGGACTTTTTTTTAATCTGAAGAACTAATTAAAATTAATTGAACAATTTTTATGAACCATTTAAAATACACATTAGATATAAGCATTTCTGTGGGTTTTTGCAGGAGAGTGAGTTTTTCAATATAGATGGCCTTTCTGTGCTTGGGCTACAATTCTGTCAAGATGACTTAATAGAGCCCAATATGGAAAGGAATTGGACAACTTGCAATATCAATAAATTAGCTGATCCCTATCAAGGGGATTGGTCATTTTGTAGTCTTTGAAAAAAGGAGTTGCTCTATGAAAGAGATAATCCCAAAGAGTTTGAAGGGGACCACACTACCATCAAGAAGAGCTGAGACTTGTGGATCCAGGCCAAGTGCCATAGAACGCTGGGGCATTGAATCCTGAATCGTCAAGGTGCACAACACACCCCAAAGGCTACTCCAGAGAGATCAGATGGAGAAACTCCTCTAGGGGAACTGGACTGTACCTCAAACACTCCTGTAACCTGAAGACTTAAGACTGAAAATTCATGGTGTTTGACCTTTCGGTAGGCTGACAGACATCGACTTACTACATCAATGCTCTATGTGTTGTATTAAGATATCTATTATTCCAGCAAACCTGTGACTGATATTGCCAGTGAATATTATTGTAAATTTTGACTGACAAGCAGCTCCCATTGTTTGTGTAAATAACATCAAGCCATGAAAGTATTTATTCTGTACAAGTAATTAATTCAGGTTTGCGAGATGGAGTTAGCCTACATTAACCCAGTATCCCTCTCTCAACAATGTTTATAAATATTAGTACCAGGGCATAATCAATGACAATATTAAAGGAAGATCTTCAGGCTCCAGAGAGATGATTGATAAGACTCTTTACCATAAATTAACAAGGAGGTCTCTAATGGAAGCCAAAGGCAGGTTAAAAAAAATTTAAGCATAGGTTCAGGAATGTGTTTGGGGTTCACACTAAATACCAGCTCCAGTTTAAGAATTACTAGTTGTTACACCATGGCCCTGCTCAGTACTTACCTTCATAAAGGAACACAGAAGATATGGATGCTATAGAAAAGTGTGGTGAAGAAATGATGCTGAATGCAGGACGATCACAGGCCATTAGGTAGAAAGTCTTTGGATACAGTGGCGTTGTTAAGTATTTCCAGCTTCAGAGGTCCTGTTGCATCCAGGTAGGTCCATGTGACCTCTCCAGCTCATGGCACTAGAGTAGTTCCATGTGTCTTGTCAGCTGCAATGTCTCCCATGGAGTAAGCAGAGAGAGAGAGCAATGTCTCCCGCCTCCAAGAAGGAATACTGGATTTCCCAGAATTCTCATGAGAAAGCCATGCCCATACAGAAGCCTGATTGGCTGTGATCTGATTGACGGACTAGACCTCACCCCTTCACTCTTGATCCTCTCAATTCCCAAATTGACACCAGATTATGCAACTACCAGAAGGAGGGAATTGTATCAGAGCCTAAATTGTGAGATTCTGATTTGTAGAAGGCAATGGATGACAGTGGAAACCCAAGATACATTTGTGAGATCTACAGAAAATAAGCCTTCGGTGATTTCCCTCTATCCTTAATAGAAGGATGGAAAGAAACTAGTTACAAATAGAGAGCCCTAGAGAGATGGCTATAAGAGAACAAAATAATAAACCTGACTTGAACAGTTAAAACCCTGTCAGTTGACCACCTCACTGATGTATGTTGGATCTGATCTGGTTTTCAGCACTTCTTGTGGTTTTATTTTGTTTTTGATTTTTCATATTTGGATTTGTCCCCCATGTATTTTGTCATTGGAGATAACTCTCTTGAATTTTTGTTGTATGATTTCCTGGGGATTTTGGGGGGGGGTGGTATATGAAACTCAGAACTGATGAACCTATAGACATAGCAAGTAGAATAAGGGCCCCTGTGGAGTACAGTAGGTGATGGGTTGGTGGTAAAGGGGAGCAAATATATCAAGCAGTTCAAAAAGGAAGAGAATGTTTTGAAACTTATTGTATGATACTGCTTGATGTGATTGAAATATAGAATGATATATCAGTATTATCTCACACTAAACTGGTTTGTTAAAAATAGAAAAAAAGAAGACCTGAGAGTAGAGCACATGCTTTGGGCCTGGGATGCCTGTGCTACAGACCTAGACATTGGAAGCACAGAGAATTGTACAAATGGAGACAGCACAAGATGATGCAAGATAGCAACAGCCAAATCAAGACAGTAGGAGCAGCAAGAATCAAGGGACCAGAGCCAGATCCCTATGGTGGGCTTCCAAGCAGCTGGGCAGCTTCACTGGGTTTGCCAACCCCTGTAGTGAGAGAGCTGGAGGATCTTCAGACAAGAAGTTTATTGGTGGGTTGAGGTGTCTTGAGGTACCTGGTGTTAGAGCCAAAGAGCTATTGCACTTATTCAACCTGAGTCCAGTAACAGAAGTCATGCCTGATCAGAGCTCAGTCTGCAGATATAGTCAAGAGGTGGGGTTTGCCTGTGGGTGTACATGGCTGGGAAGGAACAGAGAACTGCCTTGGGTGAAAGCTGTCCTGATTAATGAACCATATCCTCTTTACTGAGTTGGTCCTATTACTTCCAAAATAATCCTGATCCAGAGCCATAGCCTATTACTTCTCTAATAAAACACACACTTGTGAGTATGGGCTATAAGTTCTGTGTGGCCATTGCAAGGATTATTTGAACTCAACAGAAAAAAAGAGATGCCTTGGGGAGGATGACTGGTGTTAGACTTGGTAAAAGGGCTGGAGAGTTGAGCTGTGGCTGACATGATCAGCTTTGAGCCCATCTTGATTCTTTCTCTCCCTCCTCATGACTTTAGATGGCTTCTGGTGCTGTGTTACAGTATTCTTCCTTTAAATATTGTAGTTACTTTTTATAGACCAGCATATAATCTAACCTTACCAACAGTATAACGGCACATCCTAATACTAAATTGAATTGTCAAGGGAACTTCAGGACTGTGTTTCAAACAAATGATCAGAGGTAAGATATTCACAGGTTGGTGAAACAAATATAATAATATCAAACTGGAATATTTGCAAATAATAATTGATTACTATTTAGAAAGTGTGTGTTTGTGCATGTTTCTGAAGCTGTGCCTCTGTTAAATACCTCAATTTTGTGATTGTCATTCTAAAAATCTCATTAAATTTGTTTAATCTCTCAGTTTAAATCATTTGTGGAAAAGAAAGCTTTCTTAGATTTAATTTTTAGGGAAAATTTTATTTGAATATACGGCATGACAAGAATGATTTCATTTCTGAGAGTACAGCATCCATCACATGCTTTAAGTGTGTTTGTTCATTTTTTCAGCTACACATATTGAGCCCCTGCTATGTGTCAGGTACCGTTGTTTTACTCCAAACATTACTGACACACCGTTGACTAACATGTGCTACCAGTCCTTGGGAAAATACATTTGCCCAGCCATGTAGACAGACACATATTCAATTGAGGAGAGCACAATATGATGTCATCTAACACATAGCATCCTGGGGAACACATAAAGGTATAGGAAAAAGCTCAAATTACCATATGACTCCATAAAGAAGTCTCATATTTGATGTTTTTAAGTATCTAATGTCCCAAGGAGATCTTGCCTTAGGTCAGTTGTTTGTTTTTTTTACTTTTAATAACATTTATGATATTAGTTACATCCTACGTAAAAAGTATTTCCCAAAGGATTGCCTGTATTCTAGATAATGGGGAAAAAAACAAAATTCAAAGCCAATTGGAAACCTGCAATTCCTGGAAAACCGGAAGTTAAAAAAAAAGCAAAAAACCCCCGGGAACCAAGAATTAATAAAAAGGGTCATTAAAATAATCAATGTCCATATTAGTATAGAATAGAAGCAGCCCCTCTCTGTGGCAATATTTCCTATTCTCTAGATCTGGTATTAGAATTGTATTGGACTTTAGGTTCTGCAAGCTTCCATTCAAAGGGACTCTGGTAGCGTAGTTGGTTCCATGTTGGGGTACTTGCTGCATGGTCATCAGCTTGAACCCACCAATCACTCCTCTGAACAATATTGCCTAGAAAATACAGTGCGAGGTGAGGGGCAGATCTACTCCACCCTACAGGGATGCTATGAATTAAAGTAAACTCAATGACAATTAATGAGTGAGAATTTACACTTGGTGCTACTTTTTCATTACTTCAATTTTGCTTTTTTTCATTTGCAATCCTTTTCAAACAAGTGTCAAGTTCAACAGGATTTTGTGACCAGCATGAAATAGGCCTCTTTCTGCATGACTTGATCCAAATACCAGGACAGTTGGGTGTCATTGCATCCTTTGCAGGAAGTAACATTGAGTCGAATGTCAGAACCTGCTCCCATGCCACTTCAGTGTCTGACATGAGCGCTTCTGCAGGCCGGCAGGTCAAGGAGCATGGATATTTGAATTTCTATAAGCAGTGGCTGTAACACTGAGCTCAAACACAGCAATAATTGTGTGGATGGTGCAAGACTGGGCAGTGTCTTGCTCTGTTGAACCTAGAGTTGCTATGAGCCAGAACCCACTTGACAGAGGCTAACAACAAAAGCATGTTACATGTTACTATAACTAAGGTTTTACTTGGTAAACTTCACTCAGCAAGACATCGTTGTGTTCGGTGTTGCCCTCACATTTTGCCTGAGGCTTTCTTCTCTGCTTTGTTGGGGTTGTCTATACCTGAACTGGTATACACAGGAAACACAGGTAGACTTTCTTATGTTTTTGGAGAAAAAGTGTTCACAGCCACCAGAAGGATCTCTGAGAGACCTTCCCAGGAGCACTGTAATAATTGGGGGAGCATTGTCCACCTAGGTGACCCACCTCCTGATTCTATTATAGAAACGTCCCTCTAAGGATTGTTGCCAACTGGAGGAGTGTGGGGGGAGGTCAGATGCACAGGCATTCCCTCCCCTGAAGGCAATCTGTTGCCAGACTGCTGTCTCATCCCACCACTGGGTGGGCCTGCTCCCTGCCTCTGGGGACAATGGACAGGTTCCTGTAGGAGG